>NC_052166.1:35792424-36124176 GCF_902713615.1 Scyliorhinus canicula | reverse complement strand
AAGGGATTGTTAAGTGAACGATACAGACTCGTATTGGAAATAATTATGTGCAGTGCTGTATTTTATCCAACACTTTTGCACACTGTTGGTTTGTATGCCATTTATGAAGTGCCTTGGCTTCACTTCAGTGCTTCATCCCATTGCCAAACCCCTCTAGTGTCGAACACAGTTGGAGCCATCTGTTACTCTGTTTTGTGGCATGTTGTTGTACGAGCAACTTTCATTCTTGTTAATGGATACATCTTTGCTGCTGTTTTGACCAAAGTACTCATAGGAATTTAACCCCAGGAGTTTACTTAAATAAATGTATTGTGTTTAATTTTTGACATGTTTCACTGTGTCCACAGAGGATATGACAAAAGGAATCCGAAATGAATATCTGGACTTGGTTCTTGCCGGAACAGTGAGATCATTTTTGAGTCGAAGCCTGACTTACCGAATTACGGGCTTAGTCTCAGTCATGTCTCTTTAACTCAGCCACTGCATTATCATCCCGACTTTGGTTGCTCGACTGAGCAGGGAGGGTGGGTGGGGATGTTGCGTCAGTTCTGTCAAAGGGACTACAACCCCTCACCAGCATTTGGGCTTTTGAGGCTGCAGCAATCACAGAGATGGAGAGGAGATTTGGGAGTGTGTTCCCTGTGTCTCTCACTCCTACCTGGACATCCTGCTGTGGGACCTGAGGCCCTACACTGAGTTCAGCTCTCACCAACACAGGATGAAGAGGACCTCTCCAACCAAGCATGTATGGACAGAAGTAGCCGAGGAAGTCAGCAGCAAGGGTGTGAGCCCGCCAACCTAGAGGCAGAGCACTAAAAGGATCCAGGACTCAGGAGGCTGGGAATGGCAAAACACTTTTAGGTGTCAAATCCCGCACTCTGACTTTCTGACCAATCGCCTGTACATCACTCCTCAGGACAACACTGATGTACCATCAATTGTACGCGAGGCGAGTGATTTACCAAAGTCTGGCTTTAATTGACTAGAACACAGCTCTGCGATCGTCTACAATGGAAAGGGACGATCGTCGGGCGTCTGACCATTTATACCTCGTTAATAGAGGCGTGGTTAACTCAGCCTCTCGGCCAATCGGTCGAGAGGCACATGACCGACCAGGGCCAATGGTAAGCCGACGTTATAGCCCAATGGCAGACAAGTATGCAGATCATATCACCACAAACACACAGGGTCGGCAAGCAGGGGAACAGTTCTCGCAACATGTCAGAGCCACTGTGCCTCCTGATGTTCAGACTCATGGGAGGCCACCACTGACATCTGCCGCTCCTGACGCAGGACCTCCTTCCGAGTGGGGCAGGTGTGCTTGCATTGCCAGTGGCCAACAAGGTGCCTGGCACATGAGGTCCACCTCCGGCTCCAAATCTCGTAATAACTTGTGTGGAGAGGAGAGAAGGGCAACGTTAGTGGAGAGTGACTGTGAAGCATGGGTGTGAGAGACAATAGACTGAGGGACAGTGTGAGTGCTGGCTGCTCAGATGGGAATGTGAGCTGCCTGGAGAGAGGAAGGGATGAATAAGCTGGCTCAGGAGAAGTGTGCTTTTAAAAAATTCAATACATATGTATGTCAAGCCAATGGCATTAGAAATTAATATTTTATATCACACATCTTCATAACACGAATACAATACAGCTAATCACATTCTCTCACAGAGAGGCTATATCATCCTCTACTTCAGATATTTACCAAATTTCCCCTTAATAAATTTAACAATTCCTGCAACAATCACTCTACATGGTGAAGCATTGTATACTCCATCAAAACCAATATAAAGACATTTCACCTAACCTCTCCTGACTTAACGTCTATGTTATTAAATTGATGGCCCCTAGTCACTGACACCCTAATCTGAGAAAACGGTTGTTTCCTGTTCAAGCTATCAAAAGCCTTCATAATTTAAATAAACTTCAATTAATTCTTCCCTTTGCCATCAGTGTTGCAATGGATGTAGTTTTAGTGACTCAAGTTTCTCCTCCTAATAGCTTCCCATCCCTGACATTATCTGGTCGATCAATACTGTACACTGTATGGCTTTAATGCTTTTCCATAATGGGGCTCATCAAACTGCACACAGTATTCTAACCATGTCCTCATCAATGTGTTGGCTGCAGTGTTTTGGAGTAAAAGTATGAAGAAAAATGTTTTCCCTGCTCAAGCAAAAAACATGAGAGGGAAGTTTAGGGGAAGAATGACCATAATATGGACAACATATTGCAATGGAAATAGAGGTTAAAGGTGAAAGAGGAATGTTTCAAACGTGTGAGTAAAGTATATGAAGAGCCTCCCTCGGGCTGTTACAGCAGCATAGTGATTATATTATTAGACTAGTGATTCAGAGGCTGGGAGGAATGATCTGGAGACAGGAGTTCAAATCCCACTGAATTCAGTTCATTAATGAAATAGATCTACAGTAAAATATCAGTGTCAGTAAAGGTGCCAAAGAAACAACTGGGACGCGATCTATTGGCCGCATCACACCCGACTCGGGATGCAACGAGGCTGGTAGATCTCGCAAGAGGCCTCTCGTGAGATTAGTTGGCCTCATCGCGCTTTGCGAGATCTTATGAGATCTTGCGAGGCGTCACGATCTGGATCTCACCCGTTGAGTTTGGGACGCAATTTGCATATTAAAGTGAGCAGTTAGTCTCACTTGAATATGTCTATGCTGGATCTACCCAGTGCCCGAGACCTAATGGTGCCACCCAAGTGCCACCCTGGCAGTGCCAGTTTGCCCAGGTGGCATAATGCCCATGCCAGTGATCAGGCCCTTATGAGGGGTGAAGGGGCTCGATGACCCCTTATCGGTGAATTGAAGCACTGGGGGGATCTGGAGGCCTCAGTGGGGGGGGGGGGGGGGGATACAGAGATTGGTCCGCCATTATTAACCTCTTCCTGCACTGGCGAGAGGTTCTTGTTTGCCGGCAGCAGGATTCACCGCCCTCGCTGTTTTCGATGGGAAATCCCATTGAAGCCACCCAATTCCGCTGGGTGACCCATGTGCGGGGGTGTGCTGCGGGCGGGACCAGAGAATCCCGCTGCCAGCGAACGGCTGGAGATTCCGGCCAAAACAAAACCCTCTGCTGAATCTGGTGCCAAGGTATACGGACAAAGTTGGTTTGATCTCCGATCGGAGATAAATTACTCAACCACAGCTGGGTCAACAGTCTATTTGAGTATTTCTAACGTGGTGGTGAATTGAACATATCTGCATAATTTTGAAAAGATTGGTGACTGTTTATAGAGTCAGCTCCCTACTTACTAAAACTATCTTGTCGCTTTTTTTATTAAAAGCATAATCCAATAATGTTCATAATTAAGCAGCATTAATTGCAAGCGTGCGTTCTGAACGATACAGGTCTGTCACTTCCTACTGGTGAACTGAAGAAAACTCTGAACGCTGATTACTATTCAGCTAGGAAAAGGGCTTGAGATTATGCCGAGTTCATTCTGGTTTGTCTAATTGAATTTTACATTCACCGACAGCTGTTCACTTAGTGACAATTAAGTGTAATGTTTGTAGACTTAAATTGTAAAATATTTTGCAATCGATGGGAGGAATGTTATGGCCCCGTCATGCGGGGGCAGGGCCCAAAACTGTGGTGAGCCGTTCAAAAGCCCATTGGCTTCGGCTGGACCGGAAGATTCCGTTGGCGGGAGGAGCTGTAAAATCCACCCTATAGCAGTACCAGGCGCTCTTTGGGGGCCTTATGGCATAGTTTATACGCAAGATTGTGTTTCTTGTGCTCTTTCCTGCTTCAGAAGGGCACCATTTATTGCACAATTGTTGATTGTTGTAAAAATCTGTCTTAAACCTCTCGTACAATTGCTCTCTTATTTCCCTGAGTTATAAATATACTCCAGCACAAGCCTAATTTCATTCTCCGAACCGGCAGAAAATTTCATGTCTTCAAGGCGGGTGGCATGGTAGCACAGTGGTTAGCACTGTTGCTTCACAGTGTCAGGATCCGAGGTTTGATTCCCCGGCTATGGTCACTGTATGTGCGGAGTCTGCACTTTCTCCCCGTGTCTGTATGTGTTTCCTCCGGGTGCTCCGGTTTCCTCCCACAAGTCCTGAAAGATGTGCTGTTAGGTAATTTGGACATTCAGAATTCTCCCTCCGTGTACCCAAACAGGCGCCGGAGTGTGGAGACTGGTGGATTTTCACAGTAACTTCATTGCAGTCTTAATGTAAGCCTTCTTGTGACAAAAAAAATTATTGTTATTATCTCGGCTCACCTCACATCCAACCCATCCATTTCTAGATATGGCCAGCAACATGGGTACGCACAAAGCTTGAATTGTTACATTAAAGGTGCTGTGTTGTGGATAATTTGAAAAAAATACTTTTTATTTTCACAATGAATAGATTTGGACAATTAAGTCACTCAGGGCTTCTCCATATTCCATATTTCACAAAATAACTGCCCCAGGTCTCAGTCAGCCTTGCTTGAAGGGCTCTCCCCTTCTTATCACAGGGTGGGTCTGATGTTCCCTCCAAGTAGGAACTAATTCTCCTCCATAGTGGAACACCCGTGTTCTAAACCTTCCAAGCTCAGAGGCATAGATCTTTCAAACGCCTCTCCACATTTCGGTAGTACTTCACCTTTCTAGCCCTTCTAGCTCACAGAGGTCCGAATCCCCAGTAATAAAGACACATTTATTTTGCCTAACTCCCAGTAACAGAAGCAGTCTAACCTCGCTGTAACACCCCTCCCCATACAGAGGCACACTCCCTTCTAAATCCCATTCATGGAGTCACCCTATCCTTTCGAACCACTGAATCATTGTTCAGTTAGCATTTACGCTTCCTTTAGACTTAACTCATTAGCATTCCCTTTAGTCTTGCGCCAGCATCCTTTCGTTGATATTTTAACCACACCTGCCTCCTACTTTGTCACGAATCTGTCTTTTTGCTCTTCCATTTCCTTGTCCCTATGTTTACTTAAAACCTGCCACCCAACCAGCCTTTGACGGTTCCGGGTCCCGCCAGCTCAACAGAATCCATCTCCAGGCTATAAGGAAGGCAAAGGCCAAGACATCGGCCTCTCTCCGTGGACTCCTGGCTCTTTCGACACTATGAATATTGGCACTCTGGACTACGGGCCATCCCTACATCCACAATCTCGGACATAACATATGAGAACCTCTGTCAAAACCTCCTCAGCTTTAGAGACGGTCAGAACACGTGGACATGATTCGCAAGCTCCACCCAGACCTATTCTCCATCCCTGCAAAGAACCGGCTCATCCTCGCAACCGTCTTTTCTGGACCCTGTGTGCTACCTTAAATTGGTGAGGCTTAAACTTCCACACGACCCTCACCTCCCCACCCAACTCCTCCTGCCCCGACGCGCCCTTCCTCTCCATCAACTCTCCAAATATGTCTGCCACTCTCGCCTTCCTAATGTCATCTTCGGACAACCAACTTATCTTGTCGCACCAGAGATGGCAGCCCTGGAAGGGACGGCATCTATCTCCGCCCCCAAACTGACCCCTCCTCCATGCCCATTTCCTGACCATTGTGATGTTCGCGGCCCAGCAGCAATTCAGCAAACGTGGTAGAGCCAGAGCCCCCTCCCCTCTCCACCACCCCCTCTCCAAAAACACTCTCCTCACCTGCAGGGTTTTTCCTGCCCACACGAACCTCAAAATGATCCCATTCACCGTGGTCAGAGACCACGGGCCACATTCTCCGTTGGCGGGATGCTCCATTTTGCCGGCAGCCCGGGGTTTCCCGACAGTGTTGGGCTGCCCCACAATGGGAAACCCCATTGACCAGCTGGTGCAATGGATCATCCCGTCGGCGGGGTAAAACAGAAATGTGGCGTGGCAGTGTGGAGAATCCAGCCCCACGATGGCCGAATACTCCGAATCAGCTAACCCCGCCAACAGCTCCTTAACCATTACAAAAACGTCAATCCAGGAGTACACCCAGTGCACACACAAAAAGTACGAGAACTTCCATACCTCCACGAGTCTGGCCCCCTCCCATATGGTCCATGAACCCCCTCATCTCCTTTTCCACAGCCAAAACTTCAATGGCCTGGGACACGACTCGTCTAACCTCGGATCCAGAACCGCGTTAAAGTCACCCCCCATTGTTAGCTGGTCGGTGTCCAGGTCCAGAATCTTCCCTAATACTCACCTCAAAAAGTCCACATCATCCCAATTTGGGGTATAAATGTTCACCAGGACCACAAGCCACCCCTCCAGCTTCCCACTAACCCATCAAGTATCTGCTCCCAGTGTACGCCGACAGCACTGCCAATCTTGAAGGCCACTTTCTTATTTACCAGCACCGTCACCCCTTCGTCTTCATGTCCAAACCTGAATGGAACATCTGCCCCACCCATCCCTTCCTCAGCCTTGTCTGATCCAGCTTCAGGTGCGCCTCCTGAAGAAACACAACGTCCGCCTTCAAACTCCTCAAGTGTGCGAAAACACGTGACCATTTAACTGGCCCATTCAATCCCTGCACATTCCATATAAATCAGCCGGGTCGGGTGGGAGGCTCCCCGCCCCCTTCTCTGCCGATCAACCACATCCCTTCTTTAGGCAGCTCCCTGCAGCCCGCGTCTCGCACTTTTCTGGGCCCACCCTAAGATGTCCGCTGCCACACCAACCACACCCACGTCGGATTCCCTCCTTCCAACCCCCTCTCCCCATAACCAAACAAAGAACCAACTCATTTCCCTCTCCCCCACATCCTCCTCCTGACAACCCCACACTTCATTCCCGTTAACTAGCCCAACCAGCCTAGCTTGGTGGCACCCACTTGGGGCCGGTGGCTACCCCTCATCCCCCCCAGTCCGCCCTTCAACCCCCATCCCCCCAAGCCCCAAACATACGAGAAAAAGCAAAATGCACACTCATCCTCTCCGCTCCTCTCACTGTAACCTTCGCCAATCCACCCACCCTGTGCCCACATTCTATACATAACAACTCCAAAGTTTAATATCTTCATACTCTCCCAAGTCCATCGTCTTTCATAAAACCCTTTGCCTCCTCTGGCGAGTTAAAATAGAACTCCTGGCTCTGGTACATAACCAGACGAGTGGGGGGACAGAACCCAAACTTCACCCCCTTTTTGGAGAGGGCGGCCGTGAACCGATTCTTTTTTTGAAATAAGTTTAGAGTACCCAATTATTTTTTTTTTCCAATTAAGGGACAATTTAGTATGGCCAATCCACCTAACCTGCAGATCTTTCGGTTATGGGGGTGAAACCCACATGGGAATAATGTGCAAACTCCACAGTGACCCGGGACCAGGATCGAACCCGGGTCCTCAGCGTCGTAGGCAGCAGCGCTAACCACTATGCCACTGCGCGCCATCATGAACCGATTCTAACTGGCTCTTCGTTTGGCCGCTCCCAGGCCCCGATAAATAGGCAGCTCGTTCTCCTCCCATGTGCACTTCTTTGTCTGCCTTACCCACCTCAAAATCTTCATTGAGAAAATGATGCAGCCTCACCAGCATCGCCCTTGGCAGTTCCTCCACTTGCGGCCTCCTCCTCATCGCCCTGTCTGCTCAGTTCACCTCGAGAGGATGGCCCAAAACACCATCCCCCATCAGCTTCTCCAACATGCTCGCCACGTACTTGCCGGCCTGCACTCCTTCAATACCCTTGGGCATCCCCACGATCCGGAGATTTGGCATCCTGGAGCAGTTTACAAGATCCTCCAACTTCTCCCTCGGCCTTTTTTGGCTGCTCGTCACCATTTCCACCTCCGCCTCCAGTGAGGTCAATCGATGCTCAAACTCCTCGACTGACTCCTCCATCTTTTGGATTGCCAGGCCATGTCTCCTGTCTCTGTTCCACGTGCTCAATCGGCACCCTTAGCGGCTCCACCACCTTGACCAGATCCTCTGAGGCGTCCGCCCTTTGTTGCTGGAACTTGCTGTTGAGAAATTCCACCAGTTGCTGGGTGGAGCTCATGGTTGGGCAGTGCTGCCCCCCTACTCTCTGCCATCTTCTCCTGTGTCGCACCTCTGTTAATCTAACGGTCAAGCTGCTACCTCTTGTTCATTGCACTCCTCATCCGATAAGCCATAAACCAGTCTCAACAGGAGTATTGCATTCCCTCAGTACTCATGCACCTTTTGCCATCGAACACCACTCAAACTGGGTGGGGAAGGACAAAACAAAAATCCACCTCAAGCAGAGCTACCAAATGTGCGACCACTCACTCCATGGTCGCCTCCGGAGGTCTCACAGCTGTTGCATTTCTAACTTCTTCCAATCCTAATGAAAATTTTATCGACTGGGTGGTGAGAGACAGGGCAGGGTGGCAATCTCGCTCTTTGCCTGGCACCCAGACTCCTGCAAAAGTACGCAGGTGGCACTGCCAGGGTGGCAGGAGCACTGTCAGGCTGGTACTACCAAGGGTCAGAGCCTGAGTGGGGCCATGCTTGTGAAAGGTTTGAGAGGGGAATAAAGGGTGGGGGGGGGGGTGCGTAGGTGAAGGGGGATATGAAGGGGCCTCCAGAAAGTTGGGGAGGTAAAGGGTGCTGGTCCTGAAAAGGAGGAGGGGTCCAGTGGGAAGGCCTGAAAAGAGGGGCCCTCAGCGACCCCATAGTGGGGTGCCATCAGTTGGGCGGCAGGGGGGTGGGGGTACTGCCCATGTGTTTGAGTGGTGACCTTGCCCATGGGTGGGGGGTGTGAGGAACCCTCAAGCTCCCTTAGGGACCCCGGCACCCCTTCAAAATGGTGGCCTGATCTCTGAGGAGCCGGTCTGGCTAGCGGGTTCAGCTTCCCAGTGATTAAACAAATTCTAAGTATTTCCCCAGGGCCCGGGAAAGTGACTACCTGTGGTTAGATAGCGGGGCGCAACACACCGACAGAGCCGGGGAGAAACTCCCAGCCAAACCTGCCTGAAGTGACACTTAGAGCGGGATTTACTGACCAACCTGCCGCAGGTTTTCCGACCGTGGAGGTGTCCCGCCAGCGGGATTTACTGACCCCAGCATTGTGAATGGGATTTCCTGATGACTGCACCCCTCGTCGTCGGGAAACCCGTGCGCCGGCGTGGGACTGGAATATCCCGCTACGATCGCGCCCTCTGAAACCTTTCTGTTAAATCACGTCTTCTGTTTCTCTCTCAACACGTCAGACCTTCTGAGCACTTCAGCATTTTCTGTTTTCATTTCAGATTTCCATCAAATGCAGTAGTACTTTGATTTGCTAAGCGTGTCAAGTTTAATATTCAAGTTTTATTAGACAGTGCAATAAAAAAAAGTGAGGAAATGCTTCATCTGTAGTACGGTACAGGGATATCAAGAAACAGTTTAGATTCATATAAATCACCTAACGCCTATTTTGCATTAGCACCGGGAAGCCCGCTACACATAATGGGGATTGGAGATCATTTTGTGCAAATGAAAAGGATTGAAATTTTGTCTCTTTTCATCAACCAGGTAGTCATATGAATTATTCATATTCGTTTAATTTTTAAAAAAATGACTATTCTCTGTTGCTGAACTCGCAGCCAAAGGGTGGACAAGGAGGTTGCAAACCCTGTAATTGGTGTTGTCTAACATGCTCGCTGTATTGGTCAACAAGCAATGCACCTCCACGGGGACAGTCAGAGCATCTGTTTGCTCTTCTGGTGGGCCAGCTGAGGACTGCCAAAAGCAAATTGTCTGCACTGCTTCATTGCCAGCTAGATCATCCACATACTGTATCAGCGTTGGTAAATACACATATTTCACCATTATGTGGACCGAACTTTGACAGAACCATTATCTGAGGCCAATGGTAATTTTTTTTTTGTCATCAAATGTGCACTCAGGAACATTTGCGCTGCAATTTGTGGTGATTAGAATCCAATAACAGGTGCGGTGTCCGCCGCAAGAAATCGGGGACCGGTATGAACAGGTCAAGAATCTGTGTGCCTTCTTAACAAGGCAGATTGAAGAATTCTCAATGTGCCTGAATCAGGAAATGAAAGTTAGAATAGTTAATTCAATGCCGAATAATGTGCATAAAGGGTAATAAGGAAAGGAAAGAAAGACGGGATTAAGAGAAAAAACAAAAAAAAAATCTTTTGAAAAAGGCAATCTCCAACAGTAATTTAGAGCTGAATGAATGAGATGACTCAATGTTTTCTTTTACTCGTTCATGGGATGTGGGTGTCGCTGGCCGGGCCAGCATTTGCTGCCCATCCCTGAGGGTATTTAAGAGTCAACCACGTTGCTGTGGCTCTAGAATCACAAGTAGGCCAGACCACGTAAGGATGGCAGATTTCCTTCCCAAAAGGACTTTAGTGAACCAGATGGGTTTTTACAACACTCGATAATGGTTTCATGATTGTCATCAGACTTTTAATTCCAGATTTTTATTGAATTCAAATTCCACTATCTGCCATGTTGGGATTCAAACCCATGTCCCCTGAGCATTAATGTTATGCTAAGCCAGCTTTGATAAAGAGTCATCCAGATTCAAAACATTAGCTCCCTTATCTCTCCACAGATGCTGTCAGACCTGCTGAGATTGTCCAGTATTTTCTGTTTCCGTTCCCCAGAACATTTCCTTGGGTCTCTGGATTACTAGTCCAGTGACAATATCAATATGCCACTTCCTCCCTACATGTGTTTGAAAGTTATTTTTCAGTGTCAGAGGGGTTGCTGGACAGTAATTAAGACTTACCACAACATTAAAATTTTACTTAGACTGAAATGGACAAGCAACCATCTTTTTTTTCTGATGAGATTAGTGGGTAGCTATCACTCATTACAGCAACTTCGTAATTTTCTATTTAGCTCATCGACCAGTATCTCAGTGGGTTCCCGTATAGCAAATTTTCTGGAGGACTAAGGCAATTTGGACAGCAACTTCCTGATTGCTGCATTTAACTGTCCATGTGTGGTTGCAAGAAGTTGTTGGCAGATTTAGTCTTTAATGATGGTAAAGACTATTGGCCTCACTAGTGTTTCTACTGTGAAATTCGAGCCATATCAGGAATACTAGCCGAACTGATGCAAGATGTAACTAACAAAGCAGTTGTTACAATGTATAAAATCAAATTACTGTGGATGCTGGAATCTTAAAGTAAAGAGAAAATGCTGGAAAATCTCAGCAGGTCTGGCAGCATCTGTAGGGAGAGAAAAGAGCTAATATTTCGAGTCCCAATGACCCTTTGTCAAAGCTGTTACGATGTATCTTCTATTAAAAGAATCAGTGCTCAAGTTAAATAACTGTCCAATCTGGATATTCAATTATAAGTTGTACAAACTCAGCACTTGCATATTGTGACATTGAATCTCCTCACAGTCTCATTCATTCCAACCTGCTAATTATTCTATATGTATACTTAGGGGCGCCACAGTAGCATAGTGGGTAGAACTGTTGCTTCACGGTCCCAGGTTCGATTCTCGGCTTGGGTCACTGTCTGTGCTGAGTCTGCACGTTCCCCCCCCCCCCCGTGTCTGTGTGGGTTTCTTTCGGGTACTCTGATTTCCTCCCACAAGTCCCAAAAGACGAGCTGTTCGGTGAATTGGATATTCTAAATTTTCCCTCGGTATACCCAAACAGGTGCCGGAATGTGGCGACTAGGGGCTTTTCACAGTAACTTCATCGCAGTGTTAATGTAAGCCTACTTGGGACAATAAAGATTCGTAAAAATTATTAAAGGTTTGAGCAAAACATGTGTCGAGCGATATTTAACGTTGACCAACAATTTGACTTGGTCGCATGGCAATCTTTTAGGGAAATGCTGGTCTAACAGGAACTTTAATTTTGAATTTACAGTAACAGAAAAAAAGCAACTAGCCAGAACTGAGTGCTTTGTGTTTTGGGAAATACACTGACACTCAGATTAGATAAGTGACATATACTAAAGGAACGTTGAAAAATGTGATATCTATGATTTTTAAAATCAGCCAATTAAATGCAATACTCTTGACAAATATTTTCTCCAAAATCTTTTGCTGCTGACTATATTTTTGGTTCCTCTGGGTTTATAGGATAAACAAATTGAATTTTAGCTATTTACCATCTTTTGCCTGACTTGAACAATCTCAGACACTGCGTAGAAACCTAAATAACGAGGTTTTATGGAACTTACTGGATGTCTAATAAACTTCCTATGGTTTGATCTAACCTAGAATAGCTTAAGAACTATTGCTTTGTATTTATGAATAGCAAAAGTTGCATGTTTGGAAACAGGATGGCTGACATTATTGGAGAAACAGAACATTCTTCATCTAAATTTAATTTTAGCATTAATCAGGAGACAGATTATATAAAAAAATGAATTTCCATTTTGGTACTGGACATTAGGGATGGAACAGATTATGCTTTAATGGACTGACCAGGGCCATCTGTCAATTTGTAACCTTTCAATTTGGATTATGAACGAATGGTATTAGCTCAGTTGTTCCATCAGCGTATTTTATTTATTGTTAATTGCTGAAAAAAGAGATTGTATCAAATAACATGTCCCTTTGGCTGTTTGCAACAGGCAAAATTCTAACCCAACAAGCACGTCCTTGCAAACCTCAAAACATAGGCCGGAATTTTCAGCTGTTCTCACTGGCGAGATTATCCAGTCCTGCCGATGTTAAATCCCCACCGTGGATTTCCCAGCGGGGATGGGGTGGGGGGGGGGGGGGGGGGGGGGGGGGGGGGGGAATGCATAAAATGGGAAACCCCATTGACAGTGGCAATCAAGGGCCGAACGGCGGCAGCAGTGGTTAGCACTGCTGCCTCACGACGCCGAGCTCCCAGATTCGATCCCGGCCCTGGGTCACTGTCCGTGTGGAGTTTGCACATTCTCCCCGTGTCTGCGTGGGTTTCGCCCCCACAAGCCCAAGATGTGCAGGCTAGGTGGATTGGGCCTTAAATTGCCCCTTAAATGGGGAAAAAATGAATTGGGTACTCTAAATTTATAATAAATAAATAAATAAATAAATAATAAAAAGACAGTGGCGATCAGAAGATCCCTTTGCAGGCCAATGGTGTGCCACTTCTGCTATGCTGAAGCACTCCGCAGTGAGGAAATGCTTCTGAAAGCTACACCCTGCATTTTTTAAAATAATAATAAGAATCTTTATTATTGTCACAAGTAGGGTTACATTAACACTGTAATGAAGTTACTGTGAAAAGCCCCTAGTCGCCACATTCCAGCGCCTGCTCGGGTACACAGAGGGAGAATTCAGAATGTTCAAATTACCTAATAGCACATCTTTTGAGACTTGTGGGAGGAAATCGGGGCACCCGGAAGGAACCCACGCAGACACAGGGAGAAGCCGGGATTTGAACCTGGAACCCCAGAGTTGTGAAGCAACAGTGCTACCCACTGTGCGACTGTGCCGCCTATTGGATCCATCCTCGCAACCTGTACCTCGTGATGATCCCTCTACCTGTGACACCCATTTACCTTTCTCCGGGAGTGCAATGACAATATCTGGTGAAGGCCTCTGTCCATTTCCAGTAGTTTCCTAGTGGGTGCTGCCAGCATTTATTTTACAGCTTTTTACGCACCTCGCAGTGCTTAAAATGGCTGCTGCCATGCCTACATTAGTACACTAACTACAGGCAGAATTTAATGGAGGCCGCTGTAGTGGTGCATTCTTGATACTGGTACTGCCAGAACTGGAGAGCTGTCATCCTCTGATTGGCTGGCAGCTCTCAAGGTTGGGATTTCTAGCCAAATGCTGACCAGGTAAGTGCCTAATTGCACTTGTAGATCATTGAGCTCCCTGTAGAAAAGCAATGTAGGTCTCCTACCAGTTTTCCAAACAGCAGGGAGGACCTTGGTCATCAGTACTAAATTCCATCCTACATTTCAATACTTCATTGCGTGAAGCACATCAGAATATCCTGGGAACGAGTAAGCCACTGTATAAGTGTGAGTATGATCTTGCTTTACCTCAGAACCAGGGGCGGAATTCTCCGACCCCCCGGGGGCGTCAATCCTGCCCCCGCCGTGTCACGAATTCTCCGCCCCCCCCCCTGAGATTTGGCGGGGGCGGGAATTGCGCCGCGCCGTTCGGCGGACCCCCCGCGGCGATTCTCGGCCCGCGATGGGCCGAAGTCCTGCCGATGACAGGTCTTTCCCGCCAGCGTGGTTTTAAATGACCTCTGGTACCGGCGGGATTGGCGGCGCAGGTGGGCTCTGGGGTCCTGGGGGGGGGGGGCGAGGTGATCTGACCCCAGGGGGTGCCCCTACGGTGCCCTGGCCTGCGATCAGGGCCCACCGATCGGCGGGCGGGCCTGCGCCGTGGGGGCACTCTTTTTCTTCCGCCCCGCCATGGCCTTCACCATGAAGAGACCCCCTCCCCTGTGCATGCGGCGGTATGACGCAGCAGCCGCTGACGCACCGGCCCATGCGCGGACTTCCGCCGGCCGGTGAAGGCCTTTCAGCCCCGGCTGGCGGGGCGCCAAAGGCCGTTCGCGCCGGCCAGCAGAGCAGCAGCCACTCCAGCGCGGGCCTAGCCCCTCAATGTGAGGGCTTGGCCCCTAAAGGTGCAGAGAATTCCGCACCTTTGGGGAGGCCCGACGCCGGAGTGGTTCACGCCACTCCGTCCCGCCGGGACCCCCCACCCCGCCGGGTAGGGGAGAATCCCAGCCCAGATGTCATTTAAATTAATACATTGTGCTGACTGACATACATTAGCTGACTTTTCTCCAAATCAAATACTAAGGTAGAACATTATCAACAGACTGTACCATCGTTCCTTCACGGCCGCAGGGCCAATATCCTTTCCTAACAGCACCCTGGGTGTACCTAGACCACGTGGACTGCACTGGTTGAAGGAGACAGCTCACCACCACCTTCTCCAGCAATTAGGAATGGGAAATAAATGCTGGCCTAGTCAGTGATCCCATACACTAATGGAAAAACTAGGGAATACCCTCATTATACACCAACTACTTTGTCTTAGAAATGTCGATGTTGTCACTACATTGTTGCTCTTACAGCAGGTGCTTTTCCCTCTTTGGATTCCTGAGAATGAATGTTGAGAGCCTTTAGGTTTTTATATTCCGACAAAAGTATCTGACATTACTACTGAAATCTTACTAACCACGCGATGGAAGCTTGTTCAACATAACGGCGTAACCTTCAGCGGTCTGTTCCTAATTCTGCAGATTACGGGCCATAGAAATCATGGATTTTATTCAAAAGGAATTTACTGAAACCTGTGAAATCACTCTAAATTATTGATTCAATCCTCTGAAGTTCTCATGCATAACACTTTCTTCATTCTCCATCAATTTTGGACATTTGAAGGAAAGTTCAGTGGGAAGCTTGGCAAATACAATTGTGCCATGGAAGGTTTAGCCATATCAGAGTCTGTTTCATGCACATTCACATTGTCATAATACTTTACTAATGAATTAAAAATTTCAGATGACAGTTGAAAATAATTTTGAAACCTACAATAATATGACATGATTCTAACAAGGAGATCGAAAGAACCGTGACTTTAAAATTGCCTTGTGTATTTCAAGTGTTCCTCACATATTTACACCGTGAAGTATAATAATTGATGTTGTTCAAGATAGCAACTCATTTGGGTTCAAATATGGAGTTGTGTTTTGTACAACGTGTTTTATATGTTAAAGCCTGTTTAATTTTTCACAATATACTTTTACATATTATAGAGGCTACATGCTGTGGTACTCTTTGTGATTCTTCTTATCAGGACGAGTGTCATAATGTCCACAAAGACCACAGAACTAAGTTCAATAACAAAGCTAACATTTATTCCACTACTTATTAAACTCGACCACTTACTCATAAACAAGCAATAATCTAGTAATCTACAATCTACACTCTACTAACACTAGTCTCTATACTCTATATATATATATATATATATATATATATATATATAACTGTACTCTGCACTCTCAAGACCTCTTCTCTGCACTCTCTCCAGCCCTCTCCCAGAAGCCTGTGAGTCAGTGCTTTATATAGTTCTGCATCTAGCTCCATCCAGTGGTCAATTATGATATTACATTAACCATTTATATTCTGGCCATTCTACATAATGTCACATAAGTCAAGTATAGGGAAACTCAGAACCTGTTCTGCTTAAATTCATTGGTAATTTTCTCACACTCAAGTACCTTTCCCTTTTGGTGTGTTTCAAAGTCCACCTAACACAAAATGTGCACAAAGATTTCAAGATTGCACCTAGCCACTGAAGCACCAGGCATTTTTCAATGTTTGAATCAGATTAAAAGAACGTGGAACCTAAATGGTGCACTAATTTCCACTTACTAAGATTGCCACTCTTCCATTCAGATTTTTCTCTGTGCTGACAATTGACATCACCTCGTCGTTTGTTGGTCGGTATTCATCCCATCATCTTCCAGGTTTGCTGACATTCAGCGAAAAGGTCCACAGCTGCCCAGCAGTTGTCTTCCTGTAACAAGTGCCCTGCACTCAGGCCTACCCTCATTACTTCGACTTTAATCAGTGTCTTCCTGCAGAATTCTCCCTGCACAGCACATGCCAACAGTATCCGCACCCTGCTTCCATGCTCAGGTCAGGGTCCAGATCTCAGCACGGAGAAAACAGTCACCAGCTTGAGACACTTCCATTTTTATTTGCCACGGTATCTGCAGCCTGTCAAAAAAAAAAAGAACCTTTCAGTAAAATAAAATGAAATAAACTTAGCAGGAATGTAAGGGTATCACATTTTTTTATCAAGTATTCCAGCTCATTGTCAATGAAAGTGATACTCTCAGCATATTTAACTGTTTTATTTCTCCAAACTACTACAAAGAATATTTTGCGAAGAATCTCTCTCCCTATTTGGGTCAGTTTGCTGAGTGCCCCAGAGTGCCAATGATGGTCTGCTTCCGCAGCCACAAAACTCGCTGCGAGGGAGTGCAGTTTCCACCCTGGCAGGGCTGGATAATCTTGACCTAAGTTACTGCTACAAACACGCATAAAGTTGAGGGTAAAACAGTACAATGATAATTCTAAAAGTGAATCAAGTTCAGTCTGTGTTTATTGGCGAAGGCCTGATATATTTTGAAGTTCAGACGTTGCGTTATCTGAAATGAAGGTTGAGGGTGTAGAATTGTCTCTACAGCTGCAGTGGTTGAATTGCCAGAGATTGTTAAAGCAGGTGAGCTTTGCAGATGGAACCGGGAAAAGGGAGAGGTATTTGCTCTTACAAAACAGCTTCTGCGGCACTTTCAGCTGCCCAGTTACTTACAGCAGACCATTAGCATTTTCTGGATGTCTCTCCATCCCTGGCTGTTGAAGCTCTTGTCTGTTTCTCTGAAGATGTTTCAAGATGGATCTGTGTCGACGGAGCTTGTCCTGCATTTTTGTATTATTCTTGGTGGGCAAGCCAAGGTGGCCACTGCCAGCATGTGACCTCTGTAAGAATGTACAGTCACTTTCCATACAAGGCAAATGGCAATCCCATTTAACAATCTAAAATCTCCTCACCATCTGCAGTGTTCAAGAGGGTCAAAAAGTGTAACATCTTAATAGTTCTTATCTGTTAATGTGATTGAAGGAAAGCCATCAAGACCATGGATCCTATTTACGCTTGTGGACACTCATTGTCTTTCAAATGTCTTTTCATGTCTGTGCATCTCTGCTTGTAATCCACTCCGAGCCTTCTGAAGATTTACAACCCGAAAGACAGGTGACTCTTGGCAACCATTTTAATGCCCAACATGTCCTTTTTTTTTTTACAGAATTTAACTTGAACTACACACCATGGCATTACCCAAAGGCGTGACTACGATGTCTCCGTTGTAGCCACATGCACTTATTTTCATGGAAAATCCATACGTAGACTTACACATAATAGGTCAATTTTAGGAAAACACTTCCCCAATTGTCCAAGAAAAATGTCTTGTGGTTTTGCATGAGGTTTGTTAACATTTTAAAATATATTTCCTTGTTTCCTTGAATTCAATGTTCATAGTATAGGGTTAATATCAAATTTCAGCCATGCTAACCATGTGTTGTGAGGAGATTGTGGCGCAGTGGTAAGATCTCTGGCCTATTAATCCAAAGGCCCAGGATTAGGCTGTGGGGACACGGATTCAAATCTCCTCACGGCAGCTGGTGGAATTTAGAATTAAATTAATAAATTTGGAATATATAGCGAATAATGGTGAATAATCCTATAATTGATTGTTGTAAAAACCCATCTGGTCCATGGATTTCCTTTAGGGAAACTAATGTTCCAACCTTACTCTGGCCTACACATGACCTCAGGCCCATAGCAGTGTGTTTGACTCCTAACTGACCTCTAAAATGGCTTACTGAGTCCACATCATTCAAGGGCAATTAGGGATGGGCAACTAGTGCTGGCCTTGAGTTGGGACTCTTATTGTTCTCTTCTAATAAGAATTGGTAGTCCGGTTGGTGGGAGGTGTCAAAAATACGACTTTATTGTTAGTTACTCACTGGTATACACTTGAATAAGAACTGAATAAAAACTTAGAAACAAAATATCAAACAATACATTAGAAAATCAAGCACGTGGCAAAAAGCATAAGCTTAAAAGAAATGACTTAAACACAAACAAGCTTATAGATGATTCAAGAATTCAAGAACAAAGGACCTCGACCACGAGGGTCTATTTTTAAGGGAATTCTTATCTCTGGTTTAACCCCTCATTTATGTTCCTTGGCTTCTAATTCTCAGCTGAAACCTCTAGGTTTGTTCAAATGAATATCTGTTACTTAGAGGATAACTTCTTAATCAAACATTGGACATTACTTAAGATTGACTGGTGCCTATCAAAACTAGTTTAGCGTCTGCGTGCGCAGTCTGAGGAAAAATACTGGATATGTTTGCTCACACCTTGTTTCATAGCTTGGCAGAGAACTAGCAAGAATTGATTAGTGATTACACAGAGAATGATCCTTTCTCAGTACTGAATACAATGGAATAGAATGGTTAATTCATTATATGAGAAAATGGCTGGATTCCCACAGTCAAGGCACTTTTAATATTTTTCCTATTAGCTATATGCATTCAACTAGCCCCTATATGAATAAAACTAGGCTCTTATCACCTTGCCATTGACGCCCACATCCCATTAAATAATAGATTTTAAAATATCACAAAGATCCTGGGCTACAAACACGTTAAGGTAGTTTTGAAGCACCAAGTCGATGCAAGGAAGACTGATTTCCTGTGCCTGAATGATCCAGAGGATTGTTTGAAGGTGATCCTCGGGCCTCATTAAAATAATTGCGGCAACTTGCTGGTACCTGATGGGCCTCCGCAGTTCGTTTGCCCGACTGAAGAATTGAAAGTTCCAATGTCTCAGGGATGTAGGAGTGGAGCGAACACAGTCGACAGCAGCTGTCAACAGGGAGCTGTGGATCCAGGAGGAGCACTGGTTCCCAATCAGTTAAAAACAAATAATTAGGGCATCATGGTTGCGCAGTTGGTTAGCACTGCTGCCTCACAGCGTCGAGGTCCCAGGTTTGATCCCTGCTCTGGGTCACTGTCCATGTGGAGTTTGCACATTCTCCCCGAGTTTGCGTGTGTTTCTCCCCCACAACCCAAAGATGTGTAGGGTAGGTGGATTGGCCACGCTAAATTGGAAAAAATGAATTGGGTAATCTAAATTCATTTTCAAAAAATAAATAAATAATTAAACTTATCTTTTCAGTGGCGGCTGCTGGCAAGGCCAGATCCACATTTGAAAAGTGAAGGCTTACCCTGCAAAGGCGCCTGAAGACCAGACTTTAAACCTCTTATTAGCATGGTGGGGCAGACTCTTGCATGATTACGGCAGCTACTCCAGACGATTGGAGAAAATGGCCTGACCTAATTTCATGTTTGACATTTTACAGATGTCCTCAGAGCACTGGGGTATTGATCCTCAAAATTGGGCCTCATCCTCAGGGGAAAGAATGGTGTACTGGTGTGGTCACCGGATTGGTAATACCGAGGCCCAAGTTAATTTTCTGGGGTTCAGATCCCACCACATCAGAGGTCCCAGTAATGCTGAACATGAAATGATCATCAGTTGTCCTACAAAAAAATTTGTTTCACTAATATCCTTGAGGGAGGGAAATTTGCTGTCCTTACCTGGCCTAACCTATACGTGATCCAGATTCACAGTAACATTGGTGATTCCTTAATGTCCTCTGAAACCACAGAGCAAGCCACTCAATTCAAGAGTAATTGGGGATGGGCAATAAATGCTGGCCATTTCAGCTGTAATGCTGCATTTTACAGACCTCTTTAGAAAATCAAAAGATATTTATTGATCAGAAAAATTGCACAGCAGCACAGCAACGATCAGATCACCATAATCCACTATATGTCTACTGCCTAAAAGAGGACTCCACTCCCTGGGGTAACTACCCACTCTCAGTCTTAATTGGTCCCCCAAGCCAGGTGACCCTTACTCTGCTGTGTTGCCCTTAAAGGGACAATCACCACATATAATCACATCCCTCCCCTTTAACCCCTTTATACAATCTTCAATATATTCTAACTAAATCCTATATTCAAACTAAAATCCTAAATTCTAACTAAACATTATATATATTATATTCATGCGTTGAACAACTATAAATCGAGTCTTTGAGGATTTTTTCTGTTTCTTGTAGAGCATCATAATTCTGTTGTCTGAGATGCTTCCACAGGATCAACATTAACAGGAACTGCAATAACAGATACACCTTCTGGCACAGGCAGTTCATTACTATTTGCTTCCAGAAATATATCAGTTATGTCTATAACAGGTCGATCAGGTACTTTGGTGCTGATTGGTTCAAAAACATTTCTTGATGACCACACTGACTGCTGGAATATCTTTCTACTCCTCAAATGATCTACATGTTAAAGAAACATCCGTCCCTCTATGTTTACTTGATACGACAGAGGTCTGGCCTCAGAGGCAATAATCCTGGGGATCTAACTTGATGCACAACCAAAGTTTCATATTATGACACCATGTCATATTATGTAGTTAATACCTGTTCTTTATTGTTACAGTGGTGATGGCTCACTGATGAGATCTTCAGGCTTGTGTGATCAGGCATAAACTGGTCTTGCATGGAGCTGTTCCATGCAGACATACTGCTTATCAAGTTCAGTTCTGGACTGTTCTCTGACCATGTGACTATATTCCTCTCTCTGCGGGCGGTGCCACTCTCCAGTTCCATGTTGACTGGCCCACCACCTTACATTATAATGCGCGCAGACACATGTCACCACAATATAACAAAGTCTTGTCTTGACGGTTTTTTTCACAATCTCAGTCTGTCAAGTGTGAAAGAATGGTCATGGTACCCTGTTTCGGGTACTGAGGTCATGAGATAAAGTTTCTTCTCTTTCCAGCATTTCAATTCAGCATCTTTTTCATCGACTATTTTATCATATTGATTCTTGTGCTTTTCCATCCGCATGGCCAAGAGAGCCATTCTGTTATGACACAAATCTCAGTTTCTTTCTGTGTCTGAATATTTTTACCTCTTCAGTTCATTTCTCATTGTCAAGCTTCCTTCTTCAAGTTCTTATTCTCCTGATTCAGTTCTTCCCTGGGCTTGTTCTTATTTTCTAGTTGCTTTTTCATTGCGTTCAGCTTACTCTACATTATCTCATTAATTTATCCTTCTTCTCAATTTCATTTTGTAAATTTTTGCAACTTTGTTTTCCCAAGTTTGCAGTCAGTCATTTCATCTTGTTATTTTAATGTCTTCTCTAGAGCTTTAATTATTTTTGCTGATTCCTCTTTATGTTCAATAGTTCCTAGTTTCTTCTGAAGTCTTTAATTTCTGCGTTCCTTCCGATGGTAATCTGTCGTGTTCTTACTGGACATATACATTGCACAAATGGAACCTACATTTCTACTTGTCTTAACTTCAGCCGAAACCTTTTGGCTTCACTGTTTGTCAGGTCTGTCACCCGATTTTTGACTTGTTTCCATTCTGCAATTCTCTCGTCCTCCTTCTGGAGTCTTTTCTTGACTTTCTTCTGGGGTCTTTCATTGCCCTCCTTCTGGGGTCTTTCATTGCCCTCCTTCTGGGGTCTTTCGTTGCCCTCCTTAAGGGGTCTTTCATTGCCCTCCTTACGGGGTCTTTCATTGCCCTCCTTAAGGAATGTTTCATTGCCCTCCTTCTGGGGTCTTCCTTTACCTTACTTCTGGGTTCTTTCATTGCCCTCCTTCTGGGGTCTTTCAGTTTCCTCCTTCTGGTGCCTTCATTTCCCTCTTCCTGGGGTCTTTCATACCCTAGTTCTGTGATCTTTCATTGCCCTCATTCTGAGTCTTCCCTTCATATTGAAAAGGGCAGTGGCAGGATGAAAGATTGGTAAACCTTTGAAGATCAACAAAGGGTTACTAAAAATAATAAAACGAGCACAGGAATATTATGAAGGAAAACTAGCACAAAATATAAAAAAGGATAGCCAATGCTTTGATAAGAATATAAAAGGCAAGAGAATAGCTAAAGTGAATGCAGGTCCCCTGGAGGATGGAACCAGAGAGTTAATAATAGGGAGCACAGAAATGGCAGAGATGCTAAATCAATATTTTGCCTGTTTTGATGGTGGAGGACTCCAGTACCATCCCTGTGGCAACGGGTAATACAGAGGTAATAGAAAGTGAGGAACTTGGAACAATCATCATCACTAGGGAAAAGTACTGAACAAACTATTGGAATTAAAGGCAGACAGGTCCACAGGGCCTGATGGTCTACATCCTCAGGTCTTAAAGGGAGTGGCAGTGGAGATAGTGGATCCATTGGTTACAATATTCCAAAATTCCAATGGATTGGAAAAATGCTAATGTAACACCCTTATTCAAAACAAGAAAGAGGTAGAAAGTAGGAAACTACAGACCAATTAGCTTAATATCTGTCATTGGGAAATTGTTAAAATCCAATATTAAGAAAGTAACAACAGGACATTTGGAAAGTCAAAATGCAATGCATGGTTTTATGAGGGGTAAATCATGTTTGACTAATTTGCTAGAGGCCTTCAAAGATGCAACGAGCCAAGTGGAAAATGGGCATTCTGTCGATGTAGTCTTTCGGGACTTCCAGAAGCCATTTGATCAGGTGCTGCACAAAAAGTTAATACACAAGATAAGATCACATGGGATCAAGAGTAATTTATTAAATCGGATAGAAGACTGGCTAACCGACAGAGGAGAGAGAGTCGGGATAAATGGGTCTTTTTCTAGTTGACAAGATGTAACTTATGGTGTGCCAGAGCTCAGTCCTCAGTTCCCCAACTATTTACAATATATATATTAATGACTTGGATGCAGGGATAGAAGGTAATAGCCAAATTTGCAGATGCCACGACCATAGGTGGGATAGTAAGTTACAAGGAGGAAATAGAATATTTACAAATGGATATCGATAGGTTAGGTGATAGGGCCAAAATTATTATCTATTATCTAAATGGAGAGAAATGTCAGTGTTTCAATGTAGAGGGATCTGGGTGTCCTCGTGCATGAATTGCAGAAAGCAAGTATGCAGGCACAGCAGATAATAAGGGAGGCAAATGGAATTTTGATGTTCATGGCTAAAGGAATTGGGTATAACAGTCAGGAAGTGCTGCTGCAACTGTATAAGGCACTGGTGAGACTGCACCCAGAGTACTGTGGACAGTTTTGGTCCCATTACTTGAGGAGGAATGTAGTTGCATTGGAGGCAGCTCAGAGGAAGTTCACTAGATTGATTCCAGAGATGAGGGATTTGTCTCACAAAGAGAGATTGAGCAGGAAAGGCTTATCTTTTCTAGAGTTTCTAAGAATGAGAGGAGATCCAATTGAGATGTGTAAGATGATAAAAGATATTGACAAAGTAGACATAGAGCTCATGCTCCTCCTGAAATGAAATGAAATGAAAATCGCTTATTGTCACGAGTAGGCTTCAATGAAGTTACTGTGAAAAGCCCCTAGTCGCCACATACCAGCCTGTCCGGGGAGGCTGGTACGGGAATCGAACCGTGCTGCTGGCCTGCTTGGTCTGCTTTAAAAGCCAGCGATTTAGCCTGGTGAGCTAAACCAGCCCCTGTAGCCCCAGCTCCTGTAGGGCAATCTGGAACGAGACATCATAATTTTAGGATATGGGGTGTCAATGATTTAGGAATGCTACCTGGATGGTTAATCTTATGAGTTTATTTTGGACTCAGCCACTGAAAGAGGGAAAGCTATCTTCCTAGACAGAACAGTGAGCGGCTTTCACCATGGGGAATCATAGAATCATAGAATTTACAGTGTAGAAGGAGATAACCTTCAGAGCCCAGCCTAGTCAACCAACTATCAGTTACTTTCTAATGGGGATTTTCCTGTTACGTTGCTCAAACTAAATCTTTACTTTTTAGCATGGGTACTTGTCTCTTTAGATTTCCTAATGAGTGTCAAGGAATGCCAGCTTACTCAATGTAACACATACACCGTTATATTTTAGTGGGGTTTTAATATATACATTTTAAAGTATAAAACAGATTTACAGAGTTTGCAGGGTGTAAGTCTGTTAACAGATTATTATTTAAAGAGAAATATACTGATCATGGATATCCAAAGGCTATCTACTACAAAACTTTTAACAAAGTAAGACAGTCATACTTACTGGTCAAATTGACTTGTTTGACGCACTGGAAGGCACAGAATCTTTGATTTCTTTCTCTCTTTCTCTCTCGGTGCGAGTTGTAGGAAAAGGAGTGCTGGTTCGTTTGAATCTGTCCCTTTTTATATACTTTTTTTTAGAATAGCCTGATATTCCTTATCCTGATAGTAACCAGCCTGTACCACACTATCGCAAAGTTAGCCGTTTACGTTTGCAGGTTATTTGATCTTAATGACAGCCGATCTTCAGAAGTCGATTTATGTGTACTTTAATAACGGTTTGAGTGTTAAAATGTTTTAATATATGGTTGAACAGATGGTGATTTGTAAAGTGATTAAATACTGTTAACTTTGTGGACTACTATTGCTACTGCAGTTTCTTAATTCAAAGGGATGTATGTTTGTCAATCCAAGGTCCTATAATTTATTCTCTTCACATTACTTTGATTGTCTGAGGCAATTTAATTTATCTAATTTGATTTATAATTTATGTTTGGTGCGTTTTTTTTCAATGTGTATTATGCATGCTGAATGACAATTGCATGATATTGATTTTACTTGCACTGTTTAACTATCTGGAAACTGGTGGCGTGACTGTCCAAGTCAATGGTTACACGAGCTGTGCTCCAGTTTCAACTCTTGGCCATGAGTTTGATTCTTACACAAGCTTTCACTTCATCTGATTCTGTGGTCACTGTGATATTCATCACAGGGGTAGCAGATTTAAAACAGAGATGAGGAGAAACGACTTCTCTCAAAGGGTCGGGAATCTGTGGAATTCACTACCCCAGAATGCGGTGGATGCCGGGATGCTGAGTAAACTTTAGGAGGAGATAGTCAGATTTCTAATTAGTAATAGGTTGAAGAGATATGGAGTATGGACAAGAAAGTGGAGTTGAGGCCAAGATGACATCAGCCATGATCGTACTGAATGGTGGAGGAGGCTCAAGCGGCTGAATTGCATTATCCTTCTCTGGATGCTTCTGTTATTCTGTTCTTACGTTCTCTGTATTTTTACACTTTGTCCTCAGTTGAATGAAATTATCGCTTCACTAACCATTTGTCCATAAATATAACACCCCATAATAATCCTTATTATTTCAAAATGCAGCTGTGATCTTACTTCTAGCAA
Organism: Scyliorhinus canicula; assembly: GCF_902713615.1. Classification (NCBI taxonomy): domain Eukaryota; kingdom Metazoa; phylum Chordata; class Chondrichthyes; order Carcharhiniformes; family Scyliorhinidae; genus Scyliorhinus; species Scyliorhinus canicula. The sequence goes on along the minus strand of NC_052166.1, from coordinate 36,098,503 downwards.
ATGTGTTTCTTTGGAATTAAAGGATCATAAAATTCATAAAGCACAACCACTCAGCTGCTGTGAGTGTGCGTAATCCCATTCACTAACGTCAGTGAAGTAAGATGTGATTCTAAATCAAAAAGAAGTGCTATATTTTAATGATTAGGAAGACTTGTTTCTTTTATGAATTGAAGAATGGCAGCAAAAAGATAAGGGAAACTTACATTTCTACAGCACTTTTCATGAACACAGGATGTCCCAAAGCTCTTGGCAGCCAATGAGGTACTTTTGAAAATGTAGCCGCTGTTATAATGTAGAAATGCAGGAGCCAATCAGCACACAGAACGCTCCCGCAAACAGTACCGTGATAATGATCACTAAGGCTGATACTGATTGGGGTATTGAGACATGGGGTGGGGAGGGGCGGGGTGGGCGCAAGTATGGCCCCAGCACGACACCACCTTGAAGTCTGATTCCAGTGCAACTCATTTCCGTCTAGGACTTGCTGTAGTTCCAGGGACGGCCAGTGCCTCCGGTGGTGCTGTTGGGACCAGAGAGTTGCAGTAGTCTGATTGGCTGGCAGCTCCTGGAGGCGGGCTTCATTCCCATTGGGGGCAGAATTACTGCTTTGAGCCAAATAACAACCTGTCAGCTGTGAAATGACTGCAGGGGCCAACCAATCCATGGACGGGTGTCTCTCTGACTTGTATGTCAGTGGGGCAGTTGCAGACCCAACTCCCAGTGTAAAATTAAACCCAATTATGTTAACGTAAACTGTGGAGGTACTGTGTTGAATATTGTTGAGCAGTTGGCATCTAAAACTGGGTCAATGATGTTTTCAATAAGTTAGTGACTCAGGACGTTGCTGCATCTTTGACTGGTTTCAGCTGCGTACTGCTTCCTCCACTTTTATTTGTAACCCTGGATCTAGGGACCTGCTCAGCAAATATATTTTTCCTTTTGAAGTGCCCCATTCCATTTTTTCCCCTCAATTAAAGGATAATTTAGCGTGGCCAATCATCTACGCTGAATATCTTTGGATTATGGGGCTGAGACCCACGCAGACACGGGGAGAATGTGGAAACTCCACACGGACAGTGACCACGGGCCAGGATTGAACCCGGGTCCTCAGCACCGTGAGGCAGCAGTGATAACCACTGTGCCACCGTGCCATCCCCTGCTCATCAAATTTACTCAGCAAATTGAACAGCCTCATAACTGCAAGACCTCAGCAGTTCGAATGAAAAGCAAAGTTTGTAGAAAACCAGCACAGTTGGTTTATCTCTGCTAGACAATGGATGCCCAGAAACTACAGATGAGAGGTGGAAAAAGAATTTATAAATCCCAAAGCGTTTCAGTTGGTCCTGATAAAATATTAATCTCACAATACAATATGGCTGTTAACCCTTTCTCTCCACTGCAGAATAGAGGAACCTAATTGAAGATTTAATAGAGGTAATCAACATTGCAAAGCATTTTAACAGGTTAGATGGGCGAAAAGCAGAGGATGCAGATTTGGCAAAATATTTAGAGTGGACATGAGAAGATGTGTTTTTGGGAAAAGAGCAAGGGAATGGGACTAATTTGGCAGTAATTTCCGAAAGCTGTCACAGATATGTTGGGTTAAATGGCCACCATGTGAATTGTATGATTCTATGAAAAAAAAAAGCTATGAAGGAAAATAAAATTCCTTTTCATAAACTTGGGGAAAAAAAAGCAACTTGATTGATGGAGAAGACATCAGGCATGTTCCCTCATGCTAGAGCACTTCATAACCTACTTTAATAAAAAAGGATCAGTTTGTATGAGATGAGTGGGACACACTTGACAACTGATTGGCATAACAACTTGAGAATCCTAATTCCAGTTGAAGGGTGAGATGATGGATCTGAGACACACTACAATTTGAAGATACAAGCCCTTTGAATAGAGAGAGTGTCAGTAAAACTTTCACATCACTACCTTTAAGTCCAACAATTATATTTAAAAACTATTGCCATATCCAATAAAACAACCAATCGTGAATATATTGGGGATTTCCTGAAATACAAGCCAATGGAATAACCAGATCCCTTAACAATCCCAGAAAGCATTTAATGATTTTTTCTTTTAGGAATAAGCACTAACAATCTCCAGCAGATAATGTGACTGACAATATAGCACACCCTCTATGTGGATCATATTTTTTTGGTCCTAGGACCAACCAATTTCAGCTGCTTCATCAATGACCTGCCATCATAAGGTCAGAAGTGGGGATGTTCTCTGATGACTGTACAATGTTAAGCATCATTCGTGACTCCTCATATACTAAAGAAGTTGATATCCAATTGCAGCAAGACCTGGACAATACCTAGGTTTGGGCTGACAAGCAACGTTTCCACCACTCAGATACCAAGCAATGACCATCTCCAAGTCACCCTTTGACGGTTCATCTCCAAGTCATTCTCCATCCTGACTTGTAAATATATCGTTGGTCCTTCACCGCGACTGCGCCAAAATCCTGCAATTCCCTCCCTAACAGCACTGTGAGTGGACTGCAGCGGTTTAAAAAGGCAGCTCACCACAACCTTCTTAAGGCCAGCAATGCGCACATCCTGTAAAATGAATGTTAAAAATGTAGATGATAGAAAGGACCAGGGTCGGGATTCTCCGACCCCCCGCCGGGTGGGAGAATCGCTGGGGGGGGGGGGGGCGGTGTGAATCCCGCCCCCCCCGCTCCGACGACAGCTGCCGAATGTTCGGCGGCGGTTTTCGGGCGGGGGCGGGGATCACGCCACGCCGGTCGGGGGCCATTGGCAGCGACCCCCCCGGCAATCCTCCTGGCCCTGATGGGCTGAGCGGCCACCCATTTTTGGCCAGTCCTGCCGGCGTGAAATAGACAAGGTCCATACTGGTGGGACCTGGCTTGGAGGTTGGTTAGCGGGGTTCTCGGGTTGGGGCACGGGGGGAACCGGCGATCGGGGTCCACCGATCTGCGGGCGGGCCTGTGCCGTGGGGGCACTCTTTCCCTCCGCGCCGGCTTCTGTAAGAAGAAACCCCCTGCGCATGTGCAGGAAACACACCAGTGGCGCCAGAACACGCTGGCGGTCCTCCGCATGCGCCAATACGTCCCGGCCGGCAGAGGCCCTTCGGCGCCAGTTGGCGCGGGGCCAACCCCACTGGCGCCGGCCTAGCCCCCGGTGGCCCGACGCCGGAGTGGTTCACGCCATTCGTCCTGCTGGCCCATAGACTTCTTTAGGAGGGATCCTGGAGCCCGGGGTATTCACCAAAGTCGGAAGCTGGAAGTTTGAAGTTGACTCGCCTGCTACATACAAACCCTCAAAAAACATTTTGGAGAAAAAATTACCTTGACCCTATTTACGACAACAACTCAGGGATGAAAGTTTACCAGCGGGATTCTCCATTCCTGAGAGTGTTGTCGCTAGGGCAGGATTCATGGACTTCCACAACAGCAGAACTGGTGCCGCACCAGGACCGGTTTAACGACCGCGGAGGGGCTAGCACCGGTGCCACGTGGAACACAATCAATTCCAATGAGAAACTGTGCGGGATTCGCCGGGCCGGAGATTCGCCGCAACCGCGCCACGGCGGCCCGATGCCGGCGCGTGATTCTCTGAGGTGCGGAGAATCGATGCCATTGGCGGGGCTGCCGATTCCCCGGCTCGGATGGGCCGAGCGGCCGCGCGGATACGACAGAGTCCCACCGGCGCCGTTAACCCATGGTTGCTGCTGGCGGGAACTCTGCATGAAGGGTTGGGGGGGCGGCCTGTGGGGCGGAGAAAAGCGCTCCTTCACCAGGGAGGGGCTGTCTTCGATGGGGTCTGGCCCGTGATTGGGGCCCACCGATCGGCGGGCCGGCCACTCCCCCCCCCCCCCCCCCACCCCGTCCCCCACCCCCCACCCCCAGGCCTACTTTGTTGCGCCCTAGCCCCTGAACACTGACGCCATGTTGAGTTGGGGCTGGCGCGCTGAAGAGGCCCCCCGCACACGCCCAACTGTGCATGCACGGGTTGGCGCGCTCCCATTTGGCACCGGGAAGGGAGGCAGGAGTGGCGTGAACCACACCAGCGCTGTGCTGGCCCGCTGTGATGGACAGAATCGGTCGTCCCCGTGCCTGTTTCGCGCTTTTACCAGTACAGCGTTGTATCCTCTTCTGTTGCCTACTCATGAAATCCTGGTTCCGAAGAGAATGTGGACCAGAAATGCAATTTAGTGCTGGGACCTGTACCTGTCTTAGCCTTCTTGAGGATTTCTGAATTATTGTTCAGAGCGTGTCTTTAAATTGTAAACATCACAGAATCCCAACAGTGTCGAAGGAGGCCACTCAGCCCATCAAGTCTGCACTGACCCTCCGTAAAAGTGGAAATAAAAGTGAAACGCGACGGCGCGAACACTTCGTCTCCATTTTGGAGAATCGCCCCCTTAATGTTTGCCGATAGTGTAAAACAGATGATAGAACATAGAGAACATAGAGAAATACAGCACATAACAGGCCCTTTGGCCCACGATGTTGTGCCGAACTTTTGTCCTAGGTTAATCATAGATCATAGAATTTTGGACACTAAGGGCAATTTATCATGGCCAATCCACCCAACCTGCACATCTTTGGACTGTGGGAGGAAACCGGAGCACCCGGAGGAAACCCATGCACACACAGGGAGGATGTGCAGACTCCACACAGACAGTGACCCAAGCCGAAATCGAACCTGGGACCCTGGAGCTGTGAAGAAATTGTGCTATCCACAATGCTACCGTGCTGCCCTTAGGAACAAATTAATCTACACTCCATTATTCTACCATAATCCATGTACCTATCCAATAGCCGCTCGAAGGTCCCGAACGTTTCCGACTCAACTACTTCCACAGGCAGTGCATTCCATGCCCCCACTACTCTCTGGGTAAAGAACCTACCTCTGACATCCCCCTATATCTTCCACCATTTACCTTAAATTTATGTCCCCTTGTAATGGGTTGTTCCACCCGGGGAAAAAGTCTCTGACTGTCTACTCTATCTATTCCCCTGATCATCTTATAAACCTCTATCAAGTCGCCTCATCCTTTCTACTCTCCATTCCAGGCAACATCCTGGTAAATCTTCTTTGCACCTTTTCCAAAGCTTCCACATCCTTCCTAAAATGAGGTGCCCAGAACTGCACACAGTACTCCAAATGTGGCCTTACCAAGGTTTTGTACAGCTGCATCATCGCCTCACGGCTCTTAAATTCAATCCCTCTGCTAATGAACGCTAGCACACCATAGGCCTTCTTCACAGCTCTATCCACTTGAGTGGCAACTTTCAAAGATCTATGAACATAGACCCCAAGATCTCTCTGCTCCTCTACATTGCCAAGAAGCCTACTGTTAACCCTGTATTCCGCATTCATATTTGTCCTTCCAAAATGGACAACCTCACACTTGTCAGGATTAAACTCCATCTGCCACTTCTCAGTCCAGCTCTGCATCCTATCTATGTCTCTTTGCAGCCGACAACAGCCCTCCTCACTATCCACAACTCCACCAATCTTTGTATAATCTGCAAATTGACTGACCGACCCTTCAACTCCCTCATCCAAGTCATTAATGAAAATCACAAACAGCAGAGGACCCAAAACTGATCCTTGTGGTACGCCACTGGTAACTGGGCTCCAGGCTGAATATTTGCCATCCACCACCACTCTCTGACTTCTATCGGTTAGCCAGTTTGTTATCCAACTGGCCAAATTTCCCACTAACCCATGCCTCCTTACTTTCTGCATAAGCCTACCATGGGGAAACTTATCAAATGCCTTACTAAAATCCATGTACATTACATCCACTGCTTTATCTTCATCCACATACTTGGTCACCTCCTCAAAGAAGTCAATAAGACTTGTAAGGCAAGACCTACCCCTCACAAATCCGTGCTGACTATCCCTAATCAAGCAGTGTCTTTCCAGATGCTCAGAAATCCTATCCCTCAGTGCCCTTTCCATTACTTTGCCTACCACCGAAGTAAGACTAACTGGCCTGTAATTCCCAGGGTTATCCCTATTCCCTTTTTTAAACAGGGGCACGACATTCGCCACTCTCCAATCCCCTGGTACCACCCCTGTTGACAGTGAGGACGAAAAGATCATTGCCAACGGCTCTGCAATTTCATTTCTTGCTTCCCATAGAATCCTTGGATATATCCCGTCAGGCCCGGGGGACTTGTCTATCCTCAAGTTTTTCAAAACGCCCAACACATCTTCCTTCCTAACAAGTATCTCCTCAAGCTTACCAGTCTGCTTCACACTGTCCTCTCCAACAATATGGCCCCTCTCGTTTGTAAATACTGAAGAAAAGTACTCGTTCAAGACCTCTCCTATCTCTTCAGACTCAATACACAATCTCCCGCTACTGTCCTTGATCGGACCTACCCTCACTCTAGTCATTCTCATATTTCTCTCATATGTGTAAAAGGCCTTGGGGTTTTCCTTGATCCTACCCGCCAAAGATTTTTCATGCCCTCTCTTAGCTCTCCTAATCCCTTTCTTCAGTTCCCTCCTAGCTATCTTGTATCCCTCCAGCGCCCTGTCTGAACCTTGTTTCCTCAGCCTTACATAAGTCTCCTTCTTCCTCTTAACAAGATATTCAACCTCTCTTGTCAACCATGGTTCCCTCACTCGACCATCTCTTCCCTGCTTGACAGGGACATACATATCAAAGACACGCAGTACCTGTTCCTTGAACAAGTTCCACATTTCACTTGTGTCCTTCCCTGACAGCCTATGTTCCCAACATATGCACTTCAATTCTTGTCTGACAGCATTGCATTTACCCTTCCCCCAATTGTAAACCTTGCCCTGATGCACGCACCTATCCCTCTCCATTACTAAAGTGAAGGTCAGAGAATTGTGGTCACTACCTCCAAAATGCTCCCCCACCAACAAATCTATCACCTGCCCTGGTTCATTACCAAGTAGCAAATCCAATATGGCCTCCCCTCTGGTCGGACAATCTACATACTGTGTTAGAAAAGCTTCCTGGACACACTGCACAAACACCACCCCATCCAAACTATTTGATCTTAAGAGTTTCCACTCAATGTTTGGGAAGTTGAAGTCACCCATGACTACTACCCTGTGACTTCTGCACCTTTCCAAAATCTGTTTCCCAATCTGTTCCTCCACATCTCTGCTGCTATTGGGGGGCCTATAGAAAACTCCCAACAAGGTGACTGCTCCTTTCCTATTTCTGACTTCAACCCATACTACCTCAGTAGGCAGATCCTCCTCGAACTGCCTTTCTGCAGCTGTTATACTATCTCTAATTAACAATGCCATCCCCCCATCTCTTTTACCATCCTCCCTAATCTTGTTGAAACATCTATAACCAGGGACCTCCAACAACCATTTCTGCCCCTCTTCTATCCAGGTTTCCGTGATGGCCACCACATCGTAGTCCCAAGTACTGAACAATGCCTTAAGTTCACCCACCTTATTCCTGATGCTTCTTGCGTTGAAGTATACACACTTCAACCCATCTCCTTGCCTGCAAGTACTCTCTTTTGTCAGTGTTACCTTCCCCACTGTATCACTACGTGCTTTGGCATCCTGAATATCGGCTTTCTTAGTTGCTGGACTACAAATCCGGTTCCCATTCCCCTGCCAAATTTGTTTAAACCCTCCCGAAGACTACTAGAATACCTCCCTCCCAGGATATTGGTGCCCCTCTGGTTCAGATGCAACCCGCCCTGCTTGTACAGGTCCCACCTTCCCCAGAATGCACTCCAATTATCCAAATACCTTAAGCCCTCCCTCCTACACCATTCCTGCAGCCACATGTTCAACTGCACTCTCTCCCTATTCCTAGCCTCGCTATCACGTGGCACCGGCAACAAACCAGAGATGACAACTCTGTCTGTCCTGGCCTTTAACTTCCAGCCTAACTCCCTAAACTTGTTTATTACCTCCACACCCCTTTTCCTACCTACGTCGTTGGTACCAAAGTGCACCACGACTTCTGACTGCTCACCCTCCCCCTTCAGGATCCTGAAGACACGATCCAAGACATCCCAAGCCCTGGTACCCGGGAAGCAACATACCTTCCAGGAGTCTCGCTCGCGACCACAGAATCTCCTATCTATTCCCCTAACCATTGAATCTCCTATTACTATTGCTTTTCTATTCTCCCCCTTCCCTTCTGAGCCCCAGAGCCAGACTCAGTGCCAGAGACCTGGCCACTAGGGCCTTCCCCGGTAGGTCATCCCCCCCAACAGCATCCAAAACGGTATACTTGTTTTGAAGGGGAACGGCCACGAGGGATCCCTGCACTGTCTGCCTGTTAGTTTTCTTTCCCCTGACTGTAACTCAGCTACTCTTGTCCAGTACCTTGGGCGTCGCTACCTCCCTGTAACTCTTCTCGATAACCCCCTCTGCCTCCCGGATGAACCGAAGTTCATCCAGCTCCAGCTCCAGTTCCCTAACACAGTCTCTGAGGAGCTAGAGTTGGGTGCACTTCCCACAGGTATAGTCAGCGGGGACACCAGTGGTATCCGTCACCACCCACATCCTACAGCAGGAGCATGCAACTGCCCTAGCCTCCATCCCCTCTTACTTTACAGAATACAGCTGTCCTGTAGACCAACTGGACCTCCACCCTCCGACTCTGCTTCCAGTCAGCTGCACTGTAAACTCCTGGCTCCCTTCTCACTCTTTGCGGAAATGAAATGAAAGGAGTACCTTGCTCCCTCCTCACCTAACTCCCTCAGTTACCAAACTCTCACTGTAGCACTCAAATGCACCAAGTTCAGCACTCCCTCAGTTACCAAACTCTCACTGTAGCACTCAAATGCACCAAGTTCAGCACCCTCAGTCACCAAACTCTCACTGAAGCACTCAAATGCACCAGGTTCAGCACTCCCTCAGTCACCAAACTCTCACTGTAGCACTCAAATGCACCAAGTTCAGCACTCCAGTGCAAACAATGATATTGGATGTCTACCCATTAAACATCTTTTTCAAATTTGATTTCGCTTGTGGTTAAGAGAAAAGGAAATCAGGAAATCCATATAACTGGCAGCTGATCACCCTTTTTCCCCAATCCTCCAAAGTTAGAATTAGTCTCCAGATGTGCAGGTCTAAAGATGTGCAGTTTAGCTGGATTTACCAGGCTAAATTGACCCCTAGTGTCCAGAGACTTAGGGGGGTTACGGGGCTAGGGTAGGGACCTGACCCTGTCGGAGTGTCAGTGCAGACTGATGGGCCGAGTGGCCTCCTTCGATACTGTAGGGATTCTGTGATGTTTACAATTTTTAGACACGCTCTGAACAATAATTCAGAAATCCTGAAGGAGGCTAAGACAGGTACAGGTCCCAGCACTAAATTGCATTTCTGGTCCACATTCTCTTCAGAACCAGGATTTCACGAGTAGGCAACAGAAGAGGATACAAAGCTGTACTGGTAAAAGCACTGGGGGGTGTGTTTGTTTTTTTCTTTTTTACCCATTTTGTTTATCTAGGTTATTATTTCGACTGATGAGTCATTGAAAAAGGAACAATCACTAATGCAAGAAAGAATGAAAGAAATAACAAAGACATGCAGAGAAGAGAGTGCAAAGGGAAGTTGGTTGAAGATTGGAATCACAGAGGATGTGCAAGGGCTCAGAGAGGATGCATGTTCTATATTTCTTAAAGTTGGTAGGAAAGCTACCGTGGGAAATATACGTGTGTATGGGAATTTATTATCAAGTAATGTAGTCATAGGTGAGAACAGCTGCAGTGGTTTGGGTCTGAAGAACATTCCAACTATTTTACTTGCTTTCAATTTGACGGAACCTGCTGATGTTAAGGATTTACACTGCAAGCCTTTCTATCGATTTTATCTATTCAACTTTGAGCAATTCCCGCAGCAAATTGTTTACACACAAAATAGAAGGCTGAATGTATTTGTGCTCCAAGGATGTGATGATATTTTGAGCACCCTCCCAATGGGCGGCACGGTAGCACAGTGGTTAGCACCATTGCTTCACAGTGCCAGGGTCCCAGGTTTGATTTCTGGCTTAGGTCACTGTCTGTGAGGAGTCCCGGTGTCTGCCTGGGTTTCCTCTGGGTGCTCCGGTTTCCTCCCACAAGTCCCGAAAGACGTGCTTGTTAGGTAAATTGGACATTCGGAATTCTCTCTCTACGTACCCGAATAGGTGCCAGATTGTGGCGACGAGGAGATTTTCACAGTAACTTAATTGCAGTGTTAATGTAAGCCTACTTGTGACAGTAAGAAAGATTAGATTAGATGCGAGATTAGACCACAGTCTAGTCTGCAGAAGTACCAAGCCTCTGTCAGCTGACGACTTCCAATGTACCTCAAACAACACTGAGTGCAGCGTTCAGCGAGCAACACAATTAGATACGTGTTTCAATTGCTAGTTGGTTCTGTGGGCCAGTTGGAAATGTAGGCGTGAAAGCTCCTTTCATGCAGTATGGAGTGCTGAGTAAGTGGATTGATGACAGGATATGCACGGATGCTTAGTTTTTCAAATTATGCTGTGGCACTGATCTTTGGCTTTAGTCGTGTTTCATCCTCGATAGTTCTATATCCTCAATAACCTGCAGCATCAATCAAAAGCTAAAGGCCAATAAATCGTCTTTAACAGGGTTGAAAATTGATTTCTCATTGACATCATATTTCAATTTCTGCCACCCATTCTAGATTGTTGGCATGTGGTACTCTGCGGTAATATAGCATTGTTTAGTTACAGACTAAGACTGCTCCATCTGAATTTTTTGCTTATGGAAATATATTTGTAGTTCACTTTTTTGTACCATTTGCCCATGGAAATTACTTAATGCCATTGCTTATATTAAAATACCACGAGTAAACAGATTTGCCTACAGTTTTTAAATGTTATGGATCGCATCAAAATTTTAAAAATTTAATCATATATTTAAAATGCAAGCTCAGTACAGGTGGCACAATGACACAGTTGTTAGCACTGCTGCGTCACATCGCCAGGGACCCGGGTTCCTGATTCCGGCCTTGGGTGACTGCCTGTGTGGAGTTTGCATGTTATCTGCGTGTCTGCGTGGGTTTCCTCCAGGTGCTACGGTTTCCTCCCACAGTCCAAAAATGTGCAGGTTAGGTGGATTGGGCATGATAAATTTCCCCTAAGTGTCCAAAGGTTAGGTGAGGTTACTGGGTTACAGGGAAAAGGTGTGGGGAGTGGGCCTAGGTAGGGTGCTCCTTCAGTGGGTTGGTGCAGACTCGATGGACTGAAGGGCCTCCTTCTGCACTGTCGGGATTCCATGGAATTTTCTATGAAATCTTCGCTTTTAATTTGGCCACCTAGTGCATGTATTTTGATTGCTAAATAGCATCACAAGTTTCCAATAACACAGGAAGTGTTCGCTCATTAGAAGCCAGGCGTGGGCACTGGTAAAGTCCAAATAATCGGTGTGCAGTCAATGTTTGCAACATGCACAAATCACAGGCATAATGCTTCTGCAAGACTGGCTTGATTTCAGGTAGCCAGTGCTGCCTATATTCAGGAAAAACAGGTCTACACACAGCTTGACACACTGTAAAGGTAACATCAAAAATGATGAGCTAATATGACTGGAGAAAGACAGACCAGACTGTGACATTGAGAGTGATTTTCTGAAAACCTTCCACCTCACCGTGGAAGGTTTATTTCAGATTACCGCATTGTTTTAGATGAATGTGGCATGAAGCATGGAGGATTAGGGATTTATGAGCCATGCCTGTTATCAACATAAGAATAACAGAAGACATCAGAATTAGGAGTAAGAGTAGGCCATTCAGTCCCATAAAACTACTCCACCATTCAATAAGATCATGGCTAATCTGATCCTGGCTTTAGCTCCTTATTCCTGAATGCCACCCCCCCCCCCCCCACCCCTTCCCTATTACTCTTGATTCCCTTGTCGATTAAAATTATATGAAAAAAATCGCTTATTGTCACGAGTAGGCTTCAATGAAGTTACTGTGAAAAGCCCCTAGTCGCCACATTCCGGCGCCTGTTCGGGGAGGCCGGTACAGGAATTGAACTGTGCTACTGGCCTTCCTTGGTCTGCTTTAAAAGCAAACTATTTAGCCCAGTTTGAGCCCCTATCTAACTCAGCCTTCACTATTTTCATTGAGCCAGCCCCCACTACTCACTGGGTAAGAGAATTGGATCTTCTGAAAGAAGAAATCCATCTCTGTCTAAATACGAGGTTTCTTATTTTTCAACTGTGCCCCTAGTTCTGAATACCACCTTGACAACAAACATCCTTTCAGCATCTATCCCCCTCAATAATATATATTGGTGTGCATTAATGAGTATTTGGCCCAAACTGCTCAGCGTTTCCTCATAAGGCAACCTCTTCATCTCAGGAATCAGCCGAGTGAACTTTCTCTGAACTGCTTACATTTATTCACACACTACTGTGTGGCAAGATTTGGTTCCAACTCCATCTCCATAGGGGCTGGTTTAGCACAGGGCTAAATAGCTGGCTTTTAAAGCAGACCAAGGCAGGCCAATGCCCGTACCAGCCTCCCCGAACAGGTGCCGGAATGTGGCGACGAGGGGCTTTTCACAGTAACTTCATTTGAAGCCTACTTGTGACAATAAGTGATTTCCATTTCATCTACAAGTTTGCTGACGACACAACCATAGTGGGTTGGATCTCAAACAATGACGAGTCAGAATACAGGAGGGAGATAGAGAACCTATTGGAATGGTGTACGACAATAATCTCTCCTTCAATGTCAGCAAAACTGAAGAGCTGGTCATTGACTTCAGGAAGCAAATTATTGTACACACCCCTGTCTGCATCAACGGGGCCGAGGTGGAGATGGTTGACAGCTTCAAATTTCTGGGTGTGCACATCACCAAAAATTTGTCCTGGTCCACCCACGTCGACGCTACCACTAAGAAAGCACAACAGCACTTGTACGTCCTCAGGAAACTAAGGAAATTTGGCATGTCCATACTCTTACCAGATTTTACAGGTGCACCATAGAAAGCATCCTATCTGGCTGCATCACAGCCTGGAATGGCAACTGCTCGGCTCAAGACCGCGAGAAACTTCAGAGAGTCGTGAACACCGCACAGTCCTTTATGCAAATCCACCTCCCATCCATTGACTCTGTCTACACCTCCCGCTGCCTTGGGAAAGCGGGCAGCATAATTAAAGACCCCTCCCACCTGCCTTACTCACTCTTCTAACTTCTTCCATCGGGCAGTAAATACAAAAGTCTGAGAACACACACAAACAGATTCAAATACAGCTTCTTATCTGCTGTTACCAGACTCCTAAACGACCCTCTTATCGACTGACCTGATTAATACTACACTCTTGTATGCTCCCCCAGTGGCGGTGTCCATGTATTTACATTATGTACCTCGTGTTGCCCTATTATATACTTTATTTTCATGTACTAAATGATCTTTTGAGCTGCACGCAGAAAAATACTTTTCACTGTATCTTGGTACCCGTCACAATAAAAAAATCCAAATCCAAGCTTTGGAAGTACATCCCTCCTTATTAAGGAGACCAAAAATGCAGACAATACTACAGGTGTGGCCTCACCAATCACCTGTACAGTAATGCATAAGATTGCTTTGAAATACCTTTGACTCATTCCAGTCTGATTTTTAGAGAATATCTAAAACCTTAACAGCCCACAGATTATGCAACTCGGTTGTTTGAATACACGCTCGGGTTCCTTTTCCCATTCACTGCCTGATAGTAAATACGCTTCGGGCACCCAAAGAGGCCCGAGTAAATAATGAATTTCCTGCACATTTTGATGTCTGACCCATTGATTGGATTCACACTACAGCGCGCAGAACCTTGCAATTTATGTTACATCCCAAATGCCTCTTTATTATTCCTCTCGATATTCACCCACTTGGTGAGACAGAGCTTGGCACAAAGCTCCTGTCAGAACCTCTCCTGTCTGACATGCAAGAATGGAGAAAAAATATATCTCTCGACCACTTTTCAATCTGACGCATCGAATAATTTAACTGCTTGGTGTTGAAGCAAACCTTTGGTGGATTGCCGAAGGTTATGACAGACTAGATATGAAAGTGATAATTCAAGCACTATAAACAGGAAATCCTTTGGTAAGTTTTATTAAATTCACAATGTAGGAATTTAATCAAATTGAATGGAGCTTAAAAGATTTTTGAAGGAATGTTGTAGGTCAGATGTGGGAATCAATTTGATATCAAAAATTTGCTTGAAAAAAGTCCCCAGTTCATTTTATTTAGAACACGTCTTGGTGTGATTGTCCTCCAATCAAGGCTGCCAGCTTTGCTGCATTTCCTAGTTTATGCAGCATTGATTTGCTTCAGGTTCCAGCGCCTCCTCTCTACTGTCTATTGCTTTTGATGGAGTAGCTGGACACACCAGGAGTGGAGTTTAATTAACAGAATCTCACCCTAAAGCTACTTTGTGAGGAAATTTGGCGAATATGGCTAGTGATCCCTTGATAAAATCCTTTTGAAGATGGGGGGCGCGATTCTCCGCTCCCCACGCCAGGTGGGAGAATCGTGGGAGGGCCCCCTGACAAATTTCACGCCCCCCTGGCGCCCCCCGTGATTCTCCCTCCCCCGCTCGGAAGAATCGCCGCTCGCCGTTTTTCACGGTGAACGGCGATTCTCCGACCCGGATGGGCCGAGCGGCCTGCCGATCGTGGCCGTTTCACGACGGCGGCAACCACACCTGGCCGCTGCTGTCGTGAAACAGGAGTGAGAAGCCCGTTTGGGCTTGTAGGTGGCCTAGCAAGGAAAGAGCACCACGACTGTGCTCGGGAGGGGACAGGCCCGCGATCGGTGGCCACCGATCGTCGGGCCAACGTCCAAATCGGATGCACTATTTCCCCTCCGTCGCCCCGCAAGATCAAGCCGCCACGTCTTGCGGGGCGGCTGAGGGGAAAGACGGCCACCGCGCATGCGCGGGTTCGTGCCGTCAGCGTCCTGATGTCAGCCACGCATGCGCGAGTTGGAGCCGGCCAAACTGCGCATGCGCGGCTGACACCATTAGGCGCGCCGGCCGCGGCATTCTTTGCGCGACGCCCCCGCGGCCGAGAGTTACGGAGCGCCGCTCATAGCCCCGCTGGGAGGGGAGAATAGGGAGTGAGGAGTGGCCTCCGAGGCCGTCGTGAAACTCGGCCGAGTTCACCAAGGCCCTCCCGATTTTTCCCGGGAGCGGAGAATTCCACCCAGGTTTTCTCTTTGTTTATAATGGTTGATATGAATGTGTTGGCCAAATTATTCTCAATATTCTGTAAGTGCTCGCACCGGAGGCTCAGAGGAATTGGAGCTATATGCACAGGAATTCCAGGACAAAATACACGTTGAGATATTGATGGAATATTGATATTGCACTAACTATTTGGCTGAACTGAGGATAAATGTGATGATTGATTAAAGGCCAAGCTAATTAATTGATGCATGGGATGTGAGTATCGCTGGCAAGGCCTGCGTTTATTGTCCATCCCTAATTGTCCTTGAGAGGAGTTTTTGAGTGTCGTATTGATCCAATCCATGTGGTGAGGGTACATCATCAGTGCTTCGAAGGCCTAAATAGAAGATTTTTTTTCACCTCTATCGTTAACATTTTGAAGAGACACTGGGCTGGATTCTCTGCCGCCCGCTGCCAGTAGTGGAGCTCCTGATGCGGCGGAGAATTCAGCATTGTGAAGAAAGGCGCCGATCCGTTTCTGATCCCCCGGCCCCCTGTTGGCAACGGGATTGAGGTTCGTGCCCGTGCGCCATTAGGATCATTTGCATCCACCAACCAGGCCGGTCATCATTTCCTCCAGGCCCACACGATTCTCCAGCCCTCTGAGCCGGGAATCACATGGACGGGATGTAGTACATGTAATTCCGAGCTTGGCCCTGACGTGGTGGAACTACTAGTGGGCCAAGGAGGTAACTTCTTAAGTTAGTTGCCCTGAAAATCCATCCGAGGGTCACCCACCCCCCCATAATGCAGGTCCTGCTCACTCCCCCATCACCCCTGAGACCCCTAAATAAAGAGACACCCAGAGACCTCCCTAATAAAGAGACCCTCCCCCACAGAGACCCCCAAATAAATAGACCCCTCACAACTCCCCATAAAAGAGAAACCTGTCAGAAAGCCCCCAGAAAAGAGACTGTCCAGGATGCCCTCCAGAAGAGAGATCCCTGGAAGCTGGAGAGCAATCCAGACAGGCACTGCAAAAAAATACCGCTGCACCTCACCTGGGCAATACACCTGCTGGCTCAAACAGAAGAAGCACTGCACGTCAATTCTTGGAAAGAGAAACATGTGTTTGAACCCCTCAGATCCTTGAGCTATAAGCCACTTATTAATTTCTCTTACTGAGCTGTGATTGCTGTCAGCCTCATTCACCTTCCTTCACGGTTCAGCAACTCTCAGCTGGAACTTGACAGCACTTAACTCTTTGAAGTGGTTGATGTTTGTAAACACTGTTTAGAGTACTTCAGAGTTACTGAACCAGGAAGGAAGAAGAATGAAGCAAGTCTGACAGCTGTGTTTGTGGAAGCTGTGAATCACAGCCAGTAAGGGAAATTAATCAATAGCTTACCTGGGGGAAGAGGGGGTACCTGAAAGATCCAGGGATGGGGTGCTGAATTGTGATGCGCAGGGTGGTGGGGGGCTGAATTGTGATGCCTGTGGGTGGGTTAGAGTAGTGGGCAGCCGCGGGACTTCGCTATCGGGCCGCCCGCTGATAATGACGGATTGATAGGGGGATTTCCTCGGCCATTCCTCGCAATCCTTGCCATGCATAAATTTAATGAATGGCTTCCTGAGGGGGAGCGCAAATCAGTTACAATTCATATCTCTGAAGAGCATGGGACGGGATTCTCTATTTCCCAACACTGATTTCGTAATTGGCGATCGTGCAGAGAACCATTTTTACGTCCGCTTTACGCAGGTTGTGCATGCTCCTCCAAAACAGTGTCACGGTGGCGCACGCTGCACGCCATTGGGATGGGCTCAGGACGTCACCTGAAGGCCCTCCCCCGATGCTCCACCCCCGATGTGCCGAGTTCCCAATCCAGCGGCGGACGTGTGGTCTCAGCTGTCTGGAACCCGGCGTGGTGGCTGCGGACTGTGTATCGCACCACCACAGTCGGGCGGGAGCCATGCTGCTGGCCGGGGGTGGACTTTGGCGAGAGATGGGGGGACTGGTGGGGGATGGCCAAGGGGTGGTGAGCGGTGTCCAGGGGGAACTACCCGGCAGGCCGGGTCAGCGCACGGCTGGCGCCATGTTGTACGGCGCGACCGCTGAAGGGAGTCGCCATGCGCATGTGCGGCCACCGACACAGCAATTCTCTGGCCGTTTATTTTTCGGAGGCCGTTTTATGGGGCGCGGCTGCTAGCCCCCCCGCCGGGCTAGCCCCCCCCCCACCTCCCACCCCCCCCCCCCACCCCCCCCCCCCCCCCCCGCCGGGCTAGCCCCCCGCCCCACCGGGTGTCGCTGATTTTTCCCACGGAGAAAGCCACAGATCCTATGGACATAGCCTCAAATTCGTAGGTTCCAACCCTTAGTCTCCCAAACAGAGAATCGCGCCTACTTGGTGGAGTTTTCCATTTTCTTCCTAAGTGCGGGCGAGAAAACAGGTGTTCAGTGTTTGAGCTGCACAGCTGGCTTTTCTCTCCATATTTTCTGGCACTTATTAAATAAAGGCGTGTGTTACACTGTTATGCGGGCAACGTAAACTCTCCAGAAAAAGGATGCCCCTATCTTTAAAAAATAAAAGTAAAAAGATTCCACCAAGGTGATGGAGACCCCCCCATCCACCTCATGCACCGCTCACCCGCCCTCCACCAGTGAACCACCCTCTCAGGGAAACCCCACCCACACGGGGCCCTCCCTAAACCCTGGGAAATGGGGACCACCCCGACATGTGTAAACTCCCACATGGATCTCCCCCACTGAAGCCCCCTATCCTGAAACTGCCCTGTGGCACTGCCACCGGTACCCTGACACTGCTCCCTAAAACACTGGCACTGCCCACTGGAAACCTTAAACTACCCACAGGCACCCTGACAGTGTCCCCCAGCCGGTGAAATTGCCTCCTGCAGACCTTTGGCATCCTGACACTGCGCACTGGCATCCTGGCACCACCCCCAGTTGTACTACCCCAACACTGACAGGGGGCAGTGCCAGGTGGCCAGTGAGCAGTGCAGGGTCGTTACAGGGTGACAGTGCCAGATCAGTGCTGGGGTTAATGCCAGTGCACTACACAGTTAAGGCCCCTCCCCCCCTCCCCCCCAGGACTGTATTTACTGACAGGATGCCTTCGTCTGGTTCCCATTTTTAAAAACCGGGTGTAAACCTTGCCCCCGTGACCACGTGTCAGCGAGGGCAAATTCCTAATGTGGGGGGAGATGATATCATGGGGAAGCCCGCTAATGGAATGTTAATATTTTGAAATTAGTTTCCTGACCTTCCTGGGTGAGAATCTCATTACGTCATTGGCAGGGAGTGGGATTTTCTTGTTCTCTAGCTCTCGTGGGATTGCACTCATACCGAATGCAGGTGCAAAATATCCCCCACTATCTTCATGCAAAGCTTTGAACTAATGAAGCTGCACTAAACAGTGATGGAAGTGACATCAGAACAAGTCGTGGCAGTATTAAAAATACTTCTGCAACATTTGGGTGTGAGGTTCTGGGATGAAAACAATCCCTCCCCCATTTAAACCTTTTCCAAATTTCAAATTGTGTCATCTGACACTATGCTGGCTGGACAATTCCCAGTGACATTTTTTAATTTCAGCAATAATGTGATATGGTCAGGGTCTCCATCTGTAAATTTCTGGCGAACACGGGTTGAAAATTAGTTCTATGCTTCAACTGATGATCTCTGAGTTGAAATATGTTTTAATATTATAAGGTGTTCCCCTGCCAAAAGCATTGAGTCGTTAAACTGCTATACTGATAGTCGGTTTGCTCATAAAACCTTGTACTAATAAGCACAAATTATAACTATTATTGAGGGAAGATTGAAATGTTGGACATGTCAGGACATGATTTGCACAGAGTAGAGGCTGTAGTGTATATTTCATAATACTTGCAAATAAATGCTCGGACATTCATGCATGGTAATAAAGTTCTGTTTATTAGGTTGATGGGTACTTGGGGATTTTACCAGGATCTACTTTCCCTGATATTATGCAGCGGTAGTAATCTATGTTCCCTCATTAACTATTAGGATTGGTTATGTGCAAGCTTAAAATAATAATCTTTATTAGTGTCACAAGTAGGCTTACATTAACACTGCATTGAAGTTACTGTTAAAATCTCCAGTTGCCACACTCCGGCACCTGTGGAGAATTCAGAATGTCTAATTCACCTAACAAGCACGTCTTTCGGGACTTGTGGGAGGAAACCGGAGCACCCGGAGGAAACCCACGCAGACAATGGGAGAACGTACAGACTCCGCACAGACAGTGACCCAAGCCGGTAATCGAACCCGAGTCCCGGGTGACGTGCTACCATGTCAGAGTGATTTGTGGATGGTTTTCTATTTGATTCAAGGGACCTTTTTTTTCTTTGTTCTTTTGAGTGTGCTGGCACAATCAACATTTGTTACCCGTCTGAAGTTGCCCCTGAGTGACTTGCCAGGTCAGACAACAGTTAAGAGTCATCCACACTGCTGTGGGGTTGGAGTCGCATGTAGGTTAGACCAGGTAGAGATTCCCTTCTTTAAAATACATTAGTGAACCAGTTGGGCTTTTGTGAAAATTGACACGCATTGTCATGGTCACCATTACTGAGACTAGTTTTCAATTCCAGATTTTATTCAGCAAATTTAAATTTCACCAGCTGCCATGTTAGGATTGTAATGCTGTTGTAATGCTCACCTGGGCTTACACCTGCTGGCTCAGACAGAGGAAGCACTGTCGGCTGGATTCTCCGTCGGCCGGATGCTCTATTTTTATGGCAGCACGGAATTTCCTGATGGCATGGGGCTGTCCCACAATGGGAAACCCCATTGACCGGCCGGCATAATGGAGCATCCCGCCGGCGGGGTGAACCTGAAATGTGGTGCGACACTTATGCCCTGTGCATTCTCCTGGGAATCTAGGTTATTAGACCAGTGACATTACCATTGCACCAGAATCTTCTCATCTAGGAAACCTCAGTCCTGGTCTTGGCATGGACACACACATGCACGCTCTCTCCTGCAGGATTCCGGAGAGGGATATAGCAAAAGGAAAACCCAGCTGAATATTTGTTTTCTTTTGCTTCCGAGAATTGCTGAGGCCATTTTTAACAACTATTGGTGCTCTTGCTAAGATTAAGACTGTTGATAAAATCTGTATCTGTGTGATTTAGTTTCTCACCGGTTTATTTATTTAGCAGCTGAGCTATCAAGGGAGCTGTGGAGTTTTAGTTTTAAATAAATTTTTCTTGAGTTTGAATCTTGGGTGACGTTCTCCGTTTGGGAGATGATATTTTCCTGCCAGAGTTAAATTGCTGCAGTTTTGTGCTCCAGTTGGGAGTGCAAATCAGAAAGTGATTCCCAATCTTCAGCCATGCAAATGAATTGCGAGGGATTCTCAAGCGAATCTTGCTATCGGGCTGCCATTTTGAGACAGCAGCACGATAGCGAGGTCCCACGGTGGGCCATACCCCCCCCCCCACCCGCATCGCAAAGCAGCCCTACGCCCCTCCCCCCACCCGCATCACAGATCAACCCCCCACCCCATGATTTTCTGGGGCCCCCATCCTCCCCCAAGTATGGGAGTGACCTGAACCGCCCGCACCCCAGAGCCACCCTGAATAGGGGAAACCTCCAAAGACCTCCTAAATAGGGGGACACCCCCAAGACTCCCTGAATAGAGGCACCCCACTGAGGCCCCCTTAACAGAGGACCCCCCCAACAGAGACCCTCTAAATAAAAGGACCCCGCCCCGAGACTCCACTAACTAAATAAACTACCCACAGAGCTCTGCTACATAAAGGGATCACCCCACAGAGACCCCCTAACTAAATGGACCCCCAGCTCCCAGAAAAGAGACCCCTGGCGGGATGTTAGAGAGCAGTCTAGACTTGGGCAGTGAAAAAAATTACTGTTGTAATGCTCACCTGGGCTTACACCTGCTGGCTCAGACAGAGGAAGCACTGTCGGCTGGATTCTCCATCGGCCGGATGCTCTATTTTTACGGCAGCACGGAATTTCCTGACGCCGTGAGGCTGTCCCACAATGGAAAACCCCATTGACCGGCTGGCATAACGGAGCATCTCGCCGACGGGGTGAACCTCAAATGTGGTGCGGCAGGGCGGAGAATCCAGCCCTTGTGTCCAATTCTGGAAAGAGAAAAGCAGTGCCCTGTGGTATAAAACCCTCAGATCCTTTACCTGCAAGCAATTCATTCATTTCATTAGTGGGCTAACATTGGCAGCATCCACAAACACTGGTGTGAGCCTTGCTCTATTCATCTCCCTTCATGGATAAGTAACTTTGAAGTGCTATAACCACAATGTTTACAAACATCAACCATTTCAAAGAGAGTTAAGTGCTGTCAGTTTACAGCTCAGCACTTCAAAATCATTCAAAGCATGAAGGAGGTGATTGAAACACACTTAACTATCTTTGAGGGGGGTCTCTGCATACGGTCCCCCTATTCAGAGGGTCTCTGTGGGTGTCCCCCAATTCAGGGGTTCTTGTGAGGGGGGGGGGTGGGTGCCCCTATTTAGGGGGGTCTCTGGGTGGGTCTCTGTTTAGGGGGGAAATGGGCCATGGGAGGGTGCCTGATGGGGGTAGGTGGGCATGTCTGGCTATGTGGGGAAGGAAGAGTGGCCCTCAGGTGGATTTTGGGGGCACCCCCCTTAGGAGGTTGTTACTCCCCATGGTCCATGGAGAGGTCCACTACATCAGGGCCACGTTTGTCCATACCTCTTGTAATTTGCGCTCATGTGATTCCCGGCCCAGAGGACCAGAGAAGCATGTGGACCAAGAGACTCTGGTGCCCGACCGCTAATGATCCATTTGCATCCTCCCACTGGTAGGTGGGTGAGAATCCTGATTCCGCTGCCAGCAAGAGGCTAGAGCATTGCAAGCGGCATCGATCCCATTTTTATCAGGATGCCCAATTCCCCGCCACATTGGGAACCCCGATACTGGCAGCGGGGTGGCCGAGACTGTAGCCCCTTAAGGTCCCATGACTTTAGCATAAAGATTGGAGCAGAAAATGTTGCAGGTTGACATATATAGTATTAAAATACCAATAACATTGTTGTCTACCCGTTTGTATTCATGAAGGCAGAACTTGATCAAGAAATAGTTTAGCACAGTGGGCCTTAACATAATAGGTTTCTAAGGCCCATGGGCCACATAAAATGAGACAGTGGAAATGATGCAGTCAAGGTTCAGTACAGCAAGTATTCCCTTGATGTTGATTCCCATCTCTATAAATGATATTAAATCAAGTTAAGTTGTCCTGTTATAAAAAGGTATTTCTCTCATCAATTGAGAAACTAATTACCTTGGAATCACACAAATGATCTCGAATAAATAAAATGTTGAGGAGTTTCTATAGAATTTCATAGAATTTACAGTGCTGAAGGAGGCCATTTGGCCCATTGACTCTGCAACGGTCCTTGGAAAGAGCACCCTACCCAAGCCCACACCTCCACTCTATCCCTGTAACCCAGTAACCCCACTTAACCTTTTTTGGGTACTAAGGGCAATTTAGCATGGCCAATCCACCTAACCTGCACATCTTTGAACTGTGGGAGAAAACTGGAGCACCCGGAGGAAACCCACGCACACACAGGGAGAACATGCAGACTCCGCACAAACAGTGACCCAAGCCGGAAATCGATGCTGGGACCCTGGAGCTGTGAAGCAACTGTGCTAATCACTGTGCTACCGTGCTGCCCGTGGGGGAATTACTTAAAACAGATTTAAAGCAGAAGTCGGTTAACTTCAGAAGTTTGCACTATAAAAGTCAAGAGTAGTTGTGAGAGTTACATCTGCCTTTGATTTTTCCATTAAATTTTTGATGTGATTACAATGTAACTGGATGAATTGACTTAGAAGACCATTTAAACATGAAGGTGCTGTCAATGTATGGGTGGTTCATTACCCAATGTCTTCAGTGGTTGTAAAACTCCAAAAGCCTTTGATCCAACATTCGTAATGAGACCATTGTTGCACCACACCAATATCAAATGCACATTATAGTTCAGGGGCGGAATTCTCCAACCTCCCGCAGGGTCGGGGAATCGTCTGGGGCCGGCGTAAATCCCGCCCCCGCCATGGCCGGAAATCTCCGCCACCCGGGAATCGGCGGGAGCGGGAATCACGCCCAGCAATCGGCATGCCCTCCGTGCTGATCGGCGGACCCCCTGCGGCGATTCTCTGGCCCGCGATGGCCAAAGTCCCGCCGCTGTCAGGCCCCTCCCGCTGATGTGGTTTAAACCACCTCTGTGCCGGCGGGATTGGTGGCGCGAGCGGGCCCCCCGAGGTCCTGGGGGGGGCGTGGGGCGATCGGACCCCGAGGGGGTGCCCCCACTGTGGCCTGGCTCACGATCGGGGTCCACTGATCGGCGGGAGGGCCAGTGCCATGGGGGCACTTTTTTTCTTCCGCCGCCGCCATGGCCTCCACTATGGCAGAGGTGGAAGAGACCCCTCCACCGCGCATGCGCCGGTGGTGACGTCAGCGGCTGTTGACGCTCCGGCGCATGCGCGGACTGATGCCGACTGGCGAAGGCCTTTCAGCTAGCCCCGATACCGGCTGGCGTAGCGCCAAAGGTCGTTGGCACCAGTCGGCGGAGCGGGAGCCACTCCGGCGCGGGCCTAGCCCCTAAAGGTGCGAAGAATTCCAAACCTTTGGGGAGGCCCGACGCCGGAGTGGTTGGCGCCACTCTGCTACGCCGGGACCCCCCGCCCTGCCGGGTAGGGGAGAATTTCGCCCCAGATGTCAGTAGTTATCATCTTTTGTGAGGTTCCTTGGGTTATGCATTAGCTGTATTTCAATTAGAATTTGTGTAAAGCTGCCTCTTAAAACTTGAAACACAAATGGTAAGAGCTCTTAAGAGCATGTTATGTTAATTCGCTTATGCCACGATGGTGAAGGTGGGTTCAATAATTGCCACCATCTTCTTCATGTACTTGTAAAGATATTTCTGATAATTGGGACACTAATGCGACTCCCAAGGATCATCAGACCCTGTTGATTGTTTTCCCATTGATGTTATTAGCAGAGTCTTCAACTTGCCTTCAGTTTAACTCACACCTTTATATAATTGTTATTGCATGAGTAGTAACAAATCAGGCAAACAGTAAGAATGTTGAAAATCTAGCTGAATGCGAGATTGCGCGATGCTGATTGCTGTTGTACCAGCAACTGCTTTGGTTAGATTCCTGGGTGTTGGCATCTGTGAGCCCACTCACTTCAAGTATTTACACTACTAAACCTTTATTTAGGTGGTAAAATTGAAGATGAAGAAAAGGATGGGTCTGTAAATTCTCCTGTTGGGGTGAAGGGGTCAAGGGTAACAATGTGAATAACACATCTGCCACCCCTGGTGGTACTTTCACAGTGGAGCGAAGGCAAGGTCAAGGTATTGGTTCATGAATGCTGCCAGCCTGAACAACTAAGAAGAATTGCTTCTAGGATAACACAGCACTGAGTTAGTTGCGCCCAAAGGCCCTTTGTTATCTTACTGGAATAAGTGTCAATATTTTCAGATCTTGCAAACAATGAATGTGTCTCATTTAAAAGGTGCAAAAATAGCAGTGTCCAATAATAAGGCATATATGGTTAAAGCCAACAAACCAAGAACAGTTTTTGACTTATTCAATGTTCTTAAGATTGCAGTTAATTCACTTCTGCTTCAATTAATTTTGTGGCCAAAATGAGCTGAATATCCAGATGTGTTTGCCTGTTCTCCCATTTCACTGGAGTTCTGTCTTTGCTATTTATTTAACAGGCAAATGATGCCTTGGGGAATACCTGGAATTGGTTGTATTTCATCCCTCTGATCATCATTGGATCTTTCTTCATGCTCAACCTTGTTCTGGGTGTTTTGTCAGGGTAAGTGAATGGAAATTTCGAAATCACTGATTAGTATATCTTAGAGCACAGCAAATACAGGGATGTGATAGGAGCCTCTTAATGGTGGAATAATCAGTACTAAATAAAAATCAATTTTGTGTTGACCTGCTGTCTGTCAGCGATGCCTTCGCTGTACTGAAAAAAATGAAACAGTAGCAGAAGACAAACTGCGATCAATCTTATCAGGGATACAATACTGATGAGTTGGCATTTGGATGTAAGATTATTTGCCCAGGTGTCACACTATCTGAAATGATGTCACTATTGAGATATTTGCATTAAAAAGCACAAATCATCTTGCAGGGCGCTGCTTTCCGCAATTTTCAGAGTAATTGGCAGCAGTTAAATTGAACACTTAGCTTTCTGCACATGGGCGGCACAGTTAGCACTGCTGCCTCACAACGTTACGGACCTGGGTTCAACTCCGGCCTTGGGTGCCTGTCTGCATGGAGTTTGCACGTTCTCCCTGCGTCTGCATAAGTTTCCTCCGAGTGCTCTGGGTTCCTTTCACAGTCCAAAGATATGCAGGTTAGGTGGATTGGCCATGCTAAATTTCCCCAAAGTGTCCAAAGGTTAGATGGAGCTACAGGGAAAGGGCAGGGGATTGGGCTGAGTTAGGGTGTTGTTTCAGTGGGTCAGTGCAGACTCGATGGGCCGAATGTCCTTCCTTCTGCACTGTAGGGATTCTAGACCCTCAGGAGAGGCTTCCAGACCCAAACAGTGTAGAAATATTTCAGCCTCGTTGCCATTTTAGATTATTTTCTTGCAGAGGTTGATTTTTTTCATTTTTTTAAAAAAACGAAAGCTGGTGAGGAGCCAAATTTAAATCCTTGAAACCACTAAAACTAAAAAGAGTAGAGGATAAATCAGGAATTGGTCATTAACTTCGCTAATCTTGGGTTTTCAAAGCCTGAAGATGGTGAGTAGAGGAATAGATTGAAAAGCAGAATAGTGGCTGAATGATGGATATCTGAGATGGGAAACTTCTTCAACACCATCTCCCAAATCGCAACCTCTCACCACCTGGAAGGACTGCACTGGGATGATGTCATTATCCCCACAAGACCCTCGGGAACGTCCGATTGATCTCCCCAGGTGAGGAGCGGAGGCTCAACAGTAGAACCCGTTAATTCCCCGAAATAAAAGCCAGCCCAAGAGGGAGCCGACATTTCAGGATGGCCCCGGCTGGGACTTGGGAGTATTGCTTAGTTGCTGTATTTCCTAACTGTGAGTAGGAAAGAAACAACTTTAGACTCCCCTTTTCGGGACTCCCCATTGACTACAATAGATGAGTTCCAAGTTCCCTTCCAAGTTGCACACCATCGCAACCTGGATTTATATTGACCTTTCATTCACCTGAAGAAGGAGCCGTGCTCCGAAAGCTCGTGTTTGAAACAAACCTGTTGGACTTTAACCTGGTGTTGTAAGACTTCTTACTGGATTTATATTGACATTCCTTCATCATTGTTGGGTGAAAATCCGGGAACCCCCATAACTAACAGCTCTTGGGGGTACCTTCAGCACACAGGTTCAAGAAGGAAGTTCACCACCTCGAGGCAATCTTGGGATGGGCTCCAAGTTCTGGCCGCATTAGTGACACCCATGTTTTATTAAAGCAAATTACTGCTGGTGCTGGAACCAAAAGAGAAAATGCTGGAAAATCTCAGTAGGTCTGGCAGCACCTGTAGGGAGAGAATAGAGCTAACGTTTCGAGTCCAGATGACCCTTTGCTTTTGAATCCAGATGGCCCAGCTTTGACAAAGGGTCATCTGGACTCCAAACGTTAGCTCTTTTCACACCCATATTTTGGTAGCCAAGAATGTGTTTAAAAATGGCTGAGTTAAGGCATTACTCACCTGGATAGAGATTAAAAAGACAAATTTTTGCTTTTGGAAATGCATAAATGGTAATAGTCCCTGTCGGAGAAAGATTAGATGACAATTCAGTCTACAAGAGTTCCAGTGACCTCTGGTTACATCTTACACAATAACGGGAATGACAAAAGACTCACATCTGAGATCATTTTTCCAATCCAGTCGGGCAATCTTCTACAATGGACAATGAGCTGGATAAATAAAAATCCTGTACTCTGTCAGTAACTTAGTGTTTACATTTTAGCCATCAAACAGAAGTTACTCCTGCAGAAGAATTACATAGAGTATCCTTACAATAACCATGTAAATTATATCACACAGCAAGAGTAGAGAAAGCTGTGTGAAGGAAATAGAATAAAACTTTTGCAAAATCAGACCATTGAACAGTAATAATGGGTTTGATGTCAAATCTGTATGAAAGCATGATAGTTCATCCATTGGGTCAACACTTATATTTGATATTTGACTTTGTTAAGCCATTGTAAGTAAAGCTAATGCGGAAATTATATTCATTTTGCATGGCTTATTATTCCAGTAATACCAAAGAAGAATTCTCCTAGGGTGCAGGGATTATAGTACTTCTACAAGATGGTTACCTTCTGTGAAAGCTCTCAATGATGCCATTAGATGTATGTTATTATTACATTTCCATAATGATACTGCCAAATACCCTTTCATTATTGCGAGTCAAACCTCGGGAGTCCTTTTCATTGCAACACCAGCTAGAGACTATTACACATGGTACGCCACATGAAATCATATTAGGACTATGTTAATTTACCATGTGATGAGAAAAAGTTATTTGCTGGAGAACTGCCCTGGAAAAGGGAAGGTGTTAGCCTTTCATCAAGCCTTCAAAAACCAGAACAAAGCATCTCAGATTGATAAGAAGCCTAAAGAAATGGCCAGTTCTTCCTCTCACTGTTCTTGCACTGTGATTCACCAGATGAATAGTTCTGTACAAAGTTGAACAAAAATAGAAATTTCAATCATTAAGATGTGGAGGGCACTGATGCTCTATTGTCCTGCGCTGTCATCCTTCAGTTTGATGGGCACCAGCCTGATGCGCAGAACAGTAGATGCCAATTCTCACTAAACCTCACACAGAACATTCGTCAACTCCTGGAATTTTGTGAGGTGGGACAAAGGGGGAAGGTCATTTCTGCGAGCTGGTTTTGAATTTAAATCATTGGTTTGTATACGGTTCCAAGTCTGTCACGTTTTATTAACTGGAAATTGAGCATTTCTCTGTCCATCAATATCTCCCAGGTGAGGTATATCATTCCGTTCTGCAATGTGAAGGCCTGTTAAACAATAACTACAGCTTACACCAGTAATAATAATAACCTTTTATTGTCACAAGTATGAAGTTACTGTGAAAAGCCCCTAGTCGCCATATTCCGGCACCTGTTTGGGTAAGCTGGTACAGGAATTGAACCCGCCCTGCTGGCCTTGTTCTGCATCACAAATCAGCTGTCTAGCCCACTGAGCTAAACCATGCGTACCATGGACTGCACCTATTCCTATGTCTGTGAGGAGTCTGCATGTTCTCCCCGTATCTGCGTGCGTTTCCTCCGGATGCTCCGGTTTCCTCCCACAAGTCCCGAAAGACATGCTTGTTAGGTGAATTGGACAATCTGAGTCCTCCCTCAGTGTACCCGAACAGGCGCCGATGTGTGGCGACTAGGGGCTTTTCACAGTAACTTCATTACAGTGTTAATGTAAGCCTATCTGTGACACTAATAAAGATTATTGTTATTATTTTGTGTGAATGGCATTAACCATTTGCCAGTGATACGAGAGTCAGTAATAAAACCTGTGCTATAACACAGTCAGTGTACCGGTTATTTCAAGCTGTTCCAAAGGTTCGTCACTAAATTTGTATCTTGTTATTCTCCTACATTTGTGAAATTGGCCTTTTGTTGTAGTTGCTGAATTCAACAAAGGCATTAAAATAGAGTTGAGTAGAGGAAGAGAGAAGTGAATAACCTAAACTAGCTGTGAGTTCATAGACTGATGTTTAATCGTTAGCAGCTGAGCCTTGATTGATATCGGCCTGTGGAGAATATCTTAACTGGCTTTGGTTTGTTAGAAGAATGAAATGAAGCTTGATGCTGTGATCAAAATGATTATGTTTAACTGGTCACTTTTTATAACGGGCAAATGGCGTTAACAGCAGCACATTCTCTTTAAATGTGGGGCTTGTGTTAGTAGCAGTATTAATATTAGTAGCAGAGGTAGTGTGGATTTTCACAAAGTGAGACATAGGTGACTTAATAACAATAATAATAATCTTTATTGGCACAAGTAGGCATCCGCCCCGAGTCGCCACACTCCGGCACCTGTTCGGGTACACGGAGGGAGAATTCAGAATGTCCAATTCACCTAACAGCACGTCTTTCGGGACTGTGGGAGGAAACCGGAGCACCCACAGGAAACCCACGCAGACACATGGAGAACGTGCAGACTCCGCACAGAAAGTGGCCCAAGCCGGGAATCGAACCTGGGACCCTGACGTTGTGAAGCGGCCACTGTGCTACTGCACATGGCTGCCAATGGTGGTGCAAAGGGAGGGGATTTGCGTGAGAGAACAGGGTGCAGGGGAGCATAATTGGGCTGGAGGGTTACAGAGCTAGAGGCATACTGCACAGAAAGAGGCCATTTAGCCCTCCATGTTTGTAAAGGCCTATGAAATAGCTATTAATCCCATTCCCACCAGCGAGGGAAGGCCTTGGATTGAGTCAGATACAAGGTTGATGAAGTTGGAATTGACCTGATCATCAAGACAACCTAATGATTCGCTAGAAATTTAAAGCAGGAACATCAGGCGATCAATTCTCTCCCACTTTCCCCACAATAGATGCCAGACCTACTGTCTCCTTGACCTCGAGTCTAGACGCTGAGTTTCTAGAAACAAATGGCCCTGCTTCTGTAGAGTGAGTAAAATGGCATTGAATAAGCATCATTCTTAATCCCACCATGCTGCAACTGACAAAAAAAACCTTGTGCGCAATTGTGCCAACTTGTGGGCAATTGTGCCAAATTGTGTGTAACTGTGCCAACTTGTGCACAGTTGCAGGTGCTTCCTCGCTGTTGGGAGGAAACTTGAAATGCAAGATGCGACCAGTAGCAGGTTGTACAAGTTGGCCAGATCTGTATCATAAATTTCTTGAACATTTTGTTGTACAGAGCTGAAGGAGGCGTTCTGGATTTAAGTTGTTAATATCTGCATTGAAAATAAACCATTTTCTATCTGGCGAACATGGATTAAAATGTGAGTTGGTGGTACTTTAAATGATTTGAAGTGGGTACTCAGTCAAAAGCTATTCAATCGTTACTTGAAAGTTGACAGATTCCGTAAATGTTTTTCTAATTTTTTTTCTGTTTGTGATGGTTAACGCTGATTCCATGGTGCAGAACCTGCCTATCCTGTCACATTGTCTGTTAGAAGACAGTTGCAGTGTGATAATTTCCCCAGTGCTTTAGCTTCTCTGTCTCTGGCTTTAACATACATCTAGGTGAGGATTAGATTCTGTCTCATGCTGTGACCTGTTCACGGAATGTTTTTTGTACTTTTTGCATTCTGAGTATGGCTTACGGGATTATCAATAATGCAGTGATGTCACTACCAATGCTTGGGATTTGGAAGGCCACTTGAAGCAATAAGCTTGTGTTGTTATTCATTCACTCCTTTGGCCAATTGGGATTAGAACTACACAGTTTTACTGCTTTTAAAAAAAGGGCTTGTATCATTTGTTCAGTGTCGTGGCTCCTTGTGTGACAGAAGAGACAGCCAGTTAAGCTCTATCAATCACCTCCTGAAGTAGTTTTGTGAAGTGACTGCTCCCAATTTCCCTGCTGTTGGCATTGCCTGATTCATAATGCAGGATGAGGTCTACTAATTCCAAACGCACATCAAAACAGGAGAACGCTTTCTCCAATAGACAGGAAAGGTCTGTGCAGGATACCAATTTATTTCTTTTTGGCTGGTTTATGCAGAGGAAATTGTTAGCTTTTCAACCCATCCCTGGCTGTGTTTTTGATCATTTTGGTCTGTAAAATAATGGTGTTGGTGCAGTCATTGAAGGTATGGATTGGGACCACTGGTATGAAAGAGTGATATGTTGTCAAAGCTTTTCATCTTCCACTGATCAGGACCAATGCGAGAATGTCAAATTTCAAACGATCACAACAATTTATACTACAGGAGGAAAGTGTGCTGATTGGTTAGGAAATTGACTGATTGAGTGAGGAGTTGCCATGAAAAAAGCAACGGGGAACTATAGGCTATCCAAGCTCCCAGGTAACTAAACAAAATCACAAGGATGGACCACATTCCTTTTGTTTTCAGAGAACAGGTCCCTGAGTATGAATGCATGCCGCTTCGAATAATAATAATCTTTATTGTCACAAGTAGGCTCACATTAACACTACAATGAAGTTACTGGGAAAGGTCCCTAGCCGCCACATTCTGGCGCCTGTTTGGGTACACAGAGGGAGAATTCAGAATGTCCAAATTACCTAACAGCATATCTTTTGGGAATTGTGGGAGGAAACCGGAGCACCCAGAGGAATCCCACGCAGACAGAGAGAACGTGCAGACTCCGCAGAAACAGTGACCCAAGCTGGAAATCAAACTTGGGACTCTGATACTGTAAAGCAACAGTGCTAACATGCAAGTGTAAATGAGCCCCTCTACGAGCTTGACCGATTATATGAAATTGGTTGTTAGTGTAACTATTGGTGCACTTGGAATTGTTCACTAGAGGCTGCCCAACGACAGAATTCTAACAGCGGAGTTTTGTTTTGGGTTTTGTGGGCTAGTATTCTGTCCATTGAGAACAACCGAAGTAACATGCTGTTGAAGAAGTCTTGCATCTTTGTTGAATTACTTGGCAGCTTGGGCAATGACTCCAACATGCTACATGGACCGCCCACCCACAGGAATCCACTTGGGTTGTCTGAAGTGCTCACTTAACAATGATTGCCAATTCCCTATTAGCAATAGCCTTCAGCTGCACGGCCAGAGGCCTCAGCAGTCTGTGGGGGTTATGGGTGGTCGATGGGGCAGATGGGCAGGGACAACAGTTGCCCCCGAGTACACACGATCTAGGTGTTGTCATGCTGGTGCCCTGCATAGTTGCCCCCCTGGTTGACCCCTCAGCCCCCCATGCACCCTCCCGTGGTGGTTTACCCCTGTGGTGGGCCCCCTACCCCATGCTGAGGGTTCCCCACACCCCTCTGAGCACTGGGGTGGCAAGCCCAGTGACCCCGAGCCCTTTGCCTGTGAGCAAAGATGGCTACTCACCTCTTCAGCTCGCCACAGAATCGGTACCAGCTGGTGAGGTCGCTGAATGATGGGAGGCCGTTGGATATGGGGTGGCTCTCATTAATTGTATGGAAATAGGCTTCAAGTGGTGATAATTGGTTTCTCGCTACGCTATGGTGAGATACCGATTTAACCTACGGGAGCGGGACAGTTGCATTGAAAACTATTTGGCCTGTTGCAGTTCTCATTTTAGGCCTATTTCGCTGTTCACCGGCTTCCATTTGCTCGAGCAAAAGCGCAAGGAGGCCTGAGACTTGCGCCCTCTGGTTCTATGGTTAGTATATCTCTTTTCAGCAAGATGCCATTTTGTTAATATCCACACTTTATTATTAAGCTTGGAGATCTCATCAGTGGCAAAATACAGAGCAAAATTGGCTGTTAAACAGTAAGTTACCTCACTGCTTGCATAACTGATGTAACCCTTGAGAAAAGCCAAAAGCCTCGTGAGGATAGGAGTCTATAGGGCTGGATTATGCTCTTGAATCTTCAATGAACTCAACCTCCACATCCTCACTCTGTGATTGATACCTTGTAGGACTTGCAAAATTCTGTTCACTCAGTCATAAAATAAGAGCAGGAATGCATCTCCTCATTGACCCTGGAGACGGTTCGGCTCAGCAAAGAGGAAGTGCGCGTGGATATCTACTATGTCATCCTGTTACCGCAGTAACACTCTGGAACTTCCTTCAGGTTCTCCAATCTGATGAAGTTGGGCCGCTGCCTGGAGTATTGGAGAGGTGAGATGTAGTGTCCTTGTTGCCTGGGCTTGCACTCCTTTGAATTCCATGTTTTCGTGTGTTTTGCAATACGCTTGCAAACAAACTCCAACAAGCCTTGTAATGAGAGCTAATCAATGCTCATCTCATACAACCGCCAACACTTTATTAAACATTTACAAGCTTTCAAGAAGGCAATCCTAAAGTGCATGACAAACCAACTATTTAAATGCCTCTGCAGATGCACTGAGTGTTTAGACTGTGGACATTAGGAATATAGGAGGTCTTGTGGCTCGGTGGGTAGCACCGCTGTCTCTGAGCTGGAAACTCTGGGTTCAAGCCCCACTTCTGCAATTGTTGGCCATAGAAGAAGCGTTCGTGACATGGCCAAACAGGCTGCTAATCAACTTGTTAATCCTTCCAACACACCTATGGCAGGCAGAGCAGGAGAGGTTCCTGGAGTGCTGGCCCTTAAGCTACAACACTTGTTTTTTCTATGAAATGGAGAGATGCCTACAGTCCATTGTGGACTACGGCTAATTATGGACTAATGGCCTACATCACAATCTTTGTCCTCTCAGGGTTAGTTGGCAAATGAACTGTTCTGTGTGGAACTGAATCACACAAACCAAGAATGGCCCCACGTTTGCTGAGCACTTTGTGCTGAGTTATACAGCCTCAACTGGGCTTTAAGTTGGGGATGCTCAAATAGGTTTCTAAATGGGCTATAAAAGGTGAAAATTGGTACCCAGGAATTCTGCTCTTGACAGTTGTGAAGTGACCCTTGCTGAAAACTCCGGGTGGGGGTGGCGGGGGATAGCACAGAAATGGAGCTTAGCTGTAACTTTCCCTCTGGTCAAACAGTCTGACAGCAATTGCTGTGTCGATTTCGTCGCAGAACGCACATGAAAGCAAGATTCTGGAGGGTTACCAGCTTCCATGGAACTGGCCTGAATACAAAACAGGGCTTCAGAAATAAAGAAGAAAATGGTGGAGCTGTATGCAGGAGAATATGTTTGTGTAGCAGGTTCAAGTGCTTTTCTGTATCATATTCTCAATTCAGTATTACAGGAACAAAATACGCCTTTCATTTGCAAGCACATTTTTTTCTCTGATCATGTTATGGAACATTCCTCTGCTTAAGAAACCTCTACCATTTGGCAGTGCAGCGTGAGATCACCTTCACGTAAATTTGAAAAGGCAGGCCATCAGATACTGCTTGAGTTATTGGCCTGCAAGTGTTCATGTTAACCCAGTAAGCAAATGTGGCGCAGTTGACCACGAGTTTCAAATCGGCAGCAGGCAGACCAGACGCCATCTTCTGATTCCAATTCACGCTGGAATCGCAGTAGTCTCCTGGGGATTTTTGAGATGCAGGCGCTCTAAGAAAAGGTGTTGGCCATATCACTTTTAAAACAACTGTTTCCTTGTTTTCCTATGTATTGATCACTTGAGCCCCCAAAAATCAGTAAGCTAAGCCCTTTAAGTGAAAAATATTAATGGTGGTGAGGCATTTTATTTTGAATCACTGGTCTTCACGGTAGCTAGAATTTCATTGTGCAACATTTTACAGGTCAAGTATCTTCATCAAAAACCCTTGTGTCTGATTGCGTTTCAGATATCAGACATTTTTAGATTTTGAATCTGGCGTATAGGACCAGATCTACTTACTATCACAACAGCAGGAAACGCAGTGGCGTAGTGGTACTGTCACTGGACTAGTAATCCAGAGAACCAGAGTCATCCTCTGAGGAATGGGGTTCGAATCCAGCCATGGCAGATGGTGAAATTTGAATTCAATATAAAAAATGTGGAATTAAATGTCCAAGGATGACCATAAAACCATTGTCGATTGTCATAAAAAGCCATCTGGTTCACTAATGTCCTTTAGGGAAGGAAATCCGCCATCCTTACCTGGTCTGGCCGACATGTGACTCCAGACCCACAGCAATGTGGTTGACTCTTAAATGCCCTCAGGGATGGGCAATAAATGCTGGCCCAGCCAGCGACGCCCATATACCATGAACATATTTTTAAAAAACAGTCTCAGCTAGGCTAGCTACAGTCTCAAGTCAATAAACTGGCTAGAAAAGTAAGATGTGCCACTGAATAATTAATGAGGGCACCTGTAATAAGTTGCCACCCATGGCTCCTTCCTCAGTTCTGCTTGTAGGAGAGGGTTTTGTGTGCTCAATATTGATGTGCTCTGCTGGACGGTATTCTTGAATAGTTCTTCCAGCTTCATCTTTGTTTTTTTTTTAAGTTTGTCTTTTATTGATATTATTTCTTGCTCACTTCGAAATCCACATTGCCTGAGTGCATCCATCAACCCATCACACATCTTATTAATATCCTCAGTCCCTACCAGATTCACTGTGTTATCCTCGTCATCACTGCTTTTATCATTTACATTGATGACCCGAAAAAGGATGACCCAAAAAAATGCCCTGGCCGATTGGCTGAGGCGGAGTAAACAGCAAAAACATTCGGCGGAATTTCCCCCAATTTTGGCTGTCATTTTTTTGGCGCGAAAACTGGTACGAATCACATTGGCCCCGACGGCTCGATCCGGACCACAATTGTTAGGCACTTTAAAAAAACATTCCTCGTGTAAAACAGCACTCCTGTGCCGCGAAGCATCTGATTCGCCCACCCGGGGGGCGTCTGCGCACTTTAGTCAAAGGGGCACGGCATTCAAACAGCTCCACAGCACTTTCTCTCATTCATTTCAGGAGGAAGCCAACTCCCCACTTTACAGGGGGGATGTCAGGCTGGAAGAACACCATTCAGCAAGGCCACCAACCCTGCCTGGGAGACGATGGCCGCACTGAGTGCCAGCACCTTCTGCAAAGAGGAGGGGGGTGCTAAGGAACTGTGGCGGCACGGGTGAAGTTAGGCACCAGTTGTTGGGAGCCATTGTCACTTGTCGAACTTTCAGATATCATTGAATTAAATGTTATTGTTTCTCACCACAGAATCTTAAAGTGACCTATCAGTGCCATGGTGCTCCTCCCCAGTTGAACAGCTGTTCTCACTGGGCCTCCACGCGCCTCAGAGGGTTAGGCCCACTGATTATGAATGTTTCATCCGTAGTGATAGGATCCGGGCACCATTCAGTGAACCCTACACCCTCACCCCTAATACTCCTCTAGACCAAAAGGACAGAGGACTGTAGCACAGAACCTCTCTCAGACATGAGCCGATATGTCAGCGTGCAGACAGAGTCAGACATAAGTAGCAGATGAGAAGCATCAGAGGAGCATTCCTCACATTGAGTTATCATCACCCTCCTGTATTGACCGGACAGCGTCCAGCATCCTGATGAGCGAGAGCTTGTCCACCTTTTTCCTCTGCCCATGAGAGGTCACGTCCTGGGGGCTGTCACCCTGTAGGCCAGCGAGCGAGTCGTCTTCCCATGAAGCGGGAGGCATTTCTAACCGTTCTGCCCATGTGCACCCTTGCCACCGCCTGGCCCTCATCCTCAGCCTCCTCTGCATGCCTTTCCTCGATGCCATCATGCTCATCCTCCTTATCTGAGGATACGTGCTGATCCTCTGCATTGTCGTCAGGAGACTCCTCGCCCCGCTGCAGAGCTGGGTTGTGGAGGGCACAGCAGACCGCAACAATGAGGGAGACACTCTGGGGGCCCCACTGGACCTGTCAAGGCAGCGGGAATGCATCTTTAACAGGTCGTTGTACTGCTTGATGAAGATCTGGTCGCATTGTGAGCCTCATTGTACCTGGTCTCCGTAGTGGTCTGTAGCCTCCGCAGTGGTCTATGGCCGCTGCACTGGCATCATCAGCCACTACCTGAGGGAATAACCCATGTCCCCAAAAGAGCCATCCCTCTGTTTTGGGTGTCCCTCGAAGAGTCCAGGGAACTGGGATGGGCTTCGAATGAAGCTGTCATGCACACTCCCTGGAAAATGGGCACACACATGAAGCTGGTGGTCACACACACGCTGGACATTGCAGGGTGGAACCCTTTACTGTTTATGACAGAACCTCCCTGGTGCCATGAGGTGCAGAGAGTGACATTGGTGCAGTCTATTGCCCCCTGCACCTATAACAGACCAACCATCTGCCCAAAGCCCACAGACCCTCATCCTGCCTGGCCCTGGCCAATGTGGATGTAATCGCCAGCCCTTGCGTACGGTCCATCCGTCACCTCACAGATATACTTATGGGCAGATGCCTGTGCAATTCCATAGAGGTCCTGGAATTCCTGGAATAACTCAATGGTAAAAAAGTTCAGTGCTGCTGTGACCTTGACAGCCACCGGGAGTGGGTGTCCTCCACCACCAGGTGGCACCAACTCTGCATGAACATGGCACAAATGCTGCCCAGTCTCGTTTGTTAGGCAAAGTCTTCGGGAAGATGGAGTTGGACAGCTCAAGGAAGGATGCACGAGTCCAGTAGACCCTTGCGTATCTTTGGCACCTTTGTGCTCCCTGCACAGCTGGTACAGCCTCCTGATCCTGCCCTGCGGTCCTTGGTCTTGGCGTGGAGAGTCTGCCCTCCGATCGGACGCATGTTGCTGCTGCAGTCTGTGCTCCTCCAGAACTGTGATGAGTAAGATTGCAAGCTCCACTGGCCCCATCCCAATTCCGATCAGAATCCTGAGAGGGAGAGACAGGTTGGTTATGCAGCTACTGACCATCATTATCTCCCCTGACCCAATGGCCTTACTGACCTGGGAGCAGCCAGTCCCAGAGCTGGGCCGGCAGCAATCGCACACTCACAGCTCGGGGGCCCTCCCGTCTCCATAACAGGGCTTCCCCTTGCATGTGCCTTCACCCACTTCGACTCACATCTAGCCTTCAAGCTGGATTTCCACTGGCTGAAACTCACAACCACTGGGGTTCATTCAGGAGGGGGGAATATGTTGGATCATCCCCTCTGGTTGAGGACTATGGCGCGGTGGCCTGCAGGGGGGGCAGGGCTGTAGGATCTTGACTGGCAAGCGTTTAGAACCCAGGAATGAAGCAACCCCTTTGCCACATGTTTCTCTGCCACCAAGTTGACTCCTGAGGCTGAATCCCAGTCCTGAGGCTGAGACTGTTGGGAGCTGATGTTGCTGAGGGTTAACTCTTCAGGGCCAATCTGTGACACGAGAATAAACCTCAGGAGTGTACAGGACGCAATTGTTTTCTCCTTCTGTGGTGTTGATATCCCCAACTCCCCACTCCCTTTCCCCAGTGCCCAGCACAGCGTTGCTTTCTCTTCCAGGGTCGCATTTGCCCAGCTCATCTGGCCTGGCTCCAATGATTCACCACATCTCACCCCAGTCCCAGTCCCCCCCCCCCCCCCCCCCCCCCATGTGCCACACAGCTGCTCCAGTGCCAACCATCCTCCCCAAGGCTCCAGTGCCACAGGGACTGCACACTCACACAACACACACTGCTCACTCACATAGCACACACTGCACTGTCAGACTGCACACTCATACAGCACAGACTGCACACTCACACAGCACACACTGCTCACTCACATAGCACACACTGCACTGTCAGACTGCACACTCATACAGCACAGACTGCACACTCACACAGCACACACTGCATGCTCAAACTGCACACTCATACAGCACAGGCAGCACACTCATACAGCACAGTGCACACTCACACAGCTCAAACTGCACACTCATACAGCACAGACAGCACACTCACACAGCACACACTCAGACTGCACACTCACACAGCACAGACTGCACACTCACACAGCACACAGTGCACACTCAGACTGCACACTCAGACTGCACACTCATACAGCACAGACTGCACACTCACAGTGCACACTCAGACAGCACACTCACACAGCACAGACTGCACACTCACACAACACACACTGCATGCTCAAACAGCACACTCATACAGCACAGACAGCACACTCACACAGCACACAGTGCACACTCAGACTGCACACTCAGACTGCACACTCATACAGCACAGACTGCACACTCACACAGCACACAGTGCACACTCAGACTGCACACTCACACAGTGCACACTCAGACAGCACACTCACACAGCACAGACTGCACACTCACACAACACACACTGCATGCTCAAACAGCACACTCATACAGCACAGACAGCACACTCAGACAGCACACTCACACAGCAGACTGCACACTCACACAGCACACAGTGCACACTCAGACAGCACACTCACACAGCACACAGTGCACACTCAGACAGCACACTCATACAGCACAGACTGCACACTCACACAGCACACAGTGCACACTCAGACAGCACACTCACACAGCAGACTGCACACTCACACAGCACACTCATACAGCACAGACTGCACACTCACACAGCACACAGTGCACACTCACACAGCACACTCATACAGCACAGACTGCACACTCACACAGCACACAGTGCACACTCACACAGCACACTCATACAGCACAGACTGCACACTCACACAGCACATTCACACAGCACACTCATACAGCACAGATTGCACACTCACAGTGCACACTCACACAGCACACTCATACAGCACAGATTGCACACTCACACAGTGCACACTCAGACTGCACACTCATACAGCACAGACTGCACACTCACACAGCACACAGCGCACACTCACACAGCACACTCATACAGCACAGACTGCACACTCACACAGCACACAGTGCACACTCACACAGCACTCATACAGCACAGACTGCACACTCACACAGCACACAGTGCACATTCACACAGCACACTCATACAGCACAGATTGCACACTCACACAGTGCGCACTCAGACTGCACACTCATACAGCACACAGTGCATACTCAGACTGCACACTCACACAGCACAGACTGCACACTCACACAGCACACAGTACACACTCAGACTGCACACTCACACAGCACACTCATACAGCACAGATTGCACACTCACACAGTGCGCACTCAGACTGCACACACACACAGCACAGACTGCACACTCAGACTGCACACTCACACAGCACACACTGCACGCTCAGACTGCACAGACTGCTCACTCAGACTGCACACTCACAGCACACAGTGCACACTCAGACTGCACAGACTGCACACTCACACAGCACACAGTGCACACTCAGACTGCACACTCAGACTGCACACTCACACAGCACACTCATACAGCACAGACTGCACACTCACACAGTGCACACAGACAGCACACTCACACAGCACAGACTGCACACTCACACAACACACACTGCATGCTCAAACAGCACACTCATACAGCACAGACAGCACACTCAGACAGCACACTCACACAGCAGACTGCACACTCACACAGCACACAGTGCACACTCAGACAGCACACTCATACAGCACAGACTGCACACTCACACAGCACACAGTGCACACTCAGACAGCACACTCACACAGCAGACTGCACACTCACACAGCACACTCATACAGCACAGACTGCACACTCACACAGCACACAGTGCACACTCACACAGCACACTCATACAGCACAGACTGCACACTCACACAGCACACAGTGCACACTCACACAGCACACTCATACAGCACAGACTGCACACTCACACAGCACACAGTGCACATTCACACAGCACACTCATACAGCACAGATTGCACACTCACACAGTGCGCACTCATACAGCACACAGTGCATACTCAGACTGCACACTCACACAGCACAGACTGCACACTCAGACTGCACACTCACACAGCACACTCATACAGCACAGATTGCACACTCACACAGTGCGCACTCAGACTGCACACACACACAGCACAGACTGCACACTCAGACTGCACACTCACACAGCACACACTGCACACTCAGACTGCACAGACTGCTCACTCAGACTGCACACTCACAGCACACAGTGCACACTCAGACTGCACACTCACACAGCACACAGTGCACGCTCAGACTGCACACACTGCATGCTCAGGCTGCACACTTACACAGCACGCACTGCACGCTCGGACTGCACACTCACACAGCACACACTGCTCACTAAGACTGCACACTTACACAGCACAGACTGCTCACTCAGACTGCACACTCACACAGCACACACTGCACGGTCAGACTGCACACTCACACAGCACATAGTGCGCGCTCAGACTGCACTCACACAGCACACACTGCACACTCAGACTGCACACTCACAGAGCACAGACTGTCACACAGACTGCACACTCACACAGCACACACTGCACACTCAGACTGCAGACTCACACATCACACTCAGACAGCACAGACTGCACACTCACACAGCACGCAATGCATGCTCAAACTGCACACTCACACAGCACACACTGCACACTCAGACTGCAGACTCACACAGCACACTCAGACAGCACAGACTGCACACTCACACAGCACGCAATGCATGCTCAAACTGCACACTCACACAGCACACATTGCATACTCAGACTGCACACTCACAGCACGCACTGCACACTCAGACTGCACACTAACACAGAGCACACTCAGACTGCACACTCACACAACAGGCACTGCACGCTCAGACTGCACACTCACTCAGCACACAGTGCACACTCACACAGCACAGACTGCACACTCAGACTGCACACTCACACAGCACACACTGCACGCTCAGACTGCACAGACTGCTCACTCAGACTGCACACTCACAGCACACAGTGCACACTCAGACT
Source organism: Scyliorhinus canicula (assembly GCF_902713615.1). Lineage (NCBI taxonomy): Eukaryota > Metazoa > Chordata > Chondrichthyes > Carcharhiniformes > Scyliorhinidae > Scyliorhinus > Scyliorhinus canicula. Next base: position 36,056,896 of record NC_052166.1, on the reverse strand, counting down.
GCACACTCACACAACAGGCACTGCACGCTCAGACTGCACACTCACTCAGCACACAGTGCACACTCAGACTGCACACTCACACAGCACAGACTGCACACTCACACAGCACACACTGCACGCTCAGACTGCACAGACTGCTCACTCAGGCTGCACACTCACACAGCACACACTTCATGCTCAGACTGCACACTCAGACTGCACAGACTGCTCACTCAGACTGCACACTCACAGCACACAGTGCACACTCAGACAGCACACTCAGACAGCACACTCACACAGCACACAGTGCACGCTCAGACTGCACACACATACTGCACGCTCAGACTGCACACTCACAGCACACACTGCATGCTCAGGCTGCACACACACAGCACGCACTGCACGCTCGGACTGCACACTCACACAGCACACACTGCTCACTAAGACTGCACACTTACACAGCACAGACTGCTCACTCAGACTGCACACTCACACAGCACACACTGCACGGTCAGACTGCACACTCACACAGCACATAGTGCGCGCTCAGACTGCACACTCACAGAGCACAGACTGTCACACAGACTGCACACTCACACAGCACACACTGCACACTCAGACTGCAGACTCACACAGCACACTCAGACAGCACAGACTGCACACTCACACAGCACGCAATGCATGCTCAAACTGCACACTCACACAGCACACATTGCATACTCAGACTGCACACTCACACAACAGGCACTGCACGCTCAGACTGCACACTCACACAGCACGCAATGCATGCTCAAACTGCACACTCACACAGCACACACTGCACGCTCAGACTGCACACTCATACAGCACACACTGCACGCTCAGACTGCACACTCACACAGCACAGACTGCACGCTCAGACTGCACACTCACACAGCACACTCAGACAGCACAGACTGCACACTCACACAGCACACACTGCACGCTCAGACTGCACACTCACACAGCACAGACTGCACGCTCAGACTGCACACTCACACAGCACACACTGCACGCTCAAACTGCACACTCACACAGCACACACTGCACGCTCAAACTGCACACTCACACAGCAAACACTGCACACTCAAACTGCACTCACACAGCACGCACTGCACGCTCAGACTGCACACTCACACAGCACGCACTGCACGCTCATACTGCACACTCACACAGCACACATTGCATACTCAGACTGCACACTCACAGCACGCACTGCACACTCAGACTGCACACTCACACAGCACACACTGCACGCTCAGACTGCACACTCACACAGCACAGACTGCTCACTCAGACTGCACTCACACAGCACACAGTGCACAGTGCACACTCAGGCTGCACACAGACTGCTCACTCAGACTGCACACTCAGCACACAGTGCACACTCAGACTGCACAGACTGCTCACTCAGACTGCACACTCACAGCACACAGTGCACACTCAGACTGCACAGACTACTCACTCAGACTGCACACTCACAGCACACAGTGCACACTCAGACTGCACACTCACACAGCACGCACTACATGCTCAGACTGCACACACTGCATGCTCAGGCTGCACACTCACACAGCACACACTTCATGCTCAGACTGCACACTCACACAGCACACACTGCATGCTCAGACTGCACACTCACACAGCACGCACTGCATGCTCAGACTGCACACTCACAGCACACAGTGTACACTCAGACTGCACACTCACACAGCACGCACTACATGCTCAGACTGCACACACTGCATGCTCAGGCTGCACACTCACACAGCACACACTTCATGCTCAGACTGCACACTCACACAGCGCACACTGCTCACTAAGACTGCACACTTACACAGCAGACTGCTCACTCAGACTGCACACTTACACAGCACACACTGCACGCTCAGACTGCACACTCACACAGCACATAGTGTGCGCTCAGACTGCACACTCACAGAGCACAGACTGTCACACAGACTGCACACTCAGACTGCAGACTCACACAGCACGCAATGCACGCTCAGACTGCACACTCACACAGCACACACTGCACGCTCAGACTGCACTCACACAGAACACACTGCACGCTCAAACTGCACACTCACACAGCACACACTGCACGCTCAAACTGCACACTCACACAGCAAACACTGCACACTCAAACTGCACTCACACAGCACGCACTGCACGCTCAGACTGCACGCACTGCACGCTCATACTGCACACTCACACAGCACACATTGCATACTCAGACTGCACACTCACAGCACGCACTGCACACTCAGACTGCACACTCACACAGAACACAGTGCACACTCAGACTGCACACTCACACAACAGGCACTGCACGCTCAGACTGCACACTCACTCAGCACACAGTGCACACTCAGACTGCACACTCACACAGCACACACTGCATGCTCAAACTGCACTCACACAGCACACACTGCACGCTCAAACTGCACACTCACACAGCACACACTGCACGCTCAGACTGCACACACTGCATGCTCAGGCTGCACACTCACACAGCACACACTACACTCACAGCACACACTGCATGCTCAAACTGCACACTCACAGCACACACTGCACTCTCAGACTGCACACTCACAGCACACACTGCATGCTCAGACTGCACACTCACAGCACACACTGCACTCTCAGACTGCACACTCACAGCACACACTGCATGCTCAAACTGCACACTCACAGCACACACTGCACGCTCAGACTGCACACTCACACAGCACGCACTGCACGTTCAGACTGCACACTCACAGCACACAGTGCACACTCAGACTTCACACACACACAGCACGCACTGCACGCTCAGACTGCACACTCACACAGCGCACTGTGCATGCTCACACAGCAGAAACTACACACTGATACAGCACACACTGCACATACACAGCAGAGACGGCACACTCATACAGCACAGACTGCACACTCACGTACCTTTTTAAAAAGCAGTTGTGATTCGTACCGTCGTGCCAACATGGCTGGTGGGTGGGAAGATTGGCAACATTAAGTCCGCTGAGTAGATGATAATCCATGCTATCCATGCCATCTTCGTGTGACCGGAGGGGCCTGGGAAGATCATGATCTGAAATCCTGCTGGTGCAAATCGCATTTTAGGCTTCTTAAAAATTTGTGGCCATTACAGGATTTGTGCCTGAGGCTAATGGGCCCACTAAATCGCGTCCAATGTCCCTCACCAAGAGTTTACTTGCGAATGTGCTTGACCAGGAGCAACATAGGTTTTGTTTAAGTCCAGATACCGGATAATGCGCTTATATCTCTGGTAAAAAGTGATTCTGAAATCAATCAGAAAGATTAGCCAGGCTCTCTTATTAGCATAATAATGAGCAGCTTTTATCTGAATGCCCTTGAAGCTCCTGGGCATTTGCTTTTTCCAATTGCAGCCAATTTACGTTTGTGTGTCTGCCACATTGGCACAACTAAGGACGATCAACCTACCCTTAACATGCACTGGCGCATTCTCCTCACCCTGCACGCATACTCAAGCTTCACATTCCAACCACACTTCCAGATCTTCGGCCGTGACAAGAGGACCATACCCGCCCCAAATGCCCACCGGAGTCACCAACCTTCAGCTGCCCCCTCAGATCACCATTGCTTCTTTCAAGCCCCCTTCGTTTCAAGCCTTGCCCACATTGCCCCTCTTTCTTTTCCCTGGAGCTTTCTTTAACTTTTACTTCAGGAAGTTCTGGGACCGTCCTCCTGTCCCCTTTGCTGTGTCCTGCTCAGTGGGCCACCTTCTCCAACATAGTCCTCCTGCTCAGGCCACCTGACCTGTAGCTTCGAGCCTCTTTGCCATGGCTTGGGCCCTTTAAGGCCATTTCTTTTGTGACAGCACGCCGGGTCGTTCCCCAGCCGAAGAAACGCTAGAAGACAAACTGCGCATGTGCAGGCCGGTTCCCAGCCAGTACGGGTGCAAACGACCTCCAGAGAGGCGGCAGCAGCAGCAAGTTCCTCAGGCTTGGGGGGGAGCCGGGTCTGTTCTGGGGTGGGGTGGAGTCGAGGCTGTCTGAGTGGAGTCTGGGGGTTGTTTTTGTGGGACCCAGGTGTTATATTCCTTGTCTTGCTCTCCAAGATAGCCAGATATGTAGTGTTGACAAAAAGTTTAAATCAAAACTAATTTATTTTGCACTGCTTAACTTGATTAAGTTCGCTCACTTTACTGAGTAACAGATAACAAAATAATAATACTGAATCTGTAATACAGCAATCAATAATCTCTCTAATTTATAAACTGCACTATAACTCAACCTCACACTATCCTTCTACTTTGAAATCTCCATCAGCACTCCCCAGCATGCCTAGAGACGCAGCTTTATATATGGTCACTTAGTAACGCCATCTAGTGTTGAGTTACATATAGTCTCTCTTGTTAACCCTTTAGTACATTTGTACTATAGATATCATTACACCAGTGGGCTGTCGGAGCAGAGTCGCGGGGCTGTGCCCGGGACGGGGGGGAGGCTGGAACTGTTTGAGAGGAGTCGGGGCATTTCTGGGGGTGTTGAGGGGCTGTTTGAAGGAAGTCACACGTCTGTTCAAGAGGAGCCGCGGTGCTGTTCGGGAGGGACTCACGGAGCTGTCGCTGGATAGCGGGAGTGCCAGGGTGCCATTCTGGCAGAACTACACCACAGCCTACTCACAACCCAAATCCCAAATGCCATTGCATGTTATTTATTTATTTGTAAATATTTATTATTATTTCATTCTCCGGATACGGGAGTTGTGAGCAAGTCCATACCTATTAGCCTTTGGAAAGGTGGTGATGGGCTGCCTTCTTGAACTGCTGCAGTCCATATGATGAAGGGCCTGTTAAGTAGGGAGAGATTTTCAAGATTTTTACCCAGTGAGACTGGAGGAACTGAGACATATGTCCCGAATCAAGATGTTGTGGAGATTTGGATGTGATGGTGTTTCCACCCATCTGCTGCACTTGACCTTCACCGTCTAAGAAGTGCTTGTGTCGTGGAGGTGCTGCTGAAAAAAATCTTGACAAGTTGCTGCAGTACGTCTTGTAGATAGTACACAGTGTGCTGGATTGCATATTTAAACTGATGATGGACTATTTTGACCTGGATGATACTGAGTGAATTTGCCGCTGCACCTATCAAAGCAAGATGTAGTGACATTCTTTTCATATGAAGGATAACTAACTGTGCAGCTTGCCAACTGCTTTCGATCTATCTACATACATTTTCCTTAATACTGAGCTTGTGGTATGGTTGCACAGTGGCTAGCACTGCTGCCTCACATCACCAGGGACCCAGATGCGATTCCGTCCTTGGGTGACTGCGTGGAATTTGCACATTCTCCTTGTGTCAGCGGGGTTTCCTCCGGGTACTCCGGTTTCCTCCCACAGTCCAAAGGTGTGCACGTTAGGTGGATTGGCCATGCTAAACATTGCTCCTGAGGAGCAATTTTTGCGGGGGATTGTGGGGGATTGGGCCTAGGTAGGGTGGTCTTTCGAAAGGTCGGTGCAGATTCGATGGGCCAACAGCCTCCTTCTGCACTGTAGGGATTCTACGATTCTCTGATTGGGTTAAACACTGGGCCTTGACATAAGCACAATAATGAACAGAACAACTTACCTGAATTTAACAGGGCATCACACCTGCCAAAAATATGTTTTTATGATACCTGATGGTTAACATGAAGATCATTGATTCATTAACATGCCAGGAGAGCTTCCCACTGAGTTAATCCCCTAATTTTTTCACACCTTTTTAACACCATTACTACAACCATCTGCTTCTCACTTCTGTTGTTACCATGCCAGCAGCATTTGTGAGATGGAGTGAGCTGGATATCATAGTTGTATTGTCTATCCTTGTTCCTACACAGGAGAGGTTAGCAAAGCCCCAAACATAGATTTCAAGTGGCAGCTCCTTGGGGGGCTTTTACGCTGCACTTTTCCAAAAAAAAGAAAGATTTTGTGCATCATTTTCCTCCTCTTCATTTTTCAGGCGGGTGCAAGATATATTGAGAAATTAAACAGATTAATGTTGGCTCTCCTCATGTTACATAGGCTAAAATTGGCTCTCTGCCAGTTTAATTGAGTGACTTTGATTCTCCTGCTGTTTAATAGGTTAATGTTGACTCCTTCCTGGCTTTGAATTGGTTAATATGAAATGAAATGAAATGAAAAATGAAATGAAAATTGCTTATTGTCACAAGTAGGCTTCAATGAAGTTACTGTGAAAAACCCCTAGTCGCCACATTCCGGCGCCTGTCCGGGGAGGCTGGTACGGGATAATATTGACTATCTCCTGGTGTTGGATGGGTTCATCTTGTGTTAGGAAAACAAATGTAGACTTAAGGGCTTTATATGGGTATTGATGAACATTAGAAATAAGGCATAGATTTAAGTGCATTTAGTTCCTGTGTAAATAATGGTAAAAACTACAGTTAGATTCATGCTGGGATTCCATTCTGGGATCTTCCTGTCCAGTTATAATACGGTTATAACCCCAATAGAGTTCCCAGGATCAGGATCATACGGTTTCCCACAATCTCCCGGGAATATGAACTTCCCCTTTAAAGGGGCGTTGCTTCCCTTGAACACGGAGAGCCTCAGCTTGTATAAAAACCCCTGCCTAGGTACAGGTCAGGCAAGAAGACCCTTAGGGGAGTGGAGGAGTTTTGGATTTCTATTGTAATAAACCTTATTCGTTAATTTCTACTTAATCTCCTGGTGGTGGATAGGTTAATGTTGACTATCTCGTTGTGTTAGATGTGTTGATGTTGTTTATCTCCTGGACTTTGGATTGGTTAATGTTGACTATCTCATGGGTGGTGGATGTTGACTGTTGCCTGGTGTTGAATGGGTCAATATTGATTTTCTCCCGGTATTGGACAACATATTTTCATCTATCTCCTGGCGTCGGGATGGGTTAATGTTGATGTCGGAGGGAAGCCACCTCCATCCCTTAGTTGTGTTTTGGGAGCCTGTGTACCGAGTGGAAAAGTCCAGTCAGTATGTGGAAAGTGACGTTTCTATTGGCCTGCAGGTTACCCACCACTTGCGGGCAAGTAGCCATTACAACATCCCCGTCCATTCCTCCAGGAATGAAAATGACCTGAAGGTGGCGGCATGGTGGGAGAGCAGCACGATAACCAGTGGGGGAAATGGTGTGCGGGTCCATCTCCAGAACCACCTCTGTGATTGTTTTAAAAATTCAGCACCTCACGCTGCCTTAACTAGTTGCTTAACCGGCAGCACATTTCAACCATCTTCACACTGTGGTTTGCAGCTGACAGGAGGAAGTCCACAGGGATGCCATTGGTTACAATCACAGAAACCACCTTGTCTGTTAAAAGGGTTACCGGTAGCTGAAGGGCCTGAGTTGTTTAGCTGTTTGCAGTTGTTGAAATTTAGTGTTCATATACAAGGCCTTCTGTGACTTTTTAAAATTAAAATCATTACTTGGCCAAAAATAGGAAAATAAAAATAAATGACCAAATGGGGAACAACCCCAGCAACAAGGAGAGAAAATACAGAAGGGGGAAAGAAAACGCAATGAGAACAGTTTAAAAACGAAATAATGGTTCCTGACAGTCGAAAATGAAAGATGCGTGGAATAATATTTTACAAATTTGCAGCTATCACATAGAGTGCACCATGAATACAACCACACAGTATCTACATCAGAATCAGTATAATATTTTAGATAGGTTTGATCAAAAGAATACAGCATGTTTACCATGGCTGTGTGGCTTAGTTCATGCATCGATCTTGACGTTAGAGAATCCGTTGCTTCAAATCACCAAAGCTTTATATTTTATCACAAGCGAACTGAAAGCAAGCTTGTGCTCGTTTGACAGCTGAACAGGGCTCTCTTGCTTAGGGCTGTATTGTGATATCATGTCAGGTATTCTGCAGACTACCCTGTGTGCTCTGAATATCAATTTTCTTTTTTTAAATCCTGGGTTGTTTCTCAACCTGGCACCAGGATTCAGGTGCCATCTGAACCAACACTGGGTTGTGGTCTTGTGTTGCTGACTGTCGAAGGGACAGAAAAGTGCGGTCGGTCCCTGTCAGACTTTTGTAGCTGGCCCAATAATAAATTGTAACTCGACCGGATGAGAGCTGGTACCTGGACCTGGACTGTGAGACGAGAACTAAAGGACACTGTGTTAAAACTGACAATCTTCCAGCGCGATTCAAGAAATGCTTTCCTTTTTACACAGGAGAGCATATGTAGAATCGATTTTGTTTTTAAAAGAATCATTATGGAAGAGCTGTGATTAGTGGTTTGGTCTCACTAGAGTACAGACGAATGCATAACTGTGCTTGAAATTAGACAGTAGATTGCCTGCGGTGTTGTTTTTAACTAATTAAATTAACGTACCAAAACTGATTGCCCTGAGTGCTCAGGTGGCCTCAGATCCAATAAATAAATAGAACAATTCTGGATTTGAACCTTGTCTGAACCAAGGTAACTTATCTTAACCAAGGCACCTGCTGAGATGGTCTCTGAGAGTGGGATAGGAAAAAAAATGTTAGCCAGTATTATTGCTATCCATACAGACACACACCACATATTCACAAGAATATTAGGAGCAAGAGTTGGCCATTCAACTCCTTGAGCTTGTTCTGCCATTTGATAAAATCATGGCTGACCTGATGTGGCCTCAACTCTACTTTTCTTCCAACCCCCTTATTCCCTTTGATTTGCTCAAGAATCTATCTAAATTAGCTTCAAAAATATTCAATGACCCAGCCGACACTCTCTGGGGAAGAGAATGCCAATGTCTACTTACCTTCTGAGAGAAAAAAAATCTTCTCATCTCTGTCTTAAATGGGAGACTCTTATTTTTTAACTGTGTCCCCTGGTTCTAGTCTCTCCTGTAAAGGGAAACATTCAGCATCGACCTTATCAAATCCCCTCCAAATCTTGTTTGTTTCAATAAGGTCCCCTCTCATTCTTCTATACGTCAATGGGTACAGGTCCACACCATTCAACCATACATCATCAAGTTAGTGCCTTGATGCCAGAATCAGTGAAGTAACTATATGTAGACTTTTGTGTTGGAACAGCAAATGGGGTTGACTGTGGTGCACTCTACAATCTGCCATTACTCATTGTCCGGATGTGGAGGTGGTGGGAAAAGCTGGTGCCCTGGAATTGCCCCAGCATGAGTCAGCAACTTTAGAAAAGGGAGATTAAATGGAGTGGAGTGCAACCAGTTGGTTAAAATGATTGTAGCTGTGAAGCAATTGACAGACTGAAAGACCAGTGACAAGCGAGATACGGATAATATTTAATCAGCTAAATTTAAGTAATATTTAACAAGCAAAATATTTAGCTACTTGATGAATAGTGAAATTATTTAATTGTGCCAGATCCTCTAAAACCCTGTACAGTGTAAGACTGAATTCCCACTGATCCTGCCTGACTGTATACAGTGAATATATTTGCCGTAAGTGGTTTGAATATGTCCCTTAACAAAGTCTGGAAATGCCACTTATGTAAATGCAGGCTGCCTATGAGGTCACGCTTAGACACCAGGACAGCTGCCAATGGCCCAGGCAGTAACATACTTTAGGCATCATAAAAATTTAAATTTACCCTCTCAAGCAGTCATGTTTAAACTTGATTTATGGACACATCGCCTTTCCTGAATTTGTTTTTTAATATTGACCAATGTTTGTCCTGTGAAGGATCTGTTGGAACAGCAACTTGCATTCATGTGTTGGCTTTAATGGAGAAAATGTTTGCACGACACTTTTTACTGAGATGTAGTCAGGCAGATATGAATCATGGGACAAAGGGGGAGATATTAAGAGGGCAAATGAGGCCAATGTCACAGGGAGATGGAAAGGTTTGGGGGAAGGACGGAGAATCTCTAAGTGTGGGACCTAGGCCAAAGATTCAGCAAGGTTGGTTTTATGAAAGTTCGGGTGAGGAGGTGGAGTCAATTGGATTGGTCATTAGCAATTTTGAAATGGGGGGCAGGAGAGGCACCTCCTCTTTACCCAATAATCAGAAGAGTTGAAATCTTTCCTTTCGATGGCAGTCTTCAGGAATACTTTGAAGCGCTGCTGGCTTTGACCGTTAGGCCCCTTTGTAAGGGGCAACAAAAGGGTTCCACACCAAGTTGTAAAGAAAACAAAACTTATATCATTTAACACTTTAACTGTTATGTACAGCTACTAGGTCTTGTCAAGTCGGTGCCTGACTGGCTGACTCTATTTATACTAATAGAGATACTTAACGTTTCCCTGACCCCTTATCGGGGTAGCTCCTATTCTGTAAGCTCCACGAGGTAGTAGATCATCCCTACTCCGTGAGACCCGTGCGGGTTAGAACAGTGCCTAAAGTATGTTACTGCCTGGGCCATTGGCAGCTGTCCTTTCATTTACAATACCCTTGCCCTCGAGAACTGTCTTGCAATCTGCCTCAATATGCCACTGTCCTCCACATATTCTCCGTTGGCAAAAACCTCTTTGGTGATATTTTGTTTGGACCATCCTTCCACCCTAACTAGCCAATTCTTTTCCACCTTTTACCCAACTTGATGTCCGCATTTTGCTCTGTGCAGCCAGTGAAGAGGAGTGATCTTGCTTATGCCGCCATCGGAGTCTACCTGACTTCGAAGGCACTGGCAAAATATAGCCCTTGATACGTAGTCCTGGGACCTCCAGAAAAAGCACTGCCCCTTCATTTCTTTTCTAATGATTGCCCACTAGCTTTAAGCTCCACTACTCTGAAGCAAATGGAATATAAAATATTACAGGCTCAGTTTCCCATCATAACTTTAGGGCGGCACGGTAGCATGGTGGTTAGCATAAATGCTTCACAGCTCCAGGGTCCCAGGTTCGAATCCCGGCTTGGGTCACTGTCTGTGTGGAGTCTGCACGTTCTCCCCGTGTGTGCGTGGGTTTCCTCCGGGTGCTCCGGTTTCCTCCCACAGTCCAAAGATGTGCAGGTTAGGTGAATTGGCCAGGCTAAATTGCCCTCAGGGTCCAAATTGCCCTTAGTCTTAGGTGGGGTTACTGGGTTATGGGGATAGGGTGGAGGTATGGGCTTGGGTAGGGTGCTAATTCCAAGAGCTGGTGCAGACTCGATGGGCCAAATGGCCTCCTTCTGCACTGTAAAGAAAATCTATGAAATAACTGTTTAAACAGGGCTGCCCAATATAGGTAAGCAGCAGCTTTTGTGAAGATGTTAAAACGCAAGAAACCGCTTCACCGAAAATGATTTCACAATAGCCACAGTCTCCAGCTGTAATAAAAACTACTTTGCAAACAGTGCGGGATACAGTCCAAAGCCAGAACTGTCATCCTCCCATTTCAATGAAATTCGAATCATACGCACTTGTGGCACCATTAACCTCCTGCTGGCCAGTTTAACAAATCACCATCTTCTCTCCCTGGACCCTGTAGTCTGCCCTAATGAAAACGCATTCTGCAAAGATTTCCAAATGCAGTGAGAGGAAAGTCCACTTGTTCAGTTGCCGAGTAACTTGGCCTGGATTCTCTACTCCCACTGGAGGTATGTCCTACCAGGGACCTCCGCCCTCCAACCAGATCCTTTTAAATAAAAAGACCTTGTATCTGGGTCAATTAACTGCAAGGCAGTGTTCCAGCAACCTGACAACTTGGAGAGGAAGCCTGCCACACCCAGAAAGGACATTTCTGCAGTGCTAGAACACTGTAAATGTGTAGATTTATGAGTAAAGGGACAGCAGCTCACAGCATCATGTAGATTGAAATTTGGAAGAGTCTTTGATGGAGCAGCAAACATCTAGAAGTAAATTCAGACCTAAGTACTTAAAAAGGTTCCGTACAATATTTCATTAGCCCTACTGAAAAATTTTAAATCCATGAGATATGTATACTAGTCAACCTAGAACCCGTATTAATTAATCTGTGTTGATTATTACACATCGAGATGTAAACATCTTGCATTTCTATAATATCTTTGATTTAAAAAAACATCCAAATGTAACTCACAGGAGTGTCATCAGACAGAAATTGATTCCAAGCCTAAGACAGAGATATTAGGTTGGTCACCTGAAAAGTCCAGTCAAAGAGTTAGTTTGAAAGAATTGTCGTAAGAGAGAGAAGGGATAAGCAAAGAGCTTTGTGGAGGATATTCAAGAGCATGGAGCCTGGGCAGCTACAAGAATGCCAGAGGCTGCGAGCAATGAACATCAGGCCAGAGTTGTAGGAATGCAGAGTTTCTGGAGGTTTGTAGGGCTGAAGGAGGTTTCAGAGCTAGAAAGGAGTGAGGAGGTAGTGATCGGATTTGTAAACAAGGGTGACAATTTCTGGTGGACCGTAAGTCAATGTGGCAACAGGGATGATGGATGAATGGGACTCGCTTTGAGCTATGATGCAAGCCATGGAATTTTGGACAAGCTCAAATCTTTGGAGATTTGTAACTTGAAATGTCAACCAGGAGAGCATAGGAACAATCGAGCCTGAAAATAACGAAAGCATGGATAAGAGTTTCAGCAGCAGCTAGGCTGAGGAAGAAGCATAACTGCAATGATAATGACAGTCTTTATGTTAGAGAGAATATTAGATTGAAAGCTTAATTGGCTTAGTGTCAAGTAGGATGCCTAGATTGTGTATTGGCTGATGTGATAAAGCAGTTTATTAACACAAGTCTTATTCTTTCTAATACTTTGGTACAGAATTACGGTCGATACTGATAGACCTTCAAATATTTAAAAGTTTCTCGTTGTTCATCTCGTTTCATAGCCTTGAATGGTTGCCATATTAGAAGATTATCTCACTGATTATTTATGCTAAAATAATAATTGCATTTTTATTATTAAAATTTACATTTAAAAAAAATTCAGCTTCGAGAATATATTACTTGAGGTGCATTGAATTACAAATAGAAAACAAATGTATTCTAATTCTAAAGGAGTTAGCAGAGCTGGAAAAAATGATAGAGACTAACATGGATTAAATGGGCAGCTGAAACATGGAATATCATTCATCAAATCTGTTTGAGGCGAGCTGTGAATCAGTGTCTGAAAGGGATCACTGGCTGGTCACCTGTTTATTCAGTCACTTCATTGCTGAGCACAGCATGTTAGAACATTAATCTAAAAGTGAAACTGCTGTCCGCTGTGCTGTTAATCAGCCTCTTGATTGACGTGCTGCCTTTGCTCGAAAACATATTGATTTGCTCCACCAGGATTTACTATTGAGCAGGCGTCATTCTAACATTCTTTGGTTTACATCATAGAAGTCCTAGCTTTAGAAAGAGAACATTTCTAAAGATACCAAGGCTCAGAAATATGTCACATTGTCATTTTCCTGCTTACTTATTATTATGAGTATGGATCTTGTAAGAATGCTACTTTGTCCTGTGTGATTGAAAATAATTAAATCTTAGTAACTGGTAAGATCCATTTGGTAATTGTGCTAAGGAGGTTCATTTTCTGTTAGTTTTCAAATCCAGTCTACTATTTGACTTGTCACCTCAAACCTTTTTGATCTATTCTTCCCCTTTGATTTTTCACCATTCTCTTCCAGGTTGAACTGGATATTAGCAACTCGGGTACAAGATTAAGCTATTCAGCTCATTGAGTCAGTCCCACCATTCATGTGGGTCATGGCTGATCTCGAACTTAACTCCATCTGCCTGACGTGGTTAATACCTGCCTATCGATCTCAGTTTTGAAATTTCTAATTAATCCTAGCCTCCACAGCTTTTTTGGAGCATTGAGTTCTAGATTTGTGTTAGCCTTTGTATGAAGAGGTGCTTCCTGACACTCCCAATGTCTGCGGTGTAAGTTTTAGAGTTCAAATCCTTTTAATCATCTTAAAGACCTGAATTAGATCATCCCATAATCTTCTACTCAGCAGAATACAAACTAACCAGTCATCATAATTTAACACCGTTTCTGTGGGGGATGCTGGGAGGGTTTTCTATGCTGATCAGGGCAGCATGTTTAAAGGATGCACTGATCTCTGTGGAGCCAGGCTTGTCCCTTGACTTCTTTTTCAAAATCTGAGGCGCAATCTTTTTTTTTTGAAAAATATATTTATTTTCTCCATTTTCTTCAGAATTTACGCCCCACCAACAAACAGTAAACGGTAATGAATACAATGTCAAAACCCCTACCAACAACAACAATTCCATCCTCCCACCGTCCCAAACAACGGCCCACCTGACAATATAAGCATCAAATAAAACTAAACCTCCCAAGGAGGAAAAAAAGAAAAAAGAAAAAGGAATCAGGAATCGCCTATGGGTCACTGTTGACATGTATAGTCCATCCCCCCAGCATCCCCCATAATATTCAATGCCATCCAATCCCCGAAAGAGTACCATGAATGACACCCATGAATTGTAAACATCCCCCACCCCCCTCCCAGACTCCTCCTCTCCGCTTCCTCTTTTAAACTCCTCCCCCTAACCTTGGTTCCTTCCCCCAACTTTTCACCCCGGCTAGACTCACCAAAGCCTGTTCTACCAGGCTCTGATGGCCGCAGCCCCTCCCCCCACCTCACTCCCGTTCACTCTTGGGGGTGTCTCCCAAGCGATCGGGAGCCTCTGAGTGATTCGGTCTGGGCAGGGTGGTACCATGTAATTCCCGATGCCACCCAGGTGGCAGTGCCGGGTTGGCAGTGCCACGGTGACCAGGTTGCATCATGTCCGTGCTGGGGATTGGGCCGGGGGCTCGTCTGTCCTTATGAGGCGGGGTGCTGATGACCCATTTATTGGTGAGTTGGGAATTGAAAGGGTTCAGAGGCTGAGGTGGTGTGTCCAGAGATCGGCCTGATCTCTTTCTGCACTGGCGAGCGGAGTTTGTTGTGCAGGAAATTGGACTAAGTGCAGCCTTGGCGGGGAGTTCCTTGCTGAGGCCCAGAAATGAAGCAAAGGCCTCATTAATAGCGCCTTTGTTCTTGGCGCTGCCAATGATGCAAAACACCAGGCTACATGCGCTCGACACGAGACTCTGTTTCATTTCTATTAAATCGCACTCCTGGACTGTGGTGATATGATTTGCATACCTGTCTGCCATTGGGGCAGAACACCGGCTTACCATTGGCCCTGGTCGGTCATGTGCCTCCTGACCGATTGGTCGAGAGGCTGAGTTAACCACGCCTCCTTGCTAAGGTATAAATAGTCAAACGCCCGGCGGTCGTCCATTTTATTGTAGACAACCGCAGGGCTAAGTTCTAGTTTATTAAAGCCTAACTTTTGTAAAGCAACTCGTCTCTCGTGCAATTGATGGCACATCATGGACTATAAACCTGGCTGGGCAGCTGGAGAGCTACACCCTGAGTTTCACTCAGAACCTGACCCTCTGTAAAAAATTCCGCCCAACATATTGAAGATGACTTTGATTACCAATGCCTAATGGCAATAGGTTTCTGAGATAACCTGATCTGCAACTTGAGCATCTTTTGCTTCACTCTGTGTCTGATATCTTTTCTTTATGTCAAGCCTTATGGATATTAATCCTACATTCATTTTGAATGAGCTATAATGCTGCTTTGTACCTCAATGCCTATCAATTTCAGTGTCTGCCAAGCCAAGCAACTACCTGCTGCCTCACACACATTCCCCCACAACAGGCAAAATCAGATAATTAATGGCCTCCCATGCCATGATACCATGTCTTACTATCCATCAAGGACAAGCTAACTAAAGAAAGGTATTCAGACAATGCTGCTGATGCTTCTCTTAACACGGTTAACAATTATACAGTAGCTTGCTAATAATGCTTTTCTTACGATGGGGGTTAGCTCTATTGCTACTCAACAACCTCAGCTAACCTGATATGGCCATTTTGGTGTGAAGCTGTAAATGGTCAGAAGTCTATTTGACAGTAGGATGTTTCCCTTGCGTGTCGCTTTATTCCCACCTAAATCCTCACATACGCATTTGGTGCAAATGTTCACTGAATAGATACCAGGAGCAAGGACCCGAATGGTCTTTACATTTCCTTTACCCATTGTAGGAATAAACATCAACAAAGCACCCCTATTGCAAAATTCAGCTGAGACCACTGAAAATAGCAGTGCAGGGTCAAAATTGGACAATTCCTGATCTGGACCATTTAGTGTCTGGAGATTGAATATTCCAAGTGAACCCTGAGGAAGGCTGAAGAAATTAAAGTTATTCCCCCTTGCAGGACGCTGCTTCATGAAAATATACACTGTGCGGTTCTTTGTCTTCCGAAACCTTAAAGCCTGGAAACACACAGCACAGAAGGAGACCACTCAGCCCCTGGTGCCAATGCTAGCTCTTTAAAAGAGCTGCCCTATTAGTCCCAGTACCTTACCCTGTATCCCTGCAAATCATTTCCTTCTGAGGTATTTATCCAAAAGCATTACCATTTGATCCGCCGCTATCAACCTTTCGGGCAGTAGACTCCAGCTCAAAACAGTTTTCTGGCTTTAAATATTCTCATCTCCTGTCTGGTTCTGTTGCTAGCTCCCAGTGTCCTCTGGGGTGAGGTTTTTTTGGTCAATTAGCTGGAAGCGCGAATCACATTATGGCCGCTGAATCTCGCGAAACGGCCATAAAGGAATTTGAGCTAGCCAGATCTCAGTTTAAGATCTGTCCCACTCCCTCGCCACTAACATAATCAGGTTCACGCCCTGATTTCCTTAAATTTACACAGGTTTAAATCTCATTGAATGAGTTTACGTCGTAAATTCCAGCCCCATGTAACATTGCGTCGTCGTCCACCCCCCCCGCGTCCCGGCCCTGCGGCACGACATCACGCCAGTGCAAATCACCAGTCATGGTGACCATGCTGGCTACGCGGAGATGCTTGGAGGCACTGGGATGGATGCCCGAGGCTGAGCATTCCCCCCCTGACAGTCGCCCAATGGAAACTGCTAGTGGGGGCACTGAGGTGGGCTATGAGGGCGGCAATGCCAGGAATTATGGATGGTGGGGATTTCCCCTTAAATGCATTGGGGGGGGGAGGGAGAGGTGTGTGTGTCAGTGAACCCGTGAGAGATGAGAGTGTCCCCTGATACTCCTGTGGTAGGGAAGCAACCCCGAACTTGTCTGTGTGTGTTGTGGGGCGGGGGGGGGGGGGGGGGGGGGGGGGGGGCTGGCAGGGTGGCAGTGGTCCTCCATGGCAGTGGAGAGTTAAATATTATCGCCAATCGGGGCACCCTTTGTCGATGGGCTTGCCGCCTCTATCAGGCCTCGCCCTGACGGAGTGAAGGCATGACCCGTGCCCCCAAATTTCTTGCTCGCAAGAGTGTCAGAAGATCTGGGCAGAAAACACTCCAGAACCTGACGCTTTGCATTTTATTTTGAAAATTCCGCCCCTGGTCACTGGTCCTCCTGTCATTGGAAGCTGTTTTTCCTTATTTGCACCATCAAAAACCTTCATCATTTTGAACATCTCTGACCACTTAACTTTCTATTTCGCAAGGAAAAAAATCCCAGCTTCTCTAACTATTCCACATAGCTGAAGCACCTGAGTCTACCATAAACGAGTCTGAACTCCAGAATTGAAAATTGTGATGACAATTACAGTTTCCTCAATAAGTTGGATGGAGGGTTTCCTGGTGACGATAGGGGCATTGTGGAAGGAAATAGTTTAGCACCTTTCTTTTTAAAAAATAAATAAATTTAGAGTACCCAATTCACTTTTCCAATTAAGGGGTAATTTAGCGTGGCCAATCCACCTAGCCTGCACATCTTTGGGTTGTGGGGCCGAAACCCACGCAAACACGGGGAGAATGTGCAAACTCCACACGGACAGTGACCCAGAGCCAAGATCGAACCTAGTGCCTCGTTGCCGTGATACTGCAGTGCTACCCACTGCGCCATCGTGCTGCCCTCGCACCTTTCTTCTTGGCATGAAGAGTGCTTAACTTTTGTTTTGTGCCATGCTTTGTTACCAATGAGTTTAGCTTGCTTAGACTATCCAATGTGAGGAACCTACATAAACAACGAGCTGAACAGGCTCCGTGAAGTGAATGAGAATCCAGTTGATGCACGGACGTTATCAACAGCTTACTGGCTTTGTCTAAGAAGGTTTAGGCAAGTGATCCAAGTTAAACACTTTCTAAATGAATGCCGATTCAAATAATTCCTTAAATAACCTGCCTGTAAACTGTATTACCACACAGCGATTCTGAAAGGAAGGCTACAGAACAAGCTGAATGAGTTCTGACAATATTGATTGTGCCAATCACAATGCTGTGAGCATGGATTGGGAAATGTGTTGCGCAAGGTAAATATTAAAGATAACACTCATGATGAAAATAAAGTTGCCGTTACAAATTGACACTGAACAGATAAAAGAGCAGCCAAAATGTAAAACACATACAAACACATATATATATATATATAGAGAGAGAGAAATATAGTGACTCAATCCAACCAGAGGTCATAACAATGACATTTATGACAACTGTGATATGTTGCCTTTAATGATCGACCCATCAGATGTGCCAGGTGCTTTAGGCAGGTTGACTCAAGCCAAAGTAAAAGGCTGACATTTCAATATGAACGGTGCTCCGTGGGTTGGTGGAAGGAAATACAGCCTTTGCCATAACTGTTATTTGGCAAATTAACAACCCTTGATTGCACCTAAGGGATTGATTTTGTCCATATGCATGCTCAAGAATAGAAGAAACACAATTATTTGGAGGCCTTTTCAATAGAGTTGATTATATATTGGGGTGGGGGATTAGAGGGAGCTGCTGGCGTTGTGGTATTGTCGCCGGACCAGTAATCCAGAGACCCAGGGTAATGTTCTGGGGACCCAGGTTCAAATCCCAACATGGCAGATGGTGAAATTTGAATTCAATGAAAATAAAAGTCTAAAGGCGACCACTGTAGATTGTTGTAATAACACACGTGGTTCACTAATGTTCTTTCAGGAAGAAACACAGCCGTCCTTATCTGGTCTGGCCTACATGTGACTGCACACCCACAGTGATGTGGACGACCCTTTAAATGCCCTCTGTAGCGAACCACAACAGTTCAAGAGCAATTAGAGATGGGCAATAGGCTATAAATGCTGGGTCCGTTCCCTGAGCAAATTTTTAAGGATAGTAAATTCACAATCTGCTCTCTGGTAAGGTTAATAATTAAGCCTGATGCTTTTCATCTGCTATTACCCATCAAATGTAGGCTATATCATGATTGTAGCCATGAACGGCAGGTTTAGATTAGGTATGTATGCTTCCCGTCTGACCTATGAACTTAAGTACCGTCAGACAAACAAGACATCAATTTTAAAAATAATAACAGGCATGATATTGGTGCTGTTCCACTATCTGTTAGGGATAGATAGTGAAAACAGATTGAAGCCCATTGTTAAAACTTAGTCAATTTGTTGCTGTGTTGATCAGCATTGATGGGTAATCCTGGTGTGTGACGTTTTACTTAGATTTGTTTTAACATTTTTAATCCTTAAATTTTTAACCAAAAACATAGGTTATTCAGTCCTTCGAGTGTGTATTCTTTGAAAGGTGGTGGATGGGTGTCAGTCAAACAGGCTGGATAGTGTTGGGCTTCTTGAGCTTTGTTGGAGCTGCACTCTTCCAGGCAAGTGGAGTATACCATCATACTCCTTACTTGGGCCTTCTAGATCGGTGTATTTCAAGCTCTTTTTTCCCGGGACCCACTTTTGCCAACCTTTTGGGGTCCAAGCCGGCCAACCTTCGTGACACACACCACTTTCACTTACCTTTAACGCGACAGGTGAGCCTGCTTGGTCCCCAGCATGATCTCACTCCGATCAGGTTTACAGGAGGAGAGATCAATGCGCATATCAGGTGCAGAGTTCAGCTTGTTCCTTTGTGACATCTTCATTTTTGTGAGAATGGAAAATCCATCTTCTCAAATGTAGGTCACCGTGAAGAGCAGTAGCAACAATACTTGTTTTACTCAGCACGATACTCCTCGCAGATACTACTCCAGAATGCTGACAAACCCATGGACTTTTGATGTGTTTTTAATGTGCTGTCAGAGGTCAGGCGTAGATGTGTGGTCTCCTCATTTGGAGTCAGCTGTAAGTTAATAATTGACTCTGGAGTCTCAAATGCAAAGGGATCTTTCACCCACTTCTTCGCTTTCAAAATCTGAAACTTCTCCTCTGGAAAGTAGCGACAAAAACTGTTGATCAGCGCAGCCTATTGACAGTTCCCTTACTAACGCTGTTTTCTTCGATGTGCCGTTCCAGTGTGGGGAACATGTAGTAGTTTTAGCTTTGTAACCCCACAAGCCAAACTCCAATGACTTGGAGAAAGCATCAAATTTTTTCACAGTGTTGAAAGCAAACATCATCCTTCCCTTGCAATTTGAGGTTCAGTCCATTTAGAAAGTAAAAGATGTCTGCAAGGTTAACATACAGGTTTCATCACCAAACAAATCAGCCAGAGAGGAAGATTTCTCAAGTAGGAAAGCGTGGATTTCATACCTCAGTTTGTAAACTCTGCTAAGCAGACCTCTTGACAATTAACGTACTTTTGTGAGGAACAATAAAGGTGTGTGCGTTCCACCCGTATCGGAATACAGAGCCTCGGAAAGCCTCGTATTGAGTGCGCTGCATTTAATGAAATTCACAACTTTCACAATTCCTTTCAACAGCACCAAAATTAAATGGAATTCCTTTCGATGCCAATGCCTCACGGTGAATAAAGCAATTGTTCCAAACAATGACCTGACTGGCTGCCTTCTTAATCCTTATTTTAACCCCACTGTTTTTCCCAGTCATGTTGGTGCCCCATCGCCTGTGATTTCTGTACAATGAACCCAGTCGAGCCTGCACGATCCAACCATGTATCTATTCAACGCTCCAAAAATCTGTGCAGCATTCGTGGTGGTTGGTAATGTCAGACAGCACAGCAAATCCTCATAAATTCATTGTGCCAAACATAACTAACGTAAACTAGCAAGGTTGCACAATCTATAGTTCATCCAGTTGTATTGGGAACTCCTGTGCTGACTTTAAAAGAGAAATAAGCTGAACTTCTAAGTTTTTACAAATTCAGTGAGCCACTGTGCTATCACAAATTCAGTGAGCCACTAAGTGATATGCATTTCATTTTTTCAGCTGACCTCTCATCCAGGACCGAATGAACAGCAGGGAGAATTAATCTCTCTGTTATAGTGTGGGGCATGTTCTCTATAGCCTCGTGGCAAGCTACCATGTCAGAGGCTAATTGTGCTTTGTCGTTCAATGGTACATTTCTGCTAAGGATTACAGCTGATGATTTAAGGTTAAGTTCTCACTGCATCCGTTTTAAAAAATCAAGAGGTTTTACCGCGAACTCGCTATGATTAGTCTTCAGAAATCTTAGAAGTTTTTAGGGTTTTAAACTCTCATTCGTCAGTACTTCCCTGCATGTAACACACATGTGCTTTGCATCCTGATTTGCATTGGCATTAACAAAACCATACCTCAAGAATTCCTCTTTATACTTCTTTCTTCCTGATTTAAATTGTTTCTCTGGAGAGAATGTAGGCTGTTCACCAGAGCCCCTGGATCCCTGTACAGAGCCAGCACTGCTCTGTCCTGCCATGGACTCTCTGGGGAAGCGCTCTCTCCAGCAAATTCAGATGTGAGATCCTGGCCAGTAGGTACACTGCCTATTTATATCTCGAGCTGTCTCTTACTTGGTACAAAACAATCCATCTGCACAGTCCTCTTGCCTTGCTTTCTAACAACTGGAAAATGGAAGAATCTCTCCTCCATGATTTAGCATCAAAGGACGTGCGTACACTGCGCTTGATGCCAAATGTTCGTGCAGAACGCGCTGACCTGTTCACTGCTGCCACGTATGGTCATAAAACTGTATGCAACCTCATTTCATTCTCATTTAAAAGCTGGCAGTGGCAACCATTCTCAATTTAAAAGCCAGTAGCAGCCATTGCGCACTTCTTCCGTGATCTGGACCACCATGGGAATGCCGCGAACGATAACTCAACAATCCTCCTGCCACCCACCCGTGATCTGCACTTATAAAAAAAAACCTGTTGCAGATGGTGGACAGGCTTTGAGGAGTCAGGAGATGAGTTGATCACTGCAGAATTCCCATCCTCTGACCTGCCCCTGAGACCACAGTATTTATATAGCTGGTCCAGTTCAGTTTTTGGTTAATGACAACCCCCATAATGTTGATAGTGCAGGATTCAGCAATGGTCGTACCATTCAATGTCAAGGGGAGATGGTTGGATCTCTCTTGTTGGAAATGCCAGTCTGGCACTTGCCATTTTTCAGCCCAAGGTTGAATGTTCTCCAGGTCTTGTTACATATGATGTGGAGATGTCGGTGTTGGACTGGAGTGAGCACCAAGAGCTGCCTGTTTGACTCCCAACGCCTTCACCTTCGACAACAAGTTCTTCATCCAGACGCATGGAACAGCCATGGGGACCAAATTTGCTCCTCAATACGCCAACATCTTCATGAACGTTTGAACAAGACCTCCTGACCGCACAGAACCTTTAACCAATGTTATACACCAGATACATCGATGACATTTTTTTCCTTTGGACCCACAGCGAAGAATCACTGAAACGACTACACAATATCAAAAAGTTCCATCCCACCAACAGACTCACCATGGACTACTCCCCCAAATCGGTTGCATTCTTGGACACACTCATCTCCAAGCAGAAACTTATAGACTAGTTCCGCACACATGAGTATGGCCTCAACCGGGTCCTTGGATTCATGTCGCATTACATTCAGCCCCCACCATCTGGCCTGGGCTTGCAAAGTCCTACCAACTGTCCTACCTTGAGACAATTCACATCTCTTTAACCTGGGGTTACCCCTATCTCTGGATCTATAAAGACTTAATTACCTGCAAATGCTCGCAATGAAAGCATTTTCTTGCATCTTTAACTTTGCCTATATATATGTTTCTGGAACATACCTCTTCATTCACCTGAGGAAGGAGCTGTGCTCCGAAAGCTAGTGATTTGAAACAAACCTGTTGGACTTGGTGTTGTAAGACTTCTTACTGTGCTTGTTACATATGCACACGGACTGCCTCGACTGCCTTCAATCAAACCATGGCTGATCCTAATTGGTATGCATCCCTTCCTTTAAACCAAATAAAATAAATTTGATTTTGTGTGCTATTTTCCAGTTTGCGTTGACAGAAAATCACCCCTTGATGGCGATTTCTAAATTGGAGACGTAAATTGAATATGTTGAAATCATATTTCACAAGTGATAAAGAATCATTGATCCTACTGTACAAATACACTCCAGAGCTTTCCATTTATATGTTATTTTTACTGTTGGAATGTAATACAAATGTTTTCTGAAAGTTAACACAAATATTTGTCATGAAATCTCTGCTTTCCTATGGGTGACCATGTTAGAGCAGAGAAGGTTAAAAGAATAGCTTGATTTCGGTGAGCAGAATGATGAACGATTTTGATTTAGTGAATGAAGAGTAACTGGACACATGATTTAGTCAAATAGTAAAAGAACCAGAGGGAAGTGAAATTTTTTTTAACATAATTAGTCGATTTGCAATGTTCTGCCTAAAAGTGCAGTGGAAGCTGATACAGTCGTAACGTTCAGAAGAGAAATAGATAACTACTTGAAGGGGAATATTTGCAGGGCTATGGGGAAAGGGCAGGGGAGTGGGGCTTAGAGCTGAAACAAGGAGAATGGGCTGAATGACCTCCCCAGTTCGTGATCAAGGTGATCTTGCTCGAACAATCCTCCATTTAAGGCATAAAGAACTTTTACTATCTCTGTATTATGCCTCAACTTCACAAAAGAAACCTTTCTTGCATCTGTTTGACATTTTCAAGCCATAATTTCTGGTCTCCCTTGAATAATTGCTAGTTTTGCACCTATTAAAGGCAGCTTTTGTTTATGTGAAGGGATCTGAATCGGTCGATCCTCACCTCCCGCAACCTTATTTCATATTGGATCGTCACAGATGGAGACTTCCATGACAACTGTTTGG
The DNA here is from genome assembly GCF_902713615.1 of Scyliorhinus canicula. Classification (NCBI taxonomy): domain Eukaryota; kingdom Metazoa; phylum Chordata; class Chondrichthyes; order Carcharhiniformes; family Scyliorhinidae; genus Scyliorhinus; species Scyliorhinus canicula. Next base: position 36,032,982 of record NC_052166.1, on the reverse strand, counting down.
TCAACTTTCTCTCCCTTTTTCCAGCCCTGGGGCACTAATTCCTGCACGGCTGAACAGGTGCTGTACCTATTCTTTAAGTTTGAGCCCAGACAGCCAGCGTCAGTAGGCTGGGCAGCATCACAACAGAGTCTAATTTTATTTTCAATTGATGTTAACAAGTGCACATTCGAGCAGCAATCACTGCAATGTTCACAAATGGAGACATGCATCACATCAAGGTTAAGTGCAGAACGAAGGCCTGCATGGAATCATTGTTAGATCCCTCACACAGAAGGTTAAAACCAAGTAGATTTGCCTTTAAGAGCATTAAGGATGCTACAGGTGCCATTGGCTACCGGTCAGCATAGTTGCTTCACAGCTCTAGGGTCCCAGGTTCGATTCCCAGCTTGGATCACTGTCTGTGCGGAGTCTACACGTTCTCCCCGTGTCGGTGTGGATTTCCTCTGGGTGCTCCGGTTTCCTGCCACGGTCCAAAGATGTGTAGGTTAATTGGATTGGCCATGATAAATTGCCCTTAGGTTAGATGGGGTTACTGGTTTACGGGGATAGGGTGGAGGTGTGGGCTTAAGTGGTGTGCTCTTTCCAAGAACCAGTGCAGACTTGGTAGGCCGAATGGCCTCCTTCTGCACTGTAAATTCTATGATTCTATGATAGGGGCTGGTTTAGCTCACTGAGCTAAATCGCTGGCTTTTAAAGCAGACCAAGCAGGCCAGCAGCACGGTTTGATTCCCGTACCAGCCTCCCCGGACAGGCGCCGGAATGTGGCGACTAGGGGCTTTTCACAGTAACTTCATTGAAGCCTACTCGTGACAATAAGCGATTTTCATTTCATTTCATTTCATAATAAATTGTTGGAACACTTAATTATGTACTCGGTGTTATGGTAAAGAGGGCCTTTTGAAAAGGCAAGAATAGAACTTTGACAAAGTCATCCATACTCTGAATGTTGGCTCCCTTCTCTCTCCACCGATGCTGTCAGACCTGCTGAGATTGTCCATATTTTCTGTTTTTGTTTCAGTTTCCTGCATCCATAGTAATTTGCTTTTATACGACAGTTCAAAGTTGTCCGTTAGACTAATGCTGGATGTGCCTCTCTAAAACCGGCTGACGTGTTACCATCCAGAGTTCTTGGTTGTGAAAAGCATGTAGGGTATGGTGGGACCCGTTGTGAGTGAGAATGGAGGATTTGGCGTTCCTGCCACAGCTCCATTCACTCGCAGCGGTTCTGGAAAACCTCAGCCACGATCGAGGATGAAAGATTTCCGCTGTAATAGGAAGCATCTAACCCTCTTCGGAATGTCCCATCAGAAAGGTCTTCCATGTTGCTAACAGAAAGTAGATGAGTCAACGATACTGTATTGTACTCATTCTTGAGAGGAAATTCTTCACTATGTGATGACGAGAGAGTTGCCCCAGAGGACATTTTCTGGACTGTGAGTAAGATTTGCTGCATATTCTTTGAACGGTTGAATGATTTCCACTGGGAAGGGAGGCAGCATTGTGCTGCTGTAAATGTGAGGCGGGATTGACACAATGGGTGTGATTTAATGGCCTCGCACACCAGACTTGGTGATTCAATGAAGCTATTGAATCTCACGAAAGACTCCTCGCGAGATTTGCAATGCTCAAAGCTCCACGTGAAATTTAAGAAAATCTCATGAGACATTGTGATCTGGATCTTGCCCTCACTGGCTCACCATTAGGTTAATTTAAATACGTCTGCGTTATGCTCACCCGGAGGCTGGAAACTAACCCGCTTGGGAGACCTGGCCATGGTGGTTTACCATCGGTCCACACAAACGTGAATCAGGCGTAACAGCACCAAGCCATTAGATACCCCTGGGTATCTGGGGTATCCCAGATGTAGTCTGGGTCGAGCTCTGGGCAGGATGGTACCCTCGCATTCTGGCTGACACCCGGGCACCTTGGCACTGCCAGCCTGGCACCTTGGCACTGCCACCCAGGCACCTGGGCAGTGCCAGGCTGGCAGTGCCAAAATGCCCAGGTACCAATTTGCCCGTTACAGGGATAGGGCCCTGGGGTGCCTTGCCCTGAAGAGGAGGGGTGAGAGGGGGCTCAAGGACCTTGTAAGAGGTACGTAAGGTGCAGTGGGGTCTGGTGGCCAAGGTGGGGCGGCTGAGCTGGTCAAAAGATCAGTGCCCTGCTTCATGAATAATATTCCTGCATTGGCGAGCTGAGTGCAGGAAATGATTGTAAGTGCGGCCTCAGCGGGGCATTCCTCGACGCGGCCCAAAGAAATGTCAGAAGTACCGTTAAGTAGCGGTGTCGCTTTTGGCGCTGCAGGTGCCGGGAAACCCCCTGCTAAACGCGTCCAAAACGGGACTCTGTTTCTGTCCCATTAAATCTCACCCAATATGTCCAAATTAACAAATCTGTTAGAGTTGATGACATGTGGATCAGCTTAAATATAGATTTTAATGGGGAGTAAGGATTACGAGGGATAGAATCTGCCGCTCTGAAATCTGAGTTCGATGGCTGGCACAGAGTGGGAGCAATTCCCAGTGGGGGACAGGGTTGCTGAATATGTTTAATCCTGCACATTTCAGACCGTTAATTATTCATCGGTGCAGGGAATGCCGTATCTCACAGGTAGGAAATACCTGTTCCTGCCATTACCTCACGGGATCAATGATCAGGGCGCTGTGTTTAAAAGGAACTGGGAAAGCCATTCACTCACTGCAGGCCAGGTGCTCCAGTTAACATGTCCAGAGTCCTTCCAGCTGCATCATGTCCTGGAGTAGAGGCAGTGTCAGCAACCGCAACCTGAGATATACAAAGATGCCTCTGGCATTGCCTTTCACTCATTTCTGGACGAGCAACGCCTGTGATACATCCATTGTCCAGCCAATGGTTGCCTGTTCACCAGCCTGCTACATCTTGCTGCTCAGACCTTTGCGACCCTGGCCCTGTGCCAGCATGTAATGGGCCATCCTTCTCCTCATCTAGATGAGAGCCAGTGCTTATTGAAGCATGGATGCCTGCAGCCTGCATCAGTGATGCCTCAATAGATCTGCGATAAGTTTCATGAGTTTATCCTTTAAAAGTTTCCCTGCATCTCAAAGCAAGCAGACCAGCTCCAAGCCATTTCGTCCCCCCAGAACACGACTAAAACCTTCATCAATCAAACTATCACCCTAGACTGCCACATTCCCTGCCCCCCCTCCTTCGACTGTGACTGTTCCCTCCTATTTCCAGAATGCTGAGCTTAACCCTCAGACCCCCAGCATCAACAACACTGACCCCACCCTCTAAGACAGTCTCCGCCTTCCTTTCCTGGACACTATTACATCCCCCACTCCCAACTTCCTTGCTTAAGATCCCTCCTCTGTCCAAACTTCGATCCACCCTAATGCCAGCGGCCTTCGCCTGCCTCCTCTATTCAGGCTGGGTGCAGCTTTTGCTGTCAGTACTCAGTATGAGTGAAGTTATGTGTGGTGCCTAAGAAAACAAAACCAACATCTATTGACCTCAAAGGTGTAGAAGAAGAGGAGTTCCCCATTGTATGCCACTTTTATGCACAGTGAGAAGTCTTCGAACACCAGGTTAAAGTCCAACAGGTTTGTTTCAAATCACTAGCTTTCTGAGCACTGCTCCTTCCTCAGGTGAATGAAGAGGTAGGTTCCAAAACATATATATGCAAGACGATACTTTGAATGCGAGTCTTTGCAGGTAATTAAGTCTTTACAGAGCCAGAGGGAGGGGATCCAAAGACACGGATGAATGGATATCGCGTGACAATCGCCAGGCAGGAATGCTCCCTTCCAGTCGAGGAACACTTCAGTAGCCAAGGGAATTCAGCCTCTGATCTTCGGGTAAGTGTTCTCCAAGGCGGCCTTCAGGACGCGCAACGACGCAGAATCGCCGAGCAGAAACTTATAGCCAGGTTCCGCACACATGAGTGCGGCCTCAACCCGGACCTTGGATTCATGTCGAATTACATTCACCCCCCAGCATCTGGCCTGGGCTTGAGAAATCCTACCAACTGTCCTGTCTTGAGACAATTCACACCTCTTTAATCTGGGGTTATCGCTCTCTCTGGCTCTGTAAAGACTTAATTACTGCAAATGCTCGCATTCAAAGCATTGTCTTGCATCTTTGACTTTGTCTATAAATATGTTTCTGGAACCTACCTCTGTTCACCTGAGGACGGAGCTGCGCTCCAAAAGCTAGTGATTTGAAACAAACCTGTTGGAATTTAACCTGGTGTTGTAAGACTTCTTACTGTGCTCACCCCAGTCCAATGCCGGCATCTCCACATCACTTTTATGTAGTCATAAGACTGAACATCCTTATTTCTCGTTGGTGGGGAACTTAATTTGGAGAAGGAGCTTAATTGCAGTGAGATGGCCTGTTAATGAGCATGCATGAGATGCTAATGCACGCAAAGAGGCTTCCAGACATTGTTCGTTGGGACTCTCGACCCACCTTTGACCCCTCTTTAAAGTCCCGAGAACAGAATTCCCACCGCTCATCCTGCCGTCGGAAAACAAATATTTTGCCTCGTGAAAATAGGTGCCTCCCCCCCCCCCCTCACACCATGATTCCCACTGCTGTCAAGACCAGAAGTATCTGCCCTCAATCCCATTTTCTTTACTCTTTCATGTTGTGGATGTCACATCTCTTCAACCTAAATTATTGGCCATTTCATAGCTCCCTCTTAAGATGCAGTTTTCTGCCCATCCGATGAGTGAAGCTTCTGGTATTCTACAACCACGGAATCTTCCGGCAGTTCGCTGATGGCGGGATTCTTTGGTCCCAACGGCAGCACATCCTCACCCGCGGGTTTCACGGTGGCGTGGGATGGCCCCAATGAGAATTCCCATTGACAGCGGCGGGAGGAGTGAATGCCACGGCCAACTTCCTCCCACTGCCGAGATTGAGAATCCCGCCCTCCATCGGAAGTGAGGAAATTTGCACGACCCTGTTTAATTCCAAGGACCACTGCAGCAAAGTGGTTAGCCATACAATTTTTTATAATGTCAGTCGGGAACTCAACAATCCAAAGTACTTTACAGCCAATGAAGTACTTTTGATATGTAGTCCCTGTTGTAATATAGGAAATGTTGCACATAGCAGGGTCTCATGAACAGCAATGTAAATCATAACCAGGTAATTTTCTTATTGTGGTTCGGATTAACAATGTCCAGAACACTGGAGAGAACTCAAAGAATCATAGAATCCCAACAGTGCAGAAGACGCTCTGACAGAGCACTGTACCTCGGCCCACTCCCCCATCCTATCCCCGTGACCCCACTTAACCTTTGGACACTAAGGGCAATTTAGCATGGCCAATCTACCTAACCTGCACATGTTTGGACTGCGGGAGGAAACTCACGCAGACATAGGGAGAATGTGCAAACTCCACAGCAACAATCATCCAAGGCCAGAATTGAACCCGCGTCCCTGGCACTATGAGGCAGCATTGCTAACCACTGTGCCACCATGCCGCCCCCTCTTGCTCTTCTTTGGACTAGCCTCATAGGATGTTTTATGTGCACCTGAGGAAGCAGGCAAGGCTTTAGTTTAACACCTCATCCAGAAGTGGTCATCACAGTTCATTTGAGGTTGCTCACTGAGTTTCAGTTCTTTTGCGATAGGAATCTACTGCTGCCATATAAACTTTGAGCTCTGCTTTATGCAGCCACTCTGGACCCAGATGATACTTGAAGATGGTGACCCTCTGTAGTAGAAGCGAAGGCACATCATATTTTACAACTTCTTATAATTAAACCAAGTTTTCTCGAAGTAAGACCACTGGCTGTGTATTATAAATAACCATTAGACTGCGAATATTAATTATAGTTTTCACTCAGAACTCATATTAGCTTAGTTTAGTACGGCTTTTGGCCAAATAGCCTTTTCTCAGCAACAGGATTTATGGGTAAATAAAGCAGTTTAAATTTTATTGCACAAAAAATTTAAATAACATGAGTAAGATGAATTGCTCTTGAGCTCTACTTGGAGATAAAGGATTTTGGAACGAATGTTGAAACATTCTGAATATTTTTAAAGGATGTATCTGGGAGTGAGAAATCTTTGTCAGGAATGAGCTCCTTGTGAAATGCAGTGTAAATAGCTTCCATATTAGTCTTACTTCAGTGTGAACCGGGTGCTCTGGTTTCCTCCCACAGGGCTGTTTAGCACAGGGCTAAATCACTGGCTTTGAAAGCAGACCAAGCAGGCCAGCAGCACGGTTCGATTCCCGTAACAGCCTCCCCGAACAGGCACCGGAATGCGGCGACTAGGGGCTTTTCACAGTAACTTCATTTGAAGCCTACTCGTGACAATAAGTGATTTTCATTTCATTTCTAAAAATGTGCAGGTTTGGTGGATTGGCCGTGCTAAATTGCTGCTGCGTGTCCATAGCTTTACTTCATACAGAGGCTGCAACTTTATTGTGTCAAACATCATTCATCCTTTATTGGTGCTCTGTGATGCAATCGTTAAACAGTCATGCAAAAAACATGGTAAACATGCAAAAGGACAGAGATCAGAAGCTGATGACGAATTTTTCAGCCTGGGGGGAAATATACTTTAATGTCCCCCAGAGCTTCAGTAATAGGACCACTGGTCTTTTTGATGCATGTTCATGACCTGATCATTGGTACACATCAGGCAAAGTTTTCAGATATCATGAAACTGGAAAATGAAGTAATCAGGGAGGAAAAAAGTCACGGGGGTGGGAGGTGGGAAATTACCGCTCCAGGTTTTGGGGGGCTGGACTGGAGGTTAGCTGAGGAGTCCCAAAGTGGTTTAAACGTTGGTGGGATTTTCCCAATCGATTGTTCCCCGCAAATGATGTAATGGGACCTCCACCATTTAAATTTGGGACCTCAATTTGCATCAAATTTAATACCATTATCCGGCCTTTGCACCTGATAGTCCCCCACGTAAAATTGTACATTCACGTCGGTGTGAGGGCATGACAACGTGAATCGTGACAGGACCCCACGACGTGCAACTGGTAAACAGAACCCACTAGAGGCACACTGGTGAGCACAGCCCCCAGGCAGGGGAGGGTCATACCTCGGCGGAGATCGGGAGGGGGGTGGGGGTGGGTTCCATGGGGGGATGGAATTCCATGGGAAGGTGCTGAGGGTTCCGTGATGAGAGCATGGGTTCAGTGGGGAGGGAAGGGGGTGGGGAAGAATTCCATGGGGTTAGTACTGGGGAGGTTCCATGGGCAGATACTGGGGATTTCCGTAGAGGAGGTGACATGTGGTTTTCATGTGGGGGGGTAGGGGGGTGTGGGAAACATCCCGTCATGGGAATGGGGGGGGACTGGCCAGTGGGGGGGGGAGGGGGAGTTTCATGCTGGGTGGGGAGTTCCGTGATGGGCTGGCCTCCAATTTTATTCTTTTTCAATCAGGGAGTCCTTTAAAAATGGGGCCGCTTAAATTTGAAAAACCTAAGTTGCTAGCGGGGCCAGCCCTTTCACTTTTATTTGGGCAAAGAATTCAAAAATATGATGGGAAAACCCGGCCCCCTACCACAGAGGGGCTACCCTCCGCTTTGCCCGCTCAGGGTGACACTTTGCCCCAAAATGGCAAAATCCAGCCCTGTGACTCAGGAGGCCACGGACAGTCTGCTGAAATGGGGTGACACATGGTCGATGCTTTTTTGATGCAGAGAAATGTGGAAAAATGGCAGAGTTAATTCTGGAATGGAGAATAAGGTGCTGGAAACAAACTGGAACAATTTTCAGTGGTTTGCCAAAGAGTACAGAGTTTTATCGACACAAATCATTGAATGTGGCGGGACAAGCTCGTGAGATTGTTTTTTTTAAAAAAACATACCGGCTCCTTGGTTTTACAAATGGAGGGTGAACATACAAAAGCCAACAGGTTTTGCAAACTTTTCATAACTTGAGGAAGCAGGAGAAAATTGCACATTAGTTTATTTTAACAACATACAAAGTACTGTGTAAAGCAGCATTTCGCTCCCAGTACAGTCCTTGCTGGGAGGACGAGTCTGTCCAGGTCCTGCTTTGGGCCGGCTTTTATATCTGTACATAAAGAGCCCCAGGCGCGTGGCCTCCTCCGCTCCCCTTACCTGGGAAGCTGATACTTCCCACGGGAAGAACAATGATGGTTCCCCCGTGGTACTCGTGGGGCGATGACACCAATGTTTATAACTCACTGCTTAGGCCTCAGCTGTTATAGTGCGTCCAGTTCTGAGCATCACATTGAGAAAGGCTGCCGAGACCTCGGAGAGGGTGGAGGAGAGATCTACTCAAGTGGTAACAGGGATGAGTAATTTCAGTTGTGTGGAATGATTAGACAAGCTAGAATTATTCTCTTTAGAGCAAAGAAAGTTAAGTGGAAATTTAATGGTGGCTTTCCTGTTTTTGAGAGGATTTAGTAAAGAGTGCATAGGGAAGAATTGTTTCTCCAGGTCGGAAGGAGGATAACCAAACCCAAAGATGAAAATTGGATCAGATTTTAACCAGAGAGGGAGATGAGGGCTGGGATTCTCCCATCTAGGAGAAGCTAAGTCCCCATGCCGGCGGGAAAACTGACGCCAACTACTCCGGCGTCAACAGACCCCGAAAGTGAGGAATTCTCCAAAATTTTGGGGGCTAGGTTGACGCTGGAAGGGTTGGCGGTGCTCCAGCCAGCACCGAAGGGCTGGCGCGAGTTTGCGCATGCATGGAATGGCCGGCATGATCTCACGCATGCGCGGACCAGCTGGCGTATTTCTGCACATGCGCGGACTGCATGGCATATTTCTGCACATGCGCGGGGATTCTCTTCTCCGCCCTGGCCCCCGGGCAATATGGCGGAGACCTACAGGAGCACCGCAGGGACGAAAGAAGTCCCCCCACGGAACCATCCTGCCCGCGGATCGGTAGGCCCTGATCGCGGGCCAGGTCACCGTGACCCCCCCTCCTCCGGACCCCCCCATACCCCTCTAGGACCATCCCGCACACTTACCTGCCAAGTCCTGCCATACATGACATGAGCAATTCACGCCGGCGGGACTGACCAAAACTGGACTGCCACTCGGCCCATCTAGGGCCGAAGAATCGCCGGGGGTCCGCTATCAATGGCACCCTACCGGCGTGGCGGGAACCCCGCTGCTGTCTGAAAAACGGCGCCAGAGAATAGGGCAGCCGGCGCCGAGGCGGTAGGGCGAGATTTGCGCCTCCCCCGCGGATTCCCCGACCCGGCCGGGGAGGGGTTGGGGGCGGTCGGAGAATCCCGGCCGAGAAATGTTCTACGCTTCGGGTTGTAATGATCTGGAATGTACTCCCTTGTGGAAACAAGTTCAAGAGCAACTTTCAAAAGGAAATTGGGAAAAAAACTGAAAAGGAAAGTATTTACAGGTCTGTGAGGAAAGCACAGGAGAATGGGACCAATCGGACTCCACCTTCAAAGAGCTAGCACCTGCAGGATAGGAAGAAGGGCCTCTAGTGTACTGTATCATTTTTGAACGTGTGCTTTCTAAGATACTGTGGCAGGCAAAAATGCCTTGTGAGGCTTCTGCATCATTGTTAATGAGATTACTCTCTAGTGGGAATGGATAATATAGATTAATCTTTGCAATCAACTATTTTTCACAATTGCTCTTGTAGATTTTAGTTTGTATTTAAACTTTATGCTGTGGGAATGAACTAAGTAAACCCTATTGATGTCCAGTAATTGCTCCAGCAAAGCAAACTATCACACATTTACATATAGTACCTTTAGCAATTAATTACATTCTCTTTTTCACATGACAAATAGAATTATCTAGTACACATACCACATATTTAATATAATTATAATCGTTTTTCATGCCCTTTAAATTTGATGGTGCTGGGGAGGAGCTGAGGTTAAGTGGGACACATACTAATAAAATCTGATGGAAATCACTTTTATTTTGACTAATTACGTTTATTGCAGGCACAATGGCAAACAATTACATACTGAACCCCAAAAGTGGAAATCTAAATCCCAGACATGACAAATATTCAAAGCTGCTCAAATTTATTTCACCAATACCACCGAGAGAATACCCCCCCCCCCCCCCCCCCCCCCTTTCCCCCAGACAATGGTGCATGGCATAATATTGATGAGGACTGCAGGCAAGCTGGCTTTGAAAACCAGATGGTTGTTCTCTGCAACGGGAAGCAGAAAGTGTACTGGAGAATCTCAACTGTGCGGCCTTAAAACAAGGAAAATAAATAATAAAAACGTTCCTTTGTATCGAAGGGCTTCACAGCATCAGGAGACTGCAAAGCATTTCTAGGTCAATATGTCAATATAAAAATACAGTCACTGCTCTTTGTTCGCCAAGCACAGCAGACATTTTCCAAACAGTCATGTTCCACGAACGGAATTGAAATAAATGACCAGTTAATCAAATCCTCCTTCGGTGGCGCTTGAGGGATCAATGTTGGCCAGGATTGCTGTGCTCATCTTGCAAAAGTTCTGTGGGATCATTAATTTTCATTTGAAGAGATTGATAAGGCCCTTATGTAAGGTCCCTTTGGAAAGCTAGTACCTTTGCAAGAATACATATTGAGGCTTGGCAGAGAGCCCAGACAACCACTAATTTTGTTGAAACAGCTGTGCCCCAATCAATTTCACAATGCTATTTACACAAGGTTAAGTGTTTTCAAGGGCTTATGGCTTTTGTTATTGATACATTTATTGTCTTATTCTGAAATTACTTTTTTTACTGTGGAATTTACTACCCCAGAGTGCAATGGATGCTGGGACGTTGTGTAAATTTAAGTGTTCTCAAACGGTGGAAAATAATGAATGATTGACTGGTATGATCACAATTGATGGTATAACTGGACAGGAAAGTCTCAGAATGGAACCTTGCTCAAAAGACCATGGGCGGAATTGTCTGTTGGCTGATGCCGAAATCGCAAAACGCGATTGGGCGGACAATAGGTTCCGCACTAAAATTGTGGTGGGCGTTGATTTGACTCCAAATCGCAATTCTTCCATCACCTCGACAAACGACATCAATGTGGTCAGAACGCACGTACAGTAAACACCGTTTGCCTGCCATTAGTGGGCCCGACTCGGTATTCGGGGCCTCACGATGCTCCGCCTCCGATAGGCTGAGTACCCTATGGCGTGGTTCACTTGTGCTTTTAAAATTCATGACGGCAGTGTCATGGCTGCTGAGGGAGAGAAAGGGGGTGCGGAAAGTTCCTAACATCACCATAGCTGACAGTTATGCCGCTGATGAGGTGACTTTTGTCATGGCCGGGGGAAGTAGCGGGAGGTGGCCAGGAGCTGGGCCGTGGGATCGGTATGGACGGGCATGGAACACCACATGCCGCTAACAGCCCACTGTGAACTTAAGGTCATGGGTCATAGATGTACCCGCAGGCCACCCCCACCAAGATGCCCTCTGGCCCCAGCTGACCCATCAGCTGTATGGGGCATTCCAGCACAACCAGTGGCATCGCGTTGGTTGGGATGAGTGTGGGGGATTGTAATGTGTATGTGTGGCTCCAGATTGTCAGCCTCCCAAATCCCACTGGTGAATCCCACACCGTTTTCCATTGGAATCGATTGTGTTCCACGTGGCGCCAGTGCTAGCCCCTCAACAGTTTCTTTGCACCAAATTTAACTTAATGCATGCATCGACCCAATTAATGGTGACTTTGCATCATCCACAATTTCAGATTCTAATGGCATACATATGTCACTGTTCTGTACCATGAGGCAGCAGGAACCTTTTGCCACTATTGCGTTTCTGTTGTTCTATCATCAGTGTCCAGTGCATTAACTCTGGTTATCGCTTCCACCATGAAGTTATCATGCAGAGTAGACTTAGAGGAATAATTATTTAAAGTTAACGTTTTTTTTTCATGTCCTTTCGTTTTAGCTATGAGGAGAGGTTGAATAAACTCTGTGTGTTCTCACTGGAACGACGGAGGTTGAGGGGCGACCTGGTAGAGGTCTACAAGATTATGAGGGCATAGACAGGGTGGATAGTCAGAGACTTTTTCCCAGGGTAGAGGGGTCAATTACCAGGGGGCATAGGTTTAAGGTGCGAGGGGCAAGGTTTAGAGGAGATGTACGAGGCAAGTTTTGTTACACAGAGGGTAGTGGGTGCCTGGAACTCGCTGCCGGAGGGGGTGGTGGAAGCAGGGACGATAGTGACGTTTAAGGGGCATCTTGACAAATACATGAATAGGATGGGAATAGAAGGATACAGACCCCGCAAGTGTAGAAGATTTTAGTTTAGACGGGCAGCATGGTCGGTGCAGGCTTGGAGGGCCGAAGGGCCTGTTCCTGTGCTGTACTTTTCTTTGTTCTTTGTTCTATACCTTGTACCTTTTCATATCTATGGAACAATGTTTTAGAGTTGGTTGCCAGTAAAACAATAGGTTAATGTCATATTATAATTAACCACTAGATGGAGCTAGATGCAGAACTATATGAAACACTGACTGACAGGTGTCTTTGGGCTGGAGAGAGTGCAGAAGAGAGGTCTAGACAGTGTAGAGTACAGTTAAAGATAGAGTGTGGAGACTAGTGTTAGTAGAGTGTAGATTGTAGATTACTAGATAGGAGTAAATGGTCGAGCTTTAATAAGTAGTGTTAATAAAAGTTAGCTTTGTTAAAGAACTTAGCTTCTGTGGTCTTTGTGAACACTACAACATCCATCACCTGTACAACACCTGTCAGTCAGTGTTTCATATAGTTCTGCATCTAGCTCCATCTAGTGGTTAATTATAATATGACATTAACCTATTGTATTCTGAACATTTCACATAATGTCACAACAGGGTTATGTGGATAGTGTGGATGGGTGGGCCTAGGTACGGTGCTCTTTCCAAGGGTCGGTGCAGACTCGATGGGCCAAATGGCCTCCTTCTGCACTGTAGGGATTCTATGATTCTATGATATGATTTAAAAAATAACAACTCAATTAATCTAGAAAATTGAAAGATTCAAATGATACTTGTTCACACTAATAGAGACAAAAAGTGATTATAAATCTATGAACGCCAAGATGTAAAAATATTTAGAAGTTTTTTTATTGGAATGTTCTTTACAAAAAAATGGACACAATTTATTTCCCCATCTACTCTGCTTGTACTGATTAAAATCATTTATCTTTCTTCACTGAGAAGAGTTGAATGATTCTGTGCAAGGATTGCCAGTCCTGTGTGGTGAACACTAATTTTTGATTGCCAGATTTACAGCGATATGGGGAATATCATCAACACCTAATTCGCCGTCCAGCTCATAACCAATGAGAGATAAATACTTAACCCATAAACATAGACCAATTGCGGTACCAGGCTGTGTCAGGAGTGAATCTCTCAAAACCAGCTGGTCAATCTCATGAGTTAAGTCAGCTCCCCCCCAAAATATTGTGCTTTGCATCTTCTCCATCTATTTTTTTTTGTATAGTTTTGTCTAATGTACAGTACCTTTGTTAAAACCAAGTTAGCATTAAATTATTTGGAGAATGTATCATTACGTATTACTGTTCGAAATTTTGGGCATAACAATAGCACCCATAGACGATGCCACCTGGTTGCTGTTCGTTTCACATTTCAGGCGAGAGTACAGAATGGCAGTCATGATTGAACTGATTTAATTCAAACGGTACAGGAACAAGTAGATACATGCTTCTCCACATCAATGGGTTGGATCAGGTGCCTTAAAAAAGTGGAATTCCTAACATTCTTCCTGAAATTGTGACCTTTCTTCCACCCACTATAGACTGACAGACCGCTCAGCATTAGGACTTCAAACAGCCTCTCTGCCAGTCTGTTTCTCAGCCAAAATCCTGTTCCATCCTCACTGATAAAAATCATCTGATGCTTTCCAAAGCAAGGATTGTGAAGCACTTTATTGATGGCCAAAACAGGTCAACAAATTACTTAATTACAGAAACATAATCAAAATTAGCTCATTAACATCTTAACTGCGTACTGACTCTTCCTTTCTAAAGAAAAACTAGAACGAAACATCAAAAGTACAGTATCTCATTTTTGTTCAAATCCTTTCTGTGAACAACTGCTCAAAAAATTACTGGAACGTGGGGCGACATGGTGGCACAGTGGTCAGCCCTGTTGCCTCACGGCGTTGAGGGCCCGGGTTCGATCCTGGTCCCCGGGAGAGTTTGCACATTCTCCCCATGTCTGTTTGGGTCTCACCCTCGCAATCCAAAAGATGTGCAGGGTAGGTGGATTGGCCAAGCTAACTTGCCCTTTAATTAGAACTTTTAAAAATAAATTACTGGAACACGACATTTATCTCTCATACTTTGTTTTAAATGTGTCAGGTTACTTGATTACTCATTTTTGTACCACAAGACAAGAGAAGATCTATTTCTATCTTGCAGGGAGTTTGCTAAGGAACGTGAAAGGGTGGAGAACAGACGCGCGTTTCTAAAATTAAGACGACAACAACAGATAGAGCAAGAATTCAACAGATACCTGCGCTGGATCCATATAGCAGGTAAACACGATGAGGCCAAATTTGGGATGCTTGTTTCTCTTGAGAAAATTTGAACAGCTAAGTTTAAAAAAAAATCATTATTACAGAATCACATATTGTCTATTGAAATCTCAGTGACCAACATTTTTGCTTTCTTGTTGTCCATTGCTCCAGATATTGAGGTCTTAAGTTTACAACATGCAAATTGAGAGATGCTAGATTTCTGTAATGTAGCTGGGTGCGGACCGAAAGGAGAGAGATGGGGATCAAGCGAGAGAAGCCTTAAGTTATAAATAATCGTGGATTTTTTAACTGATTCCATTCTTTTCTCAGTTTGTTCTCACTTGTGTGCAGAAAGAAGCACCCCGAGCCACGTGTTAAAAAAAATCTAATTGTGATTAATAAGCGCTGGTTATTTATTTGTAATTGACACCTTGCCTGATAGGAGAGAGGAACTATTGCAGTAACCCAGTGGCTGTAGTGGTACAAAGGAAAGCTCAAGGCAATGAGTTGAAACACCCCACAGAGGACATCACTGATGATGGGAGTATTATTTATATACAGTCAATGGGGAAACATCTTCAAAGTTGCATCATTAGTATCTTAACCATTTATTGATTCAACCTTTCTTTTATCTGGAACTCAACATAAAATAAGCTCATTTTGTTCAAATCCACTCTGTGAACCAATGGCAAAAGCTGTCATTTGTATGTATGTGCAACATTACAGATACTGTATCATTTTCTTTCTCAGTTCTGTCTTGACTTCACATTATTATCAACACACCTGTTCAACAGTACAGATTGTTCTCAAAGGTTCACAATTTCTGTTCCTCTGTTGCTTTATTGTGATGCTGTCGATCTTTGAAAAAGTATTCAAATTGATTGATCTGATATCGAAGGATCTTTTTCTTATGAAAATATTTTAATTTGTTTTTTGACGTTTTATGCAAAAACAAAACAATGCAAAATAACAAGAACAACACCCCACCATCCTCTACCAACCAACACCCCAAAAGCTCAAATAGCCTCCCCCCCCCCCAAACTACCCCACCCCCCACCTCCCCCTAGCAGCTGACGGTAACCAACTCTTTAAAATGAAAAATAAAGAGACCCCATATCTTGTGGAACCCCTCAATGGCCCCCCTCAAGGTAAACTTAATGTTCTCCAAATACTGGAACTCAGGTCGACAAGCCATAAGACCATAAGACATAGGAGCAGAATTAGGCCACTCGGCCCATCGAGTCTGCTCCACCATTTTTCTCATCCCCATTCTCCTGCCTTCTCCCTATAACCCTGATCCCTTTATTAATCAAGAAACTATCCATCTCTGTCTTAAAGACACCCAGTGATTTGGCTTCCACAGCCTTCTGTGTCAAAGAGTTCCACAGATTCACCACCCTCTGCCTGAAGAAATTCCTCATCTCTGTTTTAAAGGATTGTCCCTTTAGTTTGAGATTGTGTCCTCTGGTTCTCATTTTTATGACATTCTCTCCACGTCCGCTCTATCCAGGCCTCGCAGTATCCTGTAAGTTTCAGTAAGGTCCCCCTTCTAAACTCCAATGAGTACAGAACCAGAGTCCTCAATCATTCCTCATACGACAAGCTCTTAATTCCAGGGATCATTCTTGTGAACCTGCTCTGGACCCTTTCCAAGGCCAGCACATCCTTCCTTAGATATGGGGCCCAAAACTGCTCACAATAATACTCCAAATGGGGTCTGCCAAGAGCCTTATACAGCCTCAGAAGTACATCTTGTATTCTAGTCCTCTCGACATGAATGCTAACACTGCATTTGCCTTCCTAACTGCTGACTGAACCTGCACGTTAACCTTAACAGAATCTTGAACAAGGACTCCCAAGTCCCTTTGTGCTTCTGATTTCCTAACATTTCCCCATTTAGAAAATAGTCTATGCCTCCATTCCTCCTTCCAAAGTGCATAAACTCACACTTTTCCACATTCTATTCCATCTGCCACTTCTTTGCCCACTCTCTGAGCCTGTCCAAGTCCTTCTGCAGTCCCCCTGTTTCCTCAATACTACCTGTCCCTCTACAGATCTTTGTATCATCTGCAAACTTGGCAACACTGCCTTCAGTTCCTTCTTACAGATCATTAATGTACATTGTGAAAAGCTGTGGTCCCAGCACAGACCCCGAGGCACACCACTAGTCACCGGCTGGCGTTCTGAAAAGGACTCCTTTATCTCCACTTCTGCCAGAGGATTGGATTGGATTGGATTGGATTTGTTTATTGTCACGTGTACGGAGGTACAGTGAAAAGTATTTTTCTGCAACAAGCTCAACAGTACATGGAAGAAAAGGGAATTAAACAAAATTCAAGAAAATACATGAGAATACATAATAGGGCAACACAATATATACAATGTAACTACTTCAGCATTGGCATCGGTTGAAGCATACAGGGTGTAGTGTTAATGAGGTCAGTCAATAAGAGGGTCATTTAGGAGTCTGGTGACAGTGGGGAAGAAGCTGTTTTTGAGTCTGTTCATGCGTGTTCTCAGACTTCTGAATCTCCTTCCCGATGGAAGAAGTTGGAAAAGTGAGTAAGCCGGGTGGGAGGGATCCTTGATTATGCTGCCCGCTTTCCCCCGGCAGCGGGAGGTGTAGATGGAGTCCATGGATGGGAGGCAGGTTCGTGTGATGGACTGGGCAGTATTCACGACTCTCTGAAGTTCCTTGCTGTCCTGGGCCGAGCAGTTGCCATACCAGGCTGTGATGCAGCCCGATAGCATGCTTTCTATAGTGCATCTGTAAAATTTGGTAAGGGTTAATGTGGACATGCCGAATTTCCTTAGTTTCCTGAGGAAGTATAGGTGCTGTTGTGCTTTCTAAATGATAGCGTCGACGTGAGTGGACCAGGACAGAACACGGCGGAGAGCTTGACCTCCACCCCAACAGGACCCATCTGTGAGGAATAAGCGAGGGGAAGGTTAAAACATCTGCCCCCACTCCGTCTGCAGCTCCAGCAAGTCCAACACCCCAAATATGGACCCCAGGGGACTACGCTCCAAATCCAAGTGCAAGATCGCTGACATAGTGCTGAAAATCAACTCCCCAAATTTCTCGCACTTCAGGCAGGACCAGAACATATGTACGTGTTTGGACGGATATCTCCCACATGGCTCGCAAATGTCCTCTACCCCCTCAAACAGCCAGCTCATCCTCGTCCTTGTGCACCACATTTAATTGTATTAATCCCAGCCTTGCACATGAGGTTGAGGCATTCACCCTCCACAACACTTCACAACGCAACCCCTCCTCCAATGTCACCCCCAGCTCCTCCTCTTCACCTTAATCCCCTCCAGCGACACCATATCCTCCTCCAAAATCCTCCCATAAATTACGGAGATGATCCCCCCCACTTCCAAACCCATCACCCCCACAACCCCCTCCAACAACAAGGAAGTAGGTGTCATCACACCAGAATCGTCACGAAAACTTTCCTTGCAAAATCTCCCACCTAGAGGCTTCCTCCCGCGAAATAACAAACTTCTCCACCAACTCTTCCAAATTCGCAAACCGCCCTTCCAAAAGTGGGTCCTTCATTTCCAACCTCCCTCCGCCCCACTCCTCCTAGCATCCAGTCTCACTGCCTCAAACACATGATACTTTCGAACCTGCAGCATGGTATGGACAGCACGGTAGCACAAGTGGCTAGCACTGTGGCTTCACAGCACCAGGGTCCCAGGTTCAATTCCCCGCTGGATCACTGTCTGTGCGGAGTCTGCATGTTCCCCCCATGTCTGCGTGGGATTCTCCGATAGCTCCGGTTTCCTCCCACAGTCCAAAGACGTGCAGGTTAGGTGGATTGGCCATGCCAAATTGCCCTTGGTATCCAAAAAAGGTCAGGAAGGGTTATTGGGTTACGGGGATAGGGTGGAAGTGAGGGCTTAAGTGGGTCGATGGAAACTCGATGGGCCGAATGCCCTCCTTCTGCACTTTATGTTCTGCATTCTATGTTCTATGATCCTGCGATAACTCAAAATGCTACCAAAATTGTCTCCATATATCCAACATGGCTTCCACTACCGGACGACTTGAGTATTTTCCTGGGGCAAATGGGAGTGGCACCATTGCCAGTGCTCACAACCCCGACCTCCTACAAGAGCCAGCCTCCATCCTCACCCACATTGCTTTTGGCTCCCTACCCCAGCCCTGCACCTTTTTGGCGTTCACTGCCCAATGGTATGGCAACTGCTCGGCCCAAGACCGGAAGAAACTACAGAGAGTCGTGAACACCGCCCAGTCCATCACACGACCCCGCCTCCCATCCACTGACTCTGTCTCCACCTCCCGAGGCCTTGAGAAACCGGGCAGCAGAATCAAAGACCCCTCCCATCTGGCTTACTCACTCTTTCAACTTCTTCCGTTGGGCAGAAGATACAAAAGTCTGAGAGCATGCACTAACAGATACAAAATCAGCTTCTTCCGCACTGTTACCAGACTCCTAAACAACCCTCAGATCAGACTGATCTGATCTCTTCACACATCTTCTCTACCGAGTAGTACTAGATTCACCCGATGCCTGTGTCTATGTATTTACATTATGTATTTTATGTTTGCCCAATGTATTTTCTTTTCATGTATGGAATGATCTGTCTGAGCTGCACATAGAACAGTGCTTTTCACTGTACCTTGGTACACGTGACAATAAACAAATCCAACATCTAATCCAATCCAACATCCAACATGTGGGCATCGCTGGCTGGGCCAGCATTTATTGCCCATCCCTGAGGGTATTTAAGAGTCAACCACATTGTTGTGGATCTGGAGTCACATGTAGGTCAGACCAGGTAAGGATGAAAAGTTTCATTCCCTAAAGGACATTAGTGAACCAGATGGTTTTTTACGACAATCATGGTCACCTTTTAGACTTTTGATTCCAGATTTTTATTGAATTCAAATTTCACCATTTGCCATGGCAGGATTCAAACCCAGGACCCCAGAGCATGATTCTGAGTCACTGGATTACTCGTCCAGCGATAATACCACTACGCCACTGCCTCCCCTGGTTTTGGCTTTCCTCATCCCTGACAACAACAACCTCCGCAAATTTGTAATTTGTTCAATATAAAACATGAAAACCGAATAAAAAACATTTATTAAAAAAAAAGAAGTAAATACACCAGGATGCAGTACGCACCGGCGATAAAAAGGAATACTCTGCCCCCTGGAGTAAGAACCACCAGGGGTCCACTCTCCCATCTCCTTCCTAAGTGCTCCCAACACCCTCGCCCCCCCCCCCCCTCCCCCCCTTCTCCCGGAAGGGGTAACGAGCACGGTCTAGATAGATCCATTTATGGATGCAATAGTGTATTTAAAGCCCCACTGATGCATTAACTGATGCATGTACAGACTTGGTATGGCCACCAACACCCTCTTCATAAACCCTACATCATCCCAATTCGGGGCATACATGCTAACCAACACAACCAACCTCCTCTCCAAAGCAAACATTACTATAATATATCTGACCCCCTGATCCACCACCACCTTCTCCATCTGAAATCTAACTCTCTTACTCAATATGGAATGATCTTACCTTACTGGATTGCTGATAATGTAACTTTTTATGGGTTCTGTTTAAGGATTACCCAGATTTAAACTCTAGTTTATACATAGTGTCCTCTGAAACCAGGGGAGGATCCGGGGCGGGGGACAGGGGCTTTCCCAGGCAAGTGTACAAGAGGATGTCAAGTTGGGGATCCCAACAACATCCTGGTTTTGTCCGGTGGGGACCTCCCCCAACCCTTCCCGATAAGCTACCTTCAAGTAGATCATTAAATCGTGTTCTATTCAAGCATTCTGGATTTAACAGCCAACGCATTTCCCGAGTTGTGCGGAACTCAGCAGCAACAACAAGGTGAGTGTGCAGTGGGGGCAGCTTGTTCAGTGACAGACTGGGAAGCCTTGGATCAGTGAACTGAAGAGCTGTGCCCATGGCCAGGTGGGAGGCTGTTGTTCAGAGCACTCCTTCGCAGAGAGTGCTTTCAGTGTTTGATAGGCAATTGCAATCTTGTTGGCAGACAGTTCGAGTGTCTTGTACTTCACTCATCTTTGGCTGCACTTCCGTGCTGCCAGCCTTCACCATGGCATGGGAGCAGCTTCTACAATTCTACCTTGCACCTCAAATGCAGAGGAAAAGAGTAACGCTAACAGCACCAGGAGCTATATCAGCACTAGCTGCATTCTCCTCAGATATATACCACTCCATTGGTCAGAGGGGATGGACCCGGAGATCTAGCTCAGGCTCGACCTCTGCAACATGGCCTCCAAAGTCAGAGGATCAGCTCTTTCGTCATGTATGAGCGAGCACCAGTGCCTCAGATGGCTCAAGCCATCTTGAAAGGTCATTGCTGACAGCTGGAACAAATCCACCTTCCCAGTGGGCCAGGTGGGCTGGCAAGGTGCCCATCATTGAATGTCGATCTCGCCAAGGCTCTGCCTTTCATTAGGTTGTGTGCTTTTTGCTGCAAAGAGAAACAGCACAGAGTTGTGAGTGTTAAAAATGGCTTGGGAGCAGGAAAGGTGATTATGGGCCATGGTGTGAGATGGCAATAGAGTGAGTGTGATTGTTGGCTGCTCAGTGGGGATATGAGGAGATGCCTAGAGAGAGAGGAATGAGTGGAACGTTTTTAAAAATTCGTTCAGTTAATGCTGTCCCATCATGTATTGCCCATCCCTAATTGCCCTTGAGGGGGCAGTTGAGAGTCAACCACATTTAGTGGGTCTGGAGTCACATGTCGGCCAGACCAGGTAAGGACGATAGATTTCCTTCCCTAAAATACATTAGTGAACCAGATGGGTTTTTATGACAATGGTTTCATGGTCATCATTAGACTGGTAATTCCAGATTTTTATTGAATTCAAATTTCACCATCTGCAGTGGCGGGATTTGAACCTGGTATCTGGTTTACTATGTCCAGTGACAATCCCACTACGCCACTGCCTCCCCTGTTGGTCATGTTGATGTTCGAAATACTGCATATTTCAATCTTCTTTTCTTGCATCTCATTTTAGAAGAGGTCATGTTGGCGGAAGAGGACAAGAATGCAGAAGACAAGTGTGCTTTGGATGGTATGTGAACATTCTGCTAATTGCATGGTGATGAGTAAAGACTGTCTGGTTCAAAGCTACTCAAAAGATTCTAGCTAGGGCAGCACGGTGGCACAGTGGGTAGCATTGCAGCCTCACGGCACCGAGGTCCCAAGTTCGATCCCGGCTCTGGGTCATTGTCCGTGTGGAGTTTGCACATTCTCCCCGTGTTTGCCCTCACAACCCAAAGATGTGCAGGGTAGGTAGATTGGCCACGCTAAAATTACCCCTTAATTGGAAAAATTAAGTGGGTACTCTAAATTTCAAAAAAAAAATTCTAGCTAGTACATTATTGAAAACTTTATGCAGCCATTTTTAAAATGTAATTGTTGTATATATACAATCTCCTGAAGACATATATCTTTCAAAGCTGGGCTTTCTCAGTAACATGAGACACACTACCAATTGGAACTCTATTTGTCCCTAATGTGTTAGTCTTGCTCTGGCGTGCCTCTAATAGCCATGGTACCAGATTCTTCACGTGTGGCCTGAGATGATGACCATCAGAATTTGATCTCTCCTTCCAAATTTGAAGCTCATGCTACAATATGGTGGATTGACACATTCTGTGTCGCTGAAGGCCAACAGCTGCAATGAATTAGGTGCGAGGGGGAGGTGATATATTTGCTTTATTCCTCAACAATTCAGAGAATAAGTCGTCAATTAATAAGACGGACATATATGATGAAAGGTGTTGATATTATCCAGCAATGTTATCCTGAAAGCTTGGGTTCTGGATTGCAAGAGGAGACCATCAGTCAGTGCAGGATTAGGTTTCCAGCAGAGTGCCTGGAGCTGTGAGCGACAGACCTGCGTTTTCTGTTGAAATCTATCCCACTGCACAGCCCTCACCACTTGAGACCTAATTGCTTGTCAGGCTTACAGGCTCTGCCTTTTGAGAGCCGAGACCTTTTGTCTTGATGTGAGCTCTTCCTCTTCACAGTCATACTTCAGGTTTTAAATATAGGAAACATAAAGGTGAAGAATGAATGGAATTGTACCATTTCTGCAACTTATGAACTCAAAAGACAAATGCTGAAGGATTTGTATGAATCATCACCTCCATTATTTATCACACGTAAAATCATGTTTTCTTAAAAGTAAGTCGTTTTTCGTGACCTGAGAGCATCTTAAAGTGATATAAATACATGCTGTCTCAGGTCAGCTATTGTTAGTTCAGTGTGCGTCAACTGAAAGATTGATCTAAACACTAAAAGGCCTGGAACGTATTCTGTGTGGGAATGGATAATTGGTGGATTGTAGGAAATCTCCTTCCAGAGAGCAATCGATTATCAGTTTTGATCTTTAATAATGAACGAATGGGCAGCACAGTGACGCAGTGGATAGCACTGCTGCCTCACGCCGCCAAGGTCACAGGTTAGATCCCGGCTCTGGGTCACTGTCTGTGTGGACATTCTCCAAGTGTTTGCGTGGGTTTAACCCCTACAATCCAAAGATGAGCAGGGCAGGTGAATTGGCCACGCTAAATTGCCCCTTAATTGGAAAAAAATTGGGTACTCTAAATTTAATTTAAAAAATAATGAATGGATGATCCTGGCCATGTTTAGTAAGAAAAGCAGGAACGCTTTTCAGCTAGCAATGCAAAATTTGAGGTGATTTGAGTGGGCTTTGCCCCGCACAAATGCTACGTTGACAATTAGTTCTCAGCTGGAAAATCCAAGAGAACACAAAGCTCTGAATTGGGAAGGACCTTGAGCTTATGCTGGGTTAAATAAGCCACCCACTTTTTCTCCCGACAAAGGAAACACCAGGCAGGATCGAGATGGTGCTAGGAAGTTTGATGTTGCAGTAACGTTTCATTGTTTACACAGTTTTAAAGAGAGCAACGACGAAAAAGAGTAAGAATGACCTGATTAATGCTGAGGAGGGAGAAGATAATTTCACAGACATTTCCTCAGTGGGTGAGTACTATCCATTGAAGTCCTTCCTATTTAAACGTAGTTTGTAGGCCGTGATTCCCGCGGAGGAGAGAGGCAGGCGGCGAGGTTGATGTGGTGAATGGGAGGGTGGAGGGCGGTGGCCTTATATTTGGAGACATTTTGCTGCCAGGGAGAAGCTGAAACTTTTTCTAGGTATCTTTCTAATTTTAGCAATATTCTGTTTATTGTAATGAGCAAAATTGTCCATGTTGGCAAGATTTTAGTCCTATTGGTCAAGAAATTCATTGATGAGGGAGGGACAGGGCAGAGGAGAAGGTGGCGGAGCCCTTGCGCTCCTTGTTCCTGAAGCATTTGAAAAAATTCCAGAATGCTGACATGTGTGTGTTGGTTTACTGACTATATTTCAAAGAACAAGCTGTGTTGGAGTAATCTTCCCTTTTGTTTTAATGTAGCTCAGGAGTGCTGCCTCTGGTTACCGTCTCTGTCTGCCTGTTTTCTTCATTCTAAAACATTGTCATCCCTCTGTCTCCTCTTTTTTCTGTATTCCCACACAGAATACGTTTCTCACTCTGTGGAAGGTTGATTTGAGTTTGTACATTCTTTTTTTTCCTGTCTTGCACTTTGTTCCAACCCTCTCATTTTATGCTTTTTCCTCTACCTTCTGAATTTGCTTTTCCGGATTCCTTCTTTCTCATGCTTTCCCCGTTTTCATTCATGCTCTTCGTTTTCTTTGAAGCAGACTTTTGTAACCTTCTCTTTAATGTTTAATTTCGACACCTGTCTCTCTGATTGACCTCAGGTGATGGGGCGTGTAGATCATGCTACACTGAGGTGTCGGGTTTGGCAGAAAGACGAGCAGGTTGTCCTTGGGGAAGAGATGGGCAGGCTCGGATTGGGCAGGACAGACTAGCTAAGCAGGTTAGGATATGGCCCTTGTGGAAGAAATTAACCTTCAATTGCTGTCAGGAAAAGAATTGACAGCTTTCATCAAAATCTCTCTAAAATTAAATATCATGCCCTGACAACATGACCAGAATTCTACGGCCGTTGCGATTCACTTTTCCTGCCAGTGGCGCACTCGCGCCCACATGTTTCCTGGCGGCATGGGGTGGCGTCAATGGGAAATCCCATTGACACTGGCGGGAGTAGAGAATCCCGCCGCCAGCGAATGGCCACCACCAAGAAACACACGGCAGGCGGACCGGGGAATCCCACCCATACCTCTGTACTAAAATACAGAATTAGTTTTTTAAAGTATCGTTAAATGCAAAAATGAAGACAAATTAGATCAGTTTTATCTAAAAGGTATTGTGATCCAGCACCGTCTCCCTTATCCGTCTCGACACTCTGCTGCAGGGTTTGTGTTGTTCAAAATGATATCCGAGCCTTCTATTTGTGTTATTGGCCAGAATTAATCTGTATTTCCCAATCTCTACTGGTGCTATTATTAAAACAGCCCTTTGCTTAACTTAAATGTTTATTATGGGGGATTGTTATTGTCAGGGACAATGGCTATGCAAGGAAAGTTGAGATTTTTTTGTGAACCTTTATCTATCTGGCCACACTTCACACATCGAACATTTGATCAATGCAATCTATCCCTAGGAAACAAGAGTGAAAGAAAACTGGTGATTCTCTCCTGCTTATTTTGGGCCTCAGAGAATGGCATCTAATTAAATTGGGGATCTTGTTGACAATAATTAGATTTTGAGGCCTTTAAATGATGGGCTTCATTTCATCAACTGAACAACACATTGCACAATATATGCTTAAGGTTTTTAAAACCTATCTCCCCCAACTTGCAGTTTGCAAGGCTGACGTGGAAGGTTTGTTTATTCGATTAACATACGGGAGCACAATTGTTAAGTAAATGCAGAGGAATTTCATCTGATCCTGTAGCACAGCGGGACCTGTTTGTACAGAATTTCCATGTTTGTTATTTTAACAGTTGTTAACAATCTATTTAAATGGATACATTCTGTGAGAATGGAATACAAAGGGATTCCACGAGCACGTGTGAACCAAGGAAGTGGCAGAGATCCACCCTGACAATGATGGGCAGGTTTCAATGTTCATACTTAAGGACCTGGATAGTTAGACATTGCCAGATGTCTGATGGCTATGGCCAAAAATCTATTTTCCAGCTTTGACTTTGACAGTGATCCCATTGGTAACCCACATCCATACCATCCAATGAATCACTGCGTACAATTTCTGTACACTGCAAACTGCAGATTTGCAAGTGTTACTTTGATGGAAGTCCATATTTAACTGAAATAGACAGAGGTAGCATGGTAGTCCTGAGTCTACACCAGTTACCCAATGTCTGACATTCATGTCCTAGTTGTAAGCTACTTCAGTCAGGTGAATAGTCTTAATTTTCAGCCTGGGCTACTAATAGACTTCTCCTCCTCTGCCTTAGTCCTTAATTTGCATCTTTCTCTAATTTATTTCCTATCTCCCCTCTTTCCCTCAAATGGTCTGTATGACCCACCTCCTATTTCTGCGATCTATTCCCACTAAACTGGTGGCCACGCAACCTCCCCTCCTAGCCCCCATGTTAGTCAATACTCTAAACAGCTCTCTCTGGTCAGATGTTGTCTCTTTCTCCTTTCAATCTGCCATCATCACCCCTCTCAAAATACTAACCCTTGACCTCACCAACCTTAAAAACTATTAACATCACCAACCTCCATTTTCTCTCCAAACAACCGTCTTGAACATGTCGCTGCCTCCCAACTCCATTCCGCCATTCCCATCTTTTCTGCAGTGCCACAGTTGAATCACTCCAATCAGACTTCCACCCCAGCCACAGTACCAAAATGGTCCTCAGCAACATTACAAATGACTGTGATGAAGGTAAACGTTCCCTCCTTGTCTGTTTTGACCTGTCTGCAGCCTTTGATACCGTTAATCACACCTTCGTCTTCCAGCACATTTTCATTGGCATCCAGCTGAGTGGGACTGCTCTCATGTGGTTCAATTCTTACCTATCTAACTGTACTCAAATGTTAACTTGCAAGGGCTGTTCTCAATGCTCCCGCAACTATCTAAGGATCTATCCTTGGCCCCCTCCTATTTCTCACATCCATATTATCCCTCAGCGATATCATTCAAAGGCAGTGTCAGACTCCACATGGACGCTGATGACAACCAACCAGTTCTACCTCACCACCACCTCTTTCAACTCCTTCATTGTTGCTAAATTATCAGACCGCTTATCCGACAACCATCGCTGGCTGAGCAGAAATTAGCTCCAGTTATATTGAGAAGACTGAAGCCATTGTTTTTGCTCCCCATTCCAAATTCCGTTCCCCAGCTATTGACTCCATCCCTGTCCTTAACAACAGTCTGAGATTAAACCAGAGAGGTCGCAACAGCCTTGGTGTCACATTTAATCTGGAGATGAGCTTTTGACTTATTCATGTAGTCACTTAGGCCACCTATTTCCGCCTCCATAACTTCACCCATGTCTCAGCTCATCTGATGCTGCAACCCTCATTCATGCCTTTGTTACTTCCAGACTCGACTATTCCAACATAGTCCTGGCTGGTCTCGCATATTCTACCCTCCATAAACTTAAGGTCATCCAAACCCTGCTGCCTGCATCTTACTCAGAGCATGTCCCAGTCCCATCACCTCACCAGTCGCTGACTTACATTAGTTCCTGGTCAACAAGCACATTGGCTTTGAAAATCTCATCCTTGTTTTCAAATCCCCCCATGGTCTTACCTCTCCCTATCTCTGAAGTACCCTCCAGACCTACAACCCTTTGAGATATCTACACTCAGCAAATTCTGACTGCTTCATCAGCCCCGTTTTAGTTGTGCTGTCAACTGCCAAGGCCCCAGGCTCTGGAATTCGCTCTCTGCCTGTCTACTTAGCTTTGTTCCTTAATGGAACATAGAATTTACAGTGCATTCGGCCCATCGAGTCTGCACCGGCACTTGGAAAGAGCACCCTACCTAAGCCCACACCTCCACCCTATCCCCGTAACACAGTAATCCTAACTAAACTTTTTTTTTGAACTCCAGGGCAATTTAGCATGACCAATCCACCTAAGCTGCACATCTTTGGACAGTGGGAGGAAACTGGAGCACCCAGAGGAAACCCATGCAGACACGGGAGAACGTGCAGACTCTGCACAGTCACCCAAGCCGGGAATCAAACCTGAGATCCTGGAGCTGTGAAACAACTGTGCTAACCACTGTGCTACCGTGCCACCCCATAACCCTTTTGGTTACCTCACCTAACATTTCCTTATGTGATTTGGTGTCATACCTGGTTTAATCACACTCCTGTGAAGCACTTAGGGATGTTTTATTATGTTAAAGGTGCTGTATGAATATTAGTTGCTGTTGATGTAGTCCAGAAACAAGGCATTTCAGCAAGGGATGTGGAGGGACAAGTATATTCTGCTTAATACTTTAAATTCAAGCTGATGGCTACCTGCAAGCAACTGGCACTGATGGATCAGAGAAATGAAAGGGTTGTGAGCAACAAGTGATGAGACCCGAAAAAGTATTAAAGATGGAGAGAGAAGGTGTCATTGTCATATTGAAGGCATATTTCAGAATATGGACATCATCCCCAATACGCCTTTAAGTCATTACTTCCTAGGAAGAACAAAGTTACATTTATAGGACGCTTTTCCCATCCTCAGGATGTCCCAGTTTGCTTCACGGATGGAGACAAAGTAGCTTTGAAACGTGGGCCGGAATTTTCCGGCAGTTCTCGCCGGTGGGATCTTTTGGTCCTGCAGATGGCGAAGCGGGAAATCTGAGCCATAAAACGGGAAACTCCATTGACAGCTGCGGGATCAGCAGTTCCTTCCACCAGCCATTGGCAGGCCGCCTCCCGCCGCATCGCAACACACTGCGGGGGCGTTTAAAATCCCGCCTGTAATGTTTTGTAATGTAGGCCAACGATTGGCAGACACCTAAATTCCATAAAAGCAATGAGATAAATGGCAAGACAGTTTCTTTCCTTAATGATGTGGGACAGAAGATAACTGTCAGTCTGGAAACCATGGGAACGCCTCTGTTCCTCTTTGAATAGTGCCATGAGATATTTAATGTCCACCTTATGGGGTAAAAGATGCCACGTATAATAGTGGAGCACTCCGTCAGCATTGCACTGGACTGATTATATGGTCAAACCTCTACAGTGGAACTTGAAGCTACCACCATCTGACTCAAAATGCAACTGCTGGCATTTTCGCAATTATCTTGTTTTCCTGTTCAATTGTAAGGATGTTTTCTGTTTAATTATATTTATTTATAAGTCATAAATAGGTAATGCAGGCATGCATCTTGTTAATAAAACCCTGTGCTACCCGGTGATTTAATTCGGTTTGCCTACTGGGCGAGAAGCTCACTCCCAGCCATAATCCAACATTTTATACTGATAGGTAAACAATTCTTCTGACTTTTTATACAGTCAAAGGTAAACAATTCTTCTGTCGCTTCTCAGAAAGCTCAAGTGTTTTTGTGAGCCTGGTATTTTCCTGAAGCCGCAGTAATTTCACAAAGATAATTTTCACCTCGATCTAATAATCCCCTTTCACTAGAATTTAACTGTTTGAAAAAATAAAATGACAGTGTGTTTCGTCTGAATGCCGATGTCAGTGTGTAAATGTGTAGTGTTTGCAATGGCAGCTAAGTATGATTTTTGTTCAACGCCTTGCGATTGCCCCAGATCCAACTGGCTGGGTCAGAGGATGCACGGTGGGCAGTCATGGATATCTATTTCATTCCCAGGTGAACGGCCAAAATTGTTTTTGTCTGGTTGCATTGTTGGAGTGCTACTAATCCACGTAGCCCACGGTCGTGCCAGCTTGATCGCCAGAATGCGCTGAGGGATTTGATTTCAATTAGAGTGCAAATTGGAATTGGTACAATAGGCCTTGATATCCCTGGGCTACTGCAAGGATGCATACTTGGACATAGGATAAGATTAGTATTGAGTATTGCAATGACTGTCCTTCATGTCTCACATGTGAAAAATAGCCACATGGATGAGCTTATAACTCATTCGTAATAGTTAAAATCAAGATTAAGAAGGCATTAAATCGGATGCCATATGAAATGTGATTATACAAGGTAAGAGCTAATGACGTATTAGCATGGGCAGAGGGTTTGGCAAAATAATAGAAACAGAGTCACGATAAATGTATCATTTTTAGGTTGGCAAAATTGTAACAGGTGGAGGGCCACAGAGATCAGTGCTGGGGCCTTAACTATTTTTATTCTGTATGAATGACTTGGACAAATGAACAGAGTGTATTGTAGCCAAAGTTGCTGATGATACAATGATGCGAGACCAGACCCTTAGCTATTTTTTACGGTCCCCAACGCGACCCCCAAATTTGGTTGCAACCAGTAATTATTTTCTGTTGAAGGAGGTGACAGTTGAAATCCCGTTTCCTCACCAAGAGAATGAAGCCAGACGTTTTGAACAAACAGAAGAATTGTTACTATACCAGAGTCAACAAAGTAAACAATGCTCTCTGTTAAAGCAAATTACTGTGGATGCTGGAATGTGAAGCAAAAAACGAAAATGCTGGAAAATCTCAGCAGGTCTGTCAGCATCTGAGGAGAGAGAACATAATAATAATCATAATAATAATAATCCCTTATTGTCACAAGTAGGCTTCAATGAAGTTACTGTGAGAACAGAACCAATGTTTCGAGTCTGGATGACACTTCGTCAGAGCTAGGATGAAGAGTCATCCAACATTAGCTCTGTACTCTCTCCATGGTTGCTGTCAGACCTGCTGAGAATTTTCAGCATTTTCTGTGTTTGTGTTGAATGCTATCTACCTTATACTCTACCATCTAGAATAAGATTGAGGTAAATATGAATTAACAGGCAAACTGGTCGAGCACACACAAACTGCACATTAAATGGCAGACAGAAACAAGGCACGTCTCTGGGATTGTCTTCGCAACCTACCCGGACATCAGTGAGCCACAAAAATTCTTTAAACTCTGTCTTTCTTCTGAGAGATTTAAGCTTTTCTCTTTCAAAGTGCTCGTCTGATTGCCAGCTGGCAGCAGCCCAAGACTATCCCGTTACTGGGTACGATCTTAACCAAGAGGTATACTTTTCCAGATTTCTTTCAAATCTGCTGCCAGATCCAAGCTTCTTGGTCCCTGTTCCAACCGAGCTGACCTACTATCTAATAATAATCGCTTATTGTCACAAGTCGGCTTCAATGAAGTTACTGTGAAAAGCCCCAAGTCGCCACATTCCAGCGCCTGTTCGGGGAGGCCGGTACAGGAATCGAACCCGCGCTGCTGCCTTGTTCTGCATTACAAGCCAGCTATTTAGCCCACTGTGCTAAACCAGCCCCTACGACTGAGTCAGGATGCTCCTCAGGCAACACCGCTCAAAGTCGAAAAGAATCTGAACTGCAGACGTAAAACAAGAGAAAAGAGAGTTAAAAAAAACACCCCCACCCCCACACACACACAGCAGATCATTGTATCATTAGTGAATCTTTCCACAGAGTCGAGAGGTTACAAATCCCCTTCTCATTTGGACGGTGTCCACCAAATTCCCCAGCATTAATTGGAAGGCCGCGGATGTCCTATCCGGATTTAGGCTTTTCAAACAAAGGGTGGAGCAATATTTATTTTAGGTTTTAACCATTAGAGAACCGGGTAAACAAGTGGTGAAAGTAAAGATACTCATTGGGACCTAGGGGTTGCATAGAGTCAACACTTTGAACCTGTCTGAGGTTGGTGAGAAGGAGCCTGTTATATTAAAGTGTTATGGGAGCGGCATTTTCAGAACCCCAAAATGTATCATGGAGTTCAACCAACCTCCCCCTTTAATGTATTTTTGCTTTTGAAGCACACGTCTTGTTCTCCAGGTGTGGTATTGCAATTATGGACACGTGGGTTTTTAAACACAAAGCAATGTTTATTTCATGAACTCAACTTAACCTTTTATATAAACATTGGATCACTTAACACCCCTTACTTCAAAGATAACCCCGAAAATAGTACAACACTAAATAATCCTTCAGTTGTTCCTTTAAACATCTAAGAGACTTAACACCTTTAAACAGAAACACATCAGGTTGAAGACATTACTATTATGAGTTTAAATCACCCAAATGATTCAGAGATAGTCTTTCATGGCAGAGATCACAGCAGATCCAGCTCACTGCAAAACACAGACACACCCAAGCTCTTTTCCTCAAAACTGAAAATAAAAGCAGAAGTGAGCTCAGCTCAGCTCCCCCCACCCTCTGACATCACTTCAGTAATATGAGCTGCTACGTTTCTTAAAGGTACATTGCTTAAACATCCATTTCTTAAAGGTACTCTCACATGACAGAATTGAATGTCAGGACTCACCGTTTAGATCTGATGCTCCAGGGGCAGCATGGTGGCTCAGTGGATAGCACTGCTGCCTCACGATGCCGAGGTCCCAGGTTCGATCCCGGCTCTGGGTCACTGTCCATATGGAGTTTGCACATTCTCCCCGGGTTTGCGTGGGTTTCGCCTCAACAACCCAAAAGATGTGCAGGGCAGATAGATTGGCCACGCTAAATTGCCCCTTAATTGGAAAAAATTAATTGCATACTCTAAAATTTCAAAAAAAAGATCTGATGCTCCACAGGCACCAGCCACCAGAATCAATTGATCAGTTCGTCAACAGGTGCTGTGATAAGGGCAATGGCTGTGATTATTTGGAAGCTTAGCTGTCAGAGTGGATCATGGAGCTGATTGTTGCTTCAGTGCTGGTCGAAGCCTTTCATAAAGACCTTATGGAGAAAAAGAACAGTCATGATATTGACTTACTGCTAAAAGACAGCAGAAAATATGAAGCCATTGTTGCTGGACACCAGAGCTGATTTCGCACAGTTGGCTAAATAGCTGGCTTGTAATGCAGAACAATGCCAGCAGCGTGGGTTCAATTTCCGTACCAGCCTCCCCGAACAAGCGCCAAAATGTGGTGACTAGGAGCTTTTTGCAGTAACTTCATTGAAGCCTACTTGTGACAATAAGCAATTATTATCGTATTATTATTGTTAGGTACAGTTATCAGCATTGGTGCCGTAGCCACAGAAAGCAAGCAAACCGTAGAATCATAGAAAGTTACAGCACGGAAGGAGGCCATTTGGCCCATCTTGTCTATGCCAGCCTGAGGACACCGAGGCGCTCTTTCCATTCCCACCTTCCTGCCCCCAGTTTATAGCCCTGTAGCGTACAGCACTTAAGGTGCAAGTCCAGGTACTTTTTAAAAAAGTTTTGGGTCTCTGCCTCCACCACCAACTTGGGCAGTGAATTCCAGATTTTCTCCACCCACTGCGTAAAAAGGTTCCCCCCCCCCCATGTTCCCACTTCTCTTGAATCTATGTCCCATGGTTCTCGAATTTTCCATCAAGGGAAACAGTTTTATCCTGTCCACTCTATCTTTTACCCTCAGAATTTTATACACCCCAATTAAATCCCCCTCAGCTTTCTTTGTTCCAAGGAAAATAACCCCAACCTATGCTTCACAGCTCCAGGGTCCCAGGTTCGATTCCCGGCTGGGTCACTGTCTGTGCGGAGTCTGCATGTCCTCCCCGTGTGTGCGTGGGTTTCCTCCGGGTGCTCCGGTTTCCTCCCACAGTCCAAAGATGTGCGGGTTAGGTGGATTGGCCATGCTAAATTGCCCGTAGTGTCCTAAAAAGTAAGGTTAAGGGCGGGGGGGGATTGTTGGGTTACGGGTATAGGGTGGATACGTGGGTTTGAGTAGGGTGATCATGGCTCGGCACAACATCGAGGGCCGAAGGGCCTGTTCTGTGCTGTACTGTTCTATGTTCTATGTTCTATCAATCTCTCCTCATAGACACACTTTTCTAGCCCTGGCAACATTCTTATAAATCTCCTGTGTGCTCTCTCTAGAGCAATTACATCCTTCCTGTATTGTGGTGACCAGGACTGCACTCAATACTCCAGTTGTGACCTCAACATTATATCCCTACTTTTATATTTTATACCTCTGCCAATGCAGGAGGGCATTCCATCTGCTTTCTTCACAACCTTGTCTACCTGAACTGCTGCCTTTAGGGAGCTGTTTACTTGAACGCAAAGATATTTCACTTCATACACACCTCTTAGTATATTCACATTTATTGGGTACTCCCTACAACTGTTTGATCTCCCTCAATGCATGATCTCACATTCTCTGTGTTCAATTCCATCTGTCACTTTACCACCCATTTCACCAACCCATCTATATCATTTTGGAGATTATTGGCAGGATTCTCCGACCCCCCCGCCGGGTCAGAGAATCATCGGGGGTCGACGTGAATCCCGCCCCCGCCGTCCTCCAAATTCTCCCGCCCCCCCCCCCCCCCCACAAATTGGCCCGGTGTGATTGTGCCGCCCGCCTCTGAGAATGGCGGGCACTGGCGCGACTCAATGGGCCCCGGGGCTCCACGAATTCTCAGGCCTGCGATGGGCCGAAGCCCCACCCATTCTTTGCCAGTCCCACCGGCGTAAATTAGTGTAGGTCCCTTACTGGCGGGGCCTGGCAGCACGGGCGGCCTCCGGGGTTCTTGGGGGGAGGGGGGGTGCCGGCGGGATCTGGCCCCAGGAGGTGCCCCCACGGTGGCCTGGCCCACGATCAGGACCCACCGATCCGCGGGCAGGCATGTGCCGTGGGGGCACTCTACCCTTCTGCACCAGAGGCTGTGGTCCTCCGCCATACCCGGTGCAGAAGCGAAGCCCTCTGCCCATGTGCGGAGATGACACCACCACATGCTGGCGCTCCCACGCATATGCCAACTCACGCCGGCCGGCGGAGGCCCTTTGGCGCCGGTTGGCGTGGCGCCAAGCCCCTTTCCCACCGGCCGGCGGGACGCGAACCACTCCGGGGCGGGCCTAGCCCCTAAAGGTGTGGAGGTTCCGCACCTTTGGGGTGGCCCGACGCCGGAGTGGTTCACACCACTTTGTCCCGCCGGGACCCCCCGCCCTGCCGGGTAGGGAAGAATCCTGCCCTATATTTATCCTCTAAACTGACTACTACTTGGCCAATCTTTGTGTCATCTCCAATTTCCCAATTGTGCTCCCCATGAGCATGTCTAAAGCATTAATCTATAATACAAACAGTAAGGGTCCCAAAACCGAGCCCTGTGGAACACCACTTGAAACAACTTTACAATTGCAAGGGCAGCCATCGACCATTACCCTTTGTTTCTTGTTATTAAGCCAACTTTTTATCCAGTTTGCCACATTGCCATGTATCCCATAAACTTTCCCTTTCTTGAACAATCCGTCTTGCTAAAATCCACAACATCCACTGCACTACCTTCATCAGTCCTTCTTGTCAACTGCCTCAAAGAATTCAATCCAATTTGTGAGGCAAGACCTTTCTTTAACAAATCCGTGCTGACTATCCCTGACTAGTTCATGTCTTTCTATTTGACAGTTGTTCCAATCTCTCAGGATTGATTCTATGAATTTGTCCACCATCAACGTAAAAATAACTGGCCTGTAATTGCTTGGCATTTCTTTTGATTCCTTTTTAAACAATGGAACCATGTTTGAATTTCTCCAGTCCTTCGGTACCTTGTGAGGTGCATCTAGTGAGGATTGTAAATCATCCTCAGAGCATTTGCTATCTCCTCCCTGATCTCCTTCAGGAACCTTGGGAACAATCCATCTGGCCCTGGCGACTTATCAACTTTCAAGTACTTCCTCTCTCTTTACAATTATTCCTTCCAATATCCCACAGTGTTCCTCCTGGGTTACTGTATTTGCGTCATTCATTTCCTTTGTAAACACGGAGACAAAACATTCCTTTAAACCCCTTCCCACAGCCTCTGCATCTACACACATATCCTCTTCTTCACCTCTGTTAGGTCCCATTTTTTCCTTAACTAACCTTTTATCATTAATGTATTGGTTAAACATCTTTGGGTTTTGTTTAACTTTACTTCCTAATCTTTTTTCATGCCCTCTCTTTGATTTCCTTATTTCCTTTTTGACTCTGTCCCTGCACTACTTATACTTGTCTAGGCTATCTGCAGTGCTTAGTTCTGAGTGCCTATCGTATGCTTTCTTTTTCTGTTTGATCTTTTCCTGTATTCCTTCAGACAACCAGGGGAATCTAGATTTGGCAGGACCACTCTTATTTTCGGCAGGCGCATGCCTCCTTTGTACATTTAGGATCTTGATTTCTCGTGCTTCCCACTGGTTTTCCATTGATTTATCCTCCGGCAGAGCTAGCCAGTCTACCTCAGCAAAGTTCCTTCTGATTTCTGTAAAATTTGCTCTCCCCCAGTTCAAAATCTTTAATCCTGATCTCTCTCTGGTAATACCGAATCTAACTGAATTATGATCACTATCCCCGATATGGTCGCTATCTGTCACTTCACCCACTTGCCCTTTTTCGTTCCCCCAAGACTGGGTCTAGAATTACAGCTCCTCTTGTTGGGCTTGTCACTAGTTGGTTGAAAAGATTTTCCTGGATGCACTGCACAAATTTTTAACCCTCAGTTCCCCTTGTATTGCTTGAATCCCAGTTGATATTGGGATAGTTAAAGTCTCCGACTGTTATTGTCCGCTTGTCTTATTTTGCCTACATAATTTGATTTTCTCTCTCTTTTACATTATTTGGAGGTGTGTAATATACTCCCAGTCGTGTCAGCCCATAAAGCCTCGTTTGTTGACCTGTTTAGTCCCATGTGGGAAGTGCAGTTTATTGCACCCATTGCAGTAATGTGCTGTCTTCCAAGACTTATGATGCAAAAGGACTTTGGGCTCGACTATGTAGAAATCTGGTACTGGAGGTACGACCAGAGCTTACAGTAAGATACAACCAAACAAAAGTTATGCGCAGTATATTGGCAGCAACAATGGGGAGTGCACCAGAGACCCACATAAGCACAAGCCCACGGATGAGGTCTTAGAATATGTGGTGACCCTACAGTGCAAAAGGAGGTCATTTAGCCCAACGTGTCTGCACCAACCCTCTGAAAGAGCATCTCACTCAGGCCCAATCTCCTGTCCTATTCCCATAACCCCACATGTCCTACACATCTTTGGACACTAAGGTGCATTTTCTTACCGTGGACAATACTCCAAACTTGCACATCTTTAGACCGTGGGAGGAAACCCATGCAGACATGGGGAGAAAATGCAAACTCTACACAGTCACCCAAAGCCAGAATTAAACCCGGGTCCCTGGGAGTCCAGTGTGAAGATTCAGAAAAATCTTCATCTGGAAAGCAAACAGGTCTTCCACGCTGAATATGACATGAAGATTGGATTAAGTCAATAAATAAAGGCTTTCGCTACTATCAGCATCACAA
Organism: Scyliorhinus canicula; assembly: GCF_902713615.1. NCBI lineage: Eukaryota > Metazoa > Chordata > Chondrichthyes > Carcharhiniformes > Scyliorhinidae > Scyliorhinus > Scyliorhinus canicula. The sequence continues at coordinate 35,996,223 of NC_052166.1, read as the reverse complement.
ACCCAAAGAAAAGTTGCAAGCATATGCCAAAGTCAACAGAGGAGCGAGCACAAACATCTTGCCAGTCAGAATCCTGAAGGATATATATCTGGATCATTGGAAGGCAATGATACAACCTACAGCAGATACGCTAACTGCACATAAGAAATCACCCATTCACTGCTTCGGTACATTGGTATGGTATGGCTGCTATGGCAAATCTGCACAGGAACCCCAAGTATTTTACTGGGTAGACACAAGTGGACCACAAGGATACCAATATGTACTAAGTTCACCATTGTAAAGGAAATCAGAAGAGACCAAAAATAATTGCATTGAGCCAGTTAAATGCCTGTGGCAGATTTACCCAGATAGATTCAATGTGGTAAGAAACTTCAGGAGTGATGCTGTACTACACCTCAGAGAAGTTGCAAATCTGTTGAGCGACCCTCCGAGAAAGCGTGCATTCAGGAGAAGCTTAAGAATAGGTTGGATTACGGATGGAGTCAAAATCATTTCGGGGTTATGGGTTGAGGGCGCCAGTGATGGCATCCTCAACCCAGCTGGCTCCAATCTGCGTGAAACATGGGCGGGGTTCTCCGGCTGATGTCGGAATCAGGAAACGCGATTAGGCTGAGAATCGGTTTTGGCGCCGAAATCGTGGCGGGCACCCGTTTCACGCCACATTGCAATTCTCCGGTGCCTCAACAGCGGCATCAGTGCAGTAAACGTAGTTGCCATATTATTAGCGGGCCTGAGTTGGTATTCTCTGGGGCCTCTACGATTCTTCGCCTCCACTGGGGTGAATTCCCGATGGCGAGGTTCACTTGTGCTTTTATAAATTGTGATGTGCAGATGGTGACGTTGGACTGGGGTGATCACAGTAAGAAGTCTTACAACACCAGGTTAAAGTCCAACTGGTTTGTTTCAAACACTAGGTTTTGGAGCACTGCTCCTTCACCTGAGGAAGGAGCAGTGCTCCGAAAGCTAGTGTTTGAAATAAACCTTTTGGACTTTAACCTGATGTTGTAAGACTTCTTACTTAAAAAATTGTGCAACAGGTGCCATGACTGCTGAGCAGGAGAGAGGGGGTACAGAAAGTGTCTAGCAGCACGACAGTTTGGTGACAGGCGTGCCGCCTGCCGTGGGGCTTCTGTCAGGGCCAGGGGAGTAGTAGGGGGGCCTGGAGGTGGGCTGTGGGATTGGGGTGGTCGGGCATGGAACACCATTGCAGCGGTCTGCAAGGCGGCCATGTAGCTGCACATGCCGATGATTGCCCACTGTGAACTTAGGGCCACACGTCATATGGGTGTCCCCCTGGGCATCCCCCAGGTGCCCTCTGGCCCCAGTCAACCTATCAACGGGATGGGTGCGCTCCAGCCCATCCAGTGCCATCTCGTTTGCTGGGATGAGTGTGTGTGGGGAGTATAATATGTATGTGTATGACAGCTGGTCAGGCTCCCGAGTGTCAATCACGGACCCGGCGAATCCTGCACCGTTTCCCATTGGAATCGATTGTGTTCTGCGTGGCGCCAGTGCTAGCCCCTGCATGGTTGCTGAATTGGTCCAAGTGCAGCACCAGTTTTGCTGTCGCCAGTCCACTAATCCTGCCTCAGCGTCAGGAACAGAGAATCCAGTCTCATATGTTTGACCCTGCGAGGTTGGATCCGAAGTTCAGGGGTGGGAAGAGAAGGGGTTGGCAGGAATGGGGGGTGAGTTCTTGAAGGGATAGTTTGTGAGTTTGGAGATGTTGTTGGAGAAATTTGGGCTCTCATGGTTTGATACGTTCAACTTCCATGCAAGTTCGTAATTTTGCAAAACGGATCTTTCCCACATTTCCTGTGTGCCACTAATCTCGTTGATGGAGAGAATTCTCTTGCTCTTGGGGCTCGAGGAGGGGAGTACTTGGGTATCAACAGAAGGATTATGTCCAAAGACGCAGTATCAGCGGAGGGGGTTAAGGCCACGTAGGAGGAGGAGTTGGGCTGGTGTTGGATAATGGGGTGTGGAAAGAGATCCTGCAGAGGGTGATCTCCAGGTCCTCGTGCGTGAGGATTGGCATAATACAGCCAAAAGTAGTGTATAAGGGTCGTTTGACTAGGTTAAGGATGAGTTGGTTTTTTGCGGGAGTGGAGGACAAGTGCGAACGTTGTGGGAACCATGCACATATGTTCTGATCGTGTTCTATGCTTGTGAAATTCTGGGTCTCCTTCTTTAGTACCATGTTGGTGATTCTGTACATTGAACTGGGGCCCTGTCCCTTAGTGGCCATATTTGGGGTGCCAGACCTGCCAGAGCTGCAGGTATGGGGGCCCATGTACTAGCCTTCACCTCGCTGATTGCTCGGAGGTGGGTGTTGATGGGATGGAGATCATCTTCTCCACCCAGTGCCTCAGTATGGCTGGGAGATTTGATGGAGTTCCTATACCTCAAGAAAGTCAAGTAAACCATGATGAGAGCAATTGAAGGGTTCTACTGAAGATGACAGCCGCTTATTCTGCATTTGAAGAGCTGGTCACTGTTCGTTGCTTAACGGGGGAGTGGGGGGGAGGGGGGGGAGAGGGGAGGGGTCTTGCCGGGGGGGGTCGCATTTTTCAGTGAGGGGGGAATTTGTGATGGCGGGGTGTTGTTTGGGTGCGGTCTGCTGTTTTCATGTTATGTATCAAATGGAAAACGTTTGAATAAAAATATTTTCAAAAAAAGAATTAGCTTAATGGCATAAAATGAACAAGATGCCTGTAAGGGGAACTGTGTATTGAATAGGGATCAGCAGTGATATTGAGAAGGTAGTGAGGATATACGAGGATATATGTCAACACAAAGAACCTCTGCACCCGCGGAGATTTTGTCATACCCTTGGTCTAAAATGGAAACAGATTATTCCAGTGTTCTTCATACTTTTTTTCCGGGGACTCATTTTTACCAACCGGCCAACCTTTGGGACCCAACCCGGCCGACCTGCACGACCCACCATTTTCTCTTACCTTGTTTGCTGCTGCCAAAAATGGAGGAAATGGTTTTGGGTCCCTTTGGCCCTCGTACACGCTCCTCCAATGGAACCTATTGGATGAAGGTGAATTCTTCCAGTGTTGGAAAGTATGGAGTCTCCATCTGCCCAAAGTTCTGAAATTTTTTCCTGTAAATTATTATAAAATAAACGCCCCCCCCCCGAACTTCTAAAAGAAAATAATAAAATGAGTAAAATAAATGAAAAAAATGAATAAAACCGCCCCCATCTTGAAAAAAAATAGAATAAAATAAATGAAAAAAATGAATAAAACCCACCCCCGAACATTTAAAAAAAATAAAATGAATAAAACAAATGAAAAAAATAAAAATTCAATGAATAAATAAATGAATAAAAACCACTACAGAACTTGTAAAACAAAAAGCTGCAACCATTAAAAAAAATAGCGGCCGCACTGCGCATGCGTGCTCGATTATCGGCGTGCATAAACGCCCCCTACCCCCGAACTTGTGAAAAAAAAAAATAAGTAAAATAAATTAGAAAAATGAATAAAACTGCCCCGATCTTGTTAAAAAAAATGAATCGTTACCGCTTGCAGCCGACGTTATGAAACGCCGGCTGCTACGCGGGGATTTGCGCGATCAGGAGTGCTGTGGACAACGGCTCCGTGACCCACCTGCGGGTCGCGCCACCGGCTTTGAAGAACCCTGGATTATTCACTGTTCATGGTAAAGATTTTCTCCTCATCAATGATTTAAAAAAATTTTTTTATTGTCACCAGTAGGCTTACATTAACACTGCAATGAAGTTATTGTGAAAAGCCCCTAGTCGCCACATTCCGGCACCTGTTTGGGTACACAGAGGGAGAATTCAGAATATCCATTTCACCTAACAAGCATGTCTTTTGGGATCCACACAGACACGGGGAGAAAATGCAGACTCCTCACAGACAGTGACCCAAGCCGGGAATGGAACCTGGGACCCTGGAGCTGTGAAGCAACAGTGCTACCCACTTTGCTACCATGCTGCCCACTGGATTACCTTTCCAAGTTTTTAGTCATCAGAGAACTGAAGGACAGCTTAAGTATGTCCAAGGTGGACAAAATGAGTATAATATTCAGTTTGTTCAGTATGCCTCAACAGATCACAACGGGCCACAATATACCGACAGATCTTTTAGGGACATGTGTGTTAAATAGGACATGAAGCATGTGGCAACCTCGCCACACGATCCCACATCCAACAGCCTTGCCAAATGGGTGGTCCGCACCGTTAAGGCAGTAATCCTGAAGTGCAGAGAGACAAAAGAAATCTCCAAGATTGCCATGTTACACTTGAGAGCAACACTTTTAGATAAGGGCTTGCCATCATTAGCGGAAATCATGTTCCGAATGCAGGTTCGGACAGCCTTGCCAAGCCATCAACAGTCCCAGTTCTCACAGAGATACAGCACAAATTTCTTCAAAAGACAAGGGAGAATGAAAACGACACATGAACAACGTGCAGGTGTGGAAGCCACCTGTCTGTGCATTGGTCCGGGTCATACATCCTCAGGTCACAATACCAAATGGAGTGACACTAAAATAAACTGAAACCAACTAAGAGAATTGTACAACTGTACAACACCCTGAACTACTATTGCATCTAAAACACATCCGGAAGTGGACTTGGGGAATGAAATTGTAGAAGCCCACCATTCTGATAATTTTGAAAATAATTAATTTATGGGACATGGGCGTCGCTGGCTAGGTCAGCATTTATTACCACCCCTAGATAATGAACGGGATGCCAACACATCAACAAGTCAATAACCCCTATGTGACAAGTATCGATCTCAGGAAGGTCATACCATCATGAGATCCAGGGGTTGAGTAAGCCGCCCATGTGTAATACAGACTTACAAACTGTTAAAAAGAGATCTATCTTGAATTGAAGTGGTTTTCAGAAATATCCAATTGTGCATGTATTTTCCCTCTTTGATTATTTAATGCCACCTTGGAGAAAAAAGGGGATGTTGTCATATCACTTTAAGGAATATATAAAGATGGCAACATTCCTGTCCAATTTCTTCAGGCAGTCAAATCAGAAGAGCACGCACAGTAAATCCTGCCTGTATTGACGGTAATAACTACTACATTCATCTGAATTCGGCTGCCTGGATGATTTTTACTCTATATGCAAATTAGAGAATAATGTCAAAACAGTGCCGATTAAAGTGAAAGAATGATTGTGACAAAGCCACATAGGTTTAGGAAAAAGTGAATTTATAAAAAGAGAAGAATGACAGGGGAACTTCAATTGAGCCCAAAGCTGGGTGCAGAGGTCACAATGTAAAAATACCTCTTACCTGGTACCGAGACAGGCAACACGCGGACCTCATGCTGCCTGCTCATCAAATGATTGTAGCCTGCAACCCAGCATAAAACAAACTGCTGACTGGCAGTACACAGCTGCACATGTGGCTCGCATTATATACACCTCGTCTGCTCTTCTTAGATAGCTGCCTGCCCCTCTTAAAAGGGAAGTGCACCGAGGCTGCTGGGACAGTGTCAGGAAGGAAGAGGACGGCCAACGGAGCAGCAAACGAACAAGTGCTCCCAGTTTCCCGCATGCTGGAGAAGAAAGGCCATTTTTCCAAATGGGGCCAGGAGGCCCCCAGAGCACACCCCAGAAAAGAAATGGGGGCACGCGGCCAGGGTGCTCAGTTCCTGGAGTCTGGTCCCGAGGTATTGGCAGCTATGCCAAACAAAGCCATTTGGCCTCACGTGGGTGGTGGCACACAAAGAATGCAACTTCAAAGAGGCTCCGATCCACTCTCCATCATCTTCTCACGCTGCTCAAGTCACCACACCCTCAGCACTCCTCAAGACCATCAGGACGCATGCTTAACATTCAGATGATCCATCATTAGGTTGTTAATTAAATCTTTTTTTCTTATTAGTAAATCTAATGTGGCACCCAATCTTCCTTTTTGGACCTTGCAAATCCTGTTAACGCCCTCTGTAGTAGGAAAGATGATGAAGTCCCCTCTCCTTCAGTAGAGGGCCTCTGTCATATCCCTGATGCAGCAGTACAGTGAATTGTGCAATGTTGGAAGTCACCTGCACTTACCTGGAAGGATCTGCGAGCTTAGAAATTGAGGGGTCACGGTTACCTGCGAAGTCACTGGCAGCTGCACAGTTGCGGCTCCAAACACTCACTAATGCTGCCAGCCTCAGAAGCACCTCTTACTGCTTCTACACAGTTTCAAGGTGCAGGCACACCGACATTGCCTGAACCCTATGGATGAGACAATGTTTCACATTGCATCCAAGTGACGCTGTATGTTCCTGCCTTATGGATTGTCTTAAATCCCACCTCATCCTGCCATCTGGCCTGAAAGAGCTGCCCCAGAGTATCAAGGCTATTTGCAGTCTTCCCCATCAGTTTTCCACCAAGCATATTGCAGGCACGGGAGGGGGGAAGCAGGGGCAAAGTTGTATGCATACCAGGCACTATACAAGAGTAACCAGTTCAGCTTTTCATGTTTAAAGAATACTTAGAACATAGAACATAGAACAGTACAGCACAGAACAGGCCCTTCGGCCCTCAATGTTGTGCCAAGCAATGATCACCCTACTCAAACCCACGTATCCCCCCTATACCCGTAACCCAACAACCCCCCCTTAACCTTACTTTTTTAGGACACTACGGGCAATTTAGCATGGCCAATCCACCTAACCCGCACATCTTTGGACTGTGGGAGGAAACCGGAGCACCCGGAGGAAACCCACGCACACATGGGGAGGACGTGCAGACTCCACACAGACAGTGACCCAGCCGGGAATCGAACCTGGGACCCTGGAGCTGTGAAGCATTTATGCTAACCACCATGCTACCATGCTGCAAAAATACTTGTTGAATACAATTGTAATGTAGTGATTTTGGCAGTCGCTTTTATTTCAGCGATTTGACCAGGAGGATGTTGTGGTGAAGTGTAGCAGATGAACTGTAAGGCGGGGAATTGTGGAGCAATGGTAATGTGGGGATAAGGTCTGAGGGGAACCAGAGTTTGAGTATCTGCTCACGAACTGCCTGTCAAGGAAAAGGTCTCCCGGAAACTACTCTCCTCCTCCAGAGGGAGCCGTCAAATGCTTTGTGAGAAGACTTATGTCCTCATGAGAGAGAGGGCACAGCAGTACACCACAACCTTGGAGAAATACCCTCCAATGCAGGGCAGGCAGCAGAACTGTTGTTTGAGAACATCAGTGATTAGTTACATGTCATTCCTGGTAGTAGCTTAGCTCTCAGTATAGATACATTAAGCATGCATGGTCAGTGGCAGAGGGAGGTATGGGGAGGGTATCCTTTGTCACGTGCAGACAGTCTGCTTCTTTCTTTGAAAGATGGTGAGTATAATCAACTGGCACAGGATTAATGCATTGAGAGTGCTGCAAGAATGGCAGATTTTTGGTGACAGGATCTTCACCGGATGATCACACACCAAATGCACATTCATAAAGTGGTAGCCTTTGTGAGTCTGGTGTGTCTCACTTTTAATATGCGGGACACAGAATTGATGGCACACTGCAGCATTGGGAGCCAGGACAGCCTGGAAGAGCCTTGTGTCCGCTTCTCTGTAGTGGAAAAGAAGATGATGAAGTCCCAGCTCCTTCAGTAGAGGGATTCTGTGATATTCCTGCTGGTCCAGTTGCAAATGGTGGCACAGTTCAGCCACTCCCTACTTGGTGAAACCCAAGTGTCTTAGCTCCTGCTTCTGGCTGTTGAAATTAGGAGAAGTGTTCTCCACAGACCCTCCATGGGAAGGAGCTCCTATTGAGAGTTCTTCTCTGCCCTCTGTGCACAGCTTCCCCTCTCTGCGAACTATGCTGTATGTCCAAGTTACACTGCCGAAGAGGAAATGCAGCGGTAATCCCAATTACTGGAAGCAGGCATTTTCTTGACAAGCCTTTCAACTCCATTGACCACGTCAGGGCCCAGTGCCTTGTGAGAGTCCAAAATCCTTTTTCAACTCTGACAAGAAAACATGTTAGTAATTTGATTAACTCTGCATCAACAGCAGAAAGCCAAAGGCACCTCAGCTGAAAGTTGAACGGTGATCCGTTTAAGCGACGCTCGTCTAACGTTCTCTGCTGAATGCATGTTCAAGAGTGATGAAGGAAGGGCGTTAACAGGATTTGCAAGGTCCAAAAAGTCATATTGGGTGCCAAATTAGATTTACTAATAAGAAAAAAGCCAGATTTAGTTAACAACCTAATGGTGCATAACCATTTATCTAATGGCAACAATATGATGCAGTTCAACGTAGCTTTAGAAAGGAGGAAATGTGAAACAGCTGCTAAGGTTTTGAAATTTGGTGAGGCTCATGTCAATATGATGAGGCAGTGACTGTCCACAGTAAAACGGGCAAATCTGTTAATGGGCAAAATGACAGAAGATCAATGGGAGGTGTTCAAAAAAGAACTGTAAATTATTTATTTTAAAATAAAACCAGTTAATACCCCTAAGGGTCAAGAGCCTTATTTTAAAAAAACAACTGCATAGACAACTAGAGAGGTAAGAGACAAGATGAAACATGTGAAAAATAACTGATCCTTCTTAATGAATGGGAAAGTATCAACAAGCAGCAAACGCTAACAAGGCAGGTAGGAAGAGATTCAAAAATGATATCAAAACCGATACAAAAACCTTTTACATTCGTGAAAAGTGGATGCCCAAGAGCAATCTGGATCCCTGATGTTGTCAATTGAACAAGGAGATAGCAGATATGCTGAATAATTACTTTCCATCATTATTCACAGTAAGGAAGAGGCCAGAATGGCAGACACTTCCCAAGGAAATTATTCCTGAATCAAGGACTCATCAAAATTAATGTAAGCAAGATAATAGCAATGAAAAATGGTTGGCGCTAAAGATTGACAAATCTCCAGCACCAAATCCCAAGCTTTGAATAGGAACAGGTGAGAACGTCATAAGTGCCCGAGCTAATCTTCCGAAGTTCTTTCAATTCAAAGGTTGCTCTTTCAGATTGGAAAATTGTGCATGCCGGTCCACTGTTTAAGAAAGATGAGAGAGGGAACCAGGGAATTATAGACCAGGCAACCTAACATCTGTTGTCAAGAAATTGCTGGTGTTTATTAATTAAGGATAGGGTGACTAAACACCTTGAAAATTGTCAACTGATCAGAGAGGAATGCCGTGGAAGTGTAAAGGATGCATCATGCATGCCAAATCATATTGAAGAGGTAACTGAACATCAGGGGATGTTACATATTGGGACTTCCAAAAGACATTTGATCAAGTCCCTTATAAAAGACGAAAGGTAAAAGCAAATTACCATGAATGCTGGAATCTGAAACAAAAACAAAAAGTACTGGACAATCTCAACAGGTCTGACATCTGTAGAGAGAGAAGGGAGCTAACATTTTGAGTCAGGATGACTCTTTATCAAAGCTGGAGAGAACTGGAAATAGGATCAGATTTATACTGTATGGGGTGGCATGGATCGGAGGGGCTGGATACGGAGCCAGCAATAGGTGGATATAGACAAAGATATTGTGGACAGGAAGACACAAGGAATGTAAATGGAGGTGCTGACACTGGCTCATAAAGAGGTTGAGATGTGTTAATGGCAGAACAAAGGTGAACAGTGTGTCAAAGGGCAGCTAGGAACAGGGAACAGATGGTTGTGGGGGGAGGAGGGCAATGGTGAGGGAAAAACAGATTAATGGAAGAAATGAAAATAAATTGCTAGAAATAAAAATGGGGTGAAGGTGAAGGAGAGAGTTCACAGTCTGAAGTTGTTGAACTTCATGTTAAGTCCAGAAGACTGTAACGTCCCTTATCGAAGATGAGGTGCTGTTCCTCCAGTTTGCACTGGGCTTCACTGGAACATTGCAGCAGGCCAAGGATGGACACATTGATGTGGGAGCAGGATGGTGAGTTGAAATGGCAAGCAACAGGAAGGTCTGGGTCCTGCTTGCCGATGGACCGAAGGTGTTCCACAAAGCAGTCACCCAGTTTTTGTTAGCCTCTCCGATGTAGAGTGGACCACATTGGGAGCAGCGAAGTGCTGTCTCACTTAAAAATAGTATTTCGGCCCTGTCATGGTGAGCAGGGAGGAGGGAAAGGGGCTGGTGCTGTACCTTCTGCGATTGCATGGGAAGGTGCTGTGGGAAGAGGGCGAGGTTTTGGAGGTAAATGAAATAAAGAAAGATGGCATTGTGGACGGTGTAGGCAGAAGTGTAAAATTACAAGAGGATATCGATAAATTAGTGAATGAGCAAAACGGTGGCAAATGGGTTGTAATGAAAGCAAATGTAATGTAATTCACTTTGTAGCTAAAAAAAGATAGAAGATGTTTCTGGTGAAACGCTTGAAACTGTGGAGGTCCAAAAGACTTGGGGTGCTGTCAGTACACAAACCATTAAAATGGTATGAACAGGTACCGATTATAATGGAAAAGGCTAATGGAATGTTGGCATTTATCTCTGGAGGTAGAAATCATGCTATAGCAAATCGAAGTCTTGGTTTGCATCTAGAGTACAGTGAACAGTTCTGGATGCCACATAGGAAGGATATATTGGCCTTAGAGGGAGTGCGGTCTAAATTACCTAAAGTGGGATCTGGCCCCCAACAAACAATGGATTGCATTCCTAAATTTAGGAAGTCAATAGAACTTTCAAGATATTAAGGGGAAGGGTAGATAGGGGGAAACTATTTCTGCTATTTGGGGAACCTAAGACTGGGGGGGCATGGTTTACAAATTAGGTCCACACCTTTCAGGAGTGAAGGAAACTTTTTTTATGCAAAGGATAATGGAAGTTTGGAGCTCTCATGCATAAACAGCAATTGATCAGATCAGTTGTTAATTTAAAACCGAGATTCACAGATTCTTTTGTTAGCCAAATATGAAGTTGGGTGGCAGAGCAGCCGTGATCTCTCCGAATGGCAGAAGGGGAGTGAGGAACAAAGTAGCCTACACATGTTCCTAGTCTCATAAATCAGCATTGGATCCTGTTTGTCATTGTGCCCATCCACTTTGCATGCTTCCAGTGCCCTTACATTCAGGGTTTGCTATATGGGTCGTGTGGGCAATGACCAGAACATTCCGGTCGACATTTTTAGAACTTTAGGCTTCAGCACCAACAGCGCTACAGAACCGTGGTTTGTGGCCCCATTCATATCAAGCATTGAGAGACATTCTTAAAAATGAACGGTGCTGGATTAACCTGGTGAATTATTTTCTTGCTGGTCCACTTCCATTATAGACCATAAAAAAGTTACAGCACAGAAAAGGCCATTTAGCCGATCCTGTCCATGACAGCCCAAGGACACTCAGGTTCCCTTTCTAATCCCACCTTCCTACACCCGGTCCATGACCCTGTAGCTTACAGTACTTAAGGTGCAGATCCTGGTGTCTTTTAAAAGAGTTTAGGGTCTCTACCTCCGCCACTAACTCGGGCAGCGAATTCCAGATTCTCCCTCCCCTCTGCGTAAAAAAGGCCTTCCTCGTGCCCTCTCTACACCTTCTGTCACATATCTAGAATCTCTGTCCCCTGGTTCTAGAATTGTCCACCAAGGGTAACAATTTATCCTGTCCACTCTATCTCTTCAGCTCCAAATGTTGTACTGCTCAATCAAGTCACCCCTCAGCCTTCTTTGTTACAAGGAAAATAACTGCAGCCGACCACAGAATTTCACACAATACTCAAGCTGTGGCCTCACCAGTGTTTTATACAATCCCAGTATTATATTGCCATGTCACCTTCCCTCAGTTAGATCAGAGTGAATCTGACAGCTGTTGAAGGCCCAGTGGGTTGCCTTCAATGACATGATAAAACAGTGCTTCTTTTTTTATTATTAAAGAACAGAAAATTCATGATACGAAAAAGGCAATTCTGCTTCCTCCAAGAATTAATTTCTGTTAGTTTTGAATTTTCCTTTAACTCCTTATTGGAATTGTTCTTGTACAAGGGACTCATAAGAAAAGGTACAGATATTTACCTGTTTCCCTGCAATGCAATCAATTTTTCACATTAAACTTGACATAAACATGTGCTGTATTTGAAGAAACCTTATATAATATTGAGCTATGCATAAGGGAAGTTCAAAAGTTTGAGCTCCATTTTGTGTTGAGTTAACAGAGCTCAGCCTCTCTACCAGCTAGGGTGCCTTAATTCAGATCCACACCCCTGGTTTTGGATGGGCTGTGGGAGAAAAGCAGACACAAATCAAAGTAAACATTTTGATGGCTGCGAAAAATGGTTCATTCGGGGAATCAGCTCCACCGAAGGGGGCTGAAGCAGGCTCAACTTTGATGTCCGCAGTGCTCAGATCAGCGGACACCATTGACTACTTAGTCTCACACATGCAGTTCAGCCTCCTGGTAAAGCAGGGCTGCCCAAGCTCTTTGAACTGCACCCAGAAGAGGCGGGAAAATGGAAGAGAAAATATAGGCCGCATTCTCCCTTTGGCTTTGAGATCCCGAAGTCAAAACAGAGCAAAGTTGGACAAACAAACAAACAGACCAGCAGACACCAGCAGATAACTGCATGGCTAACTTGAAACTAAAATTGGCATTCAAAGGCATCAAATGGGAAATTTATTGTGAACAAGCTTTGGAAAAATAGATGCCACCGCTGAATGTCCTTTTTAAGCATTCGTGTCGAGTGGGAAATTGCGAAAATCCAAGGCCGGTGACAGGCTAAATCGATTGTGTGAGGGATTGCATGCAGCATGATCGCTGGTTTACATTTTAATGGAAAGAAGACCGCGCATTTTGTGAAAAAAAAAATGTTTTTTTTTTCTTTTTAAAAAAAAGAGCTGCACTTTTTCCTCTTGTTTTTTTAAGGAGCTGGAGCGGATCCGAAGCCTGCAGCAGTTTCTGTAGATGACACCAGCAGCAGTTAGTGTTATTTTAATTATTTCTGCATCTCATGTCACCGACATTTCATTTTGGGCTTTCTTTCTGGTCATCTGTGTAATTTTCTGATGATAGTGTTTAAAAAGTACATGGTCTAAGATGATCACGAATATAATCACTTGAGCACAACACCGCAGGACCATTTCCCAATCTATGGGGCGGAATCCCAACCCCCAACCCAAGTACCGGGTCCCCCCTTTTCCGCCATCACAAGCATCAGCATTAGAGTTCCCCCCCCCAACACAAACAACAACATCGGGTTCCCCCCCCCTCACCCCATCCCCCCCCCCCCCCCCCCCCACCACCACCACCATCACAAGCAATCAGCATTGAGTTTGTCCCCCACCTCCTCCCCCACCACAAACATCAACTCACCGGGATATTACCCCCCCCCCACTCCACCCAAAAACATTAGCATCAGGGTTCCCCCCCCCCCTCTACCCTTAACCACAACCATCAGCATTGGTGTTCTCTCCACTCCCCACCCCCACCATCCCATCCACTGTAAACATCAGCGCTAAGGTTCTCCCCCCGCCATCCCACCCACCCCCCACCATCCCACCCACTACAAGCATCAGCATCAGTGTTCTCCCCCTCCCCACCCTCACCCCCACCCACCACAAGCAGCAACATCAGGGTTCCCCCCTCTCCACCACAAGCATCAGCATCTCCCACCCCCCATCCTCGGGCCACAAACATCACTATCAGGTGCTCCTACTCCCCACCCCCTCTCCCAACAGACATAATGTTAAACCACCCCCAATGGAGCTCCCTCGAGGGTGCACCCCCGTGCTGCACTCTGGCACAGGTTGGCACCAACCTGGCACTTCCAACCTGTGCCAGGGGACAGAGCCCTGCATGTCCCTCTCCCCCAAGGGCTACAATTATCTTTGTGCCCCTGGAAAATTCCCTCAACTGATTCATATTTTTCAGAACCTGTTGTAAACCTCACCGATGTGATGTCATGTCAGTGATGCATGAATATTCAGTGAGGGTGTATCATAAGGTTGGGGGGGGGGGGGGGTCTGTAAGTATATTAATATGTATTTAAATGAGGTTCCCACCCTTTCCGGGCATGAATCTTATTACACCACCGGCGAGGGTCATGGAAAATCAGAAAATGTGATCTTGCTGGTGAGAATCACGTTTTCTGAATCCACCCGCTTTGGCCGTCCTCACTGATGACTAACATGGGCTGAAAATCGCCCCCATGTTCTCCCCATGTTTTTATTCCTTTCCAAGCATTTTATTTTCTCACTCTCCAAGTGACTCAATCTTTCAATAGCAACTTCTGCTCAGGAACCAATCATTAACATTAAGCCTAAATTGGAGGTCTGTGCATGCCGTCCACTGTCCTTTTACTTTATCTCCACACCAGCCAAACAGTGGCTAATTTTTATCATATCATGGTCCTATTTCTCAATGGAATTGCACATGGACACAGATCAGAGTGAGCACTTTTAAACTTTGAGCATCTTGCCTATTTTCACTGAAGTCAATCTGATGGCTTCTTTCCTGGTTTTGGCTTCGCAGCCTTTACCAACATGGAACTACATTGGCGTTTTTCCAACCTGAGGGAACAGTCCCTGTCTTTAGTGAGCTATCAAAGATATGGGGAAAAGGCTCACAATGTGCATGCCCCAACTCTTTGTAAAGATATAATCAGGTCAGCGTTATGAATTACTTAATTCTGTCTAAGGCGGCAAAGAATGGCCACTTTGAGGCAACTTGTGTGAAAGTAGGCCCAACACAATTGACTCCTGAAGTTTATAGTCCATCCGTGTGCTCCATCTGTGTGCATCTTCCGTCAACTTCTTCATTATAAATTGTGGTGCACAGATTTATAATGGGAACCAGTGTCTCTAAATTTATCATGCTGTCATTAGAGCCTCCCCCCTATAGAGACACTGGAGTGTAGCAAGCTTGCAGAGGCTGCTTCCATTATCAGTGCAGACATAGGGCGGCATTTTCTGGTCCCACCCACTGCAGGACCTTTTCCAGTGCACCAAATTTTCTATCCCGGCTGTGACGAATCCGGCAGTGGGCAGGACCGGAACATCCAGAAATTTATAATGGATATGAATGTTCTCTCATCCTGCTCCAATTGTCCCCTGCCCCTTGAATCCTACCTCATGTAAAAAACACACTTCGCTCCATGTGTGCAACACCGCAGGGCATTGCCAATTTATGTACAATGTTTTCAAACACAGTTGCAACAGCAAATGCACATCTTCCAACTGTTTTCTTCTTTTCCCTGTTTTATTACAATTTAACTATTAAAATATAATTCTAAAAACAAGTATCTGCAAATTGGAATTAATCATGTGGGCTGTCCGCAGGTATTGTTAATTTAGTTATGTTTTGTGCTAAATCATTTAAATTATCCAGTAATTCAGATAAATAGATTGGAACAAAATAATACCAGAGGCTTTTTCCTTGAGCACAATTTACATGCAAATTACCCTGTAATTTGAATAGAAACAATATCTAATTAGCAGAAAGAGCTGTATTTTAAATGGAAGTATGGCGAACTGTCCGTTTATCTGACCATGTATAATTAAACGAAAAGGCAATTTTGATCACTTACCCTGCAGTAAGTTGGCAGTCTTTTCCAGTAGGTTTTGAGGAAATCCGAGGGGGGTATTGAACGTTAATTGGAGGAAGATGTCAGAGATTTCATATTGTGCTATTGTTTACATTTTTACTTGAAGCTCCCTTCCGATGCTCATCTTCACTCATTTCCTTTCATGTTCCATTTTCTGGCTGCCTTCTGCAACAGTCTCCCTTTGCCAGGCCCATGGAAGACTGCAGCAGGAAAGTGTTAAGCCAGTTGATACACAAATGCATTTGCTTGAAAATGTTGTTTGAACTTTGACAACTGGTGTCAACAATTGGGCATTGCCGGAGTGTAAATTTGCTGCTCCAATCTGTTGTTTCCTATTAATGTTGTCCATATATCAAACAGGGCATCCACACCACAACTGTAGCATGAGGGGAACTGGGAATGCTTTGTGAACCCTATAACAACAGTCTCCTGTCAGAATGCTTTCTGTTTGAGAGCCAGCGCTGAGGCAATTATGTACAAGCATCAGCTAATCATCTCAGTCAGCCGTAAATATGCCCCGTGCTTTTAACCGGACTTGGTTTGCAAACTGCTCTTTCTGGAGGAGTTTCTTTCTGGGACTCCTGACGAACTGACTAGATGGAAAAGAAACTATCTCCTCAGGAGCAAAATTGCTCAGTTCACTTTTGAACAAAGCTAAGTATTGTATTGCCGTAGCAACCAGTAAAAAATTGCCGTGAGGATGACAAAATTCGAATCCTAATGTGGAAAATGAAAATAGTGGTGGTGCGAAAGTTGTGTGCAGGTCACTTATGGCCAGTTTAGGCATGGCTACTGTTTTAACTGCTTCGGGTCCTGTGCATTAACAATTGGTACTTTTTTATAAAAGAAATATGTGCAGCAGAAATACTACAGAGATGTATAGACGTGTACTCAGGGAGAATGGGGATTTCATCCCTACAATGAGTTCTCACCGTTAACCTGGCTTTCTGACAGGTGTTGAGCAAAGCAGCTTCCCTGACGGAGAGAAAAGAGATTGGAGATATTAGATAGATACATTTTATTGACACTGAATGTTTACTGCCGCTCTCCCACCCACACTGCTTCTGGCACCAGTGGGTTGTTACTTGTCCAGAAAATGCTGCACGGTATCAGGAAAATATATAGAAAGATAGAAAATAATCAGAAAACAGGATGAGGAAGTGGTGTCATCTTTTCTTGTGAATTTTCTGCTGCTCGAAGTGATGGATAATTGTGTGGAAATGTTGCATGTATTCGTTCTTTATCACTACCAAACACATTCAGCTGAGTTGTAGCTGGGGTTGGTGCAGGATAAACATAGCGACAGGCCATTCAGCTCCTCAATTTCCATTGGAATACTATTTCACCAATTCAGCAATGCGCCCAAAGATCTGTTGAGGTGAGGCCACACATTTCAAAGCAGAGATTGAAATATTTTTGTTGGGAGTAAAGGGTTATGGCATCAAAGAGGGTAGGTGGAGTTAAATTGCAGATGGCCATGGTCGAATTGAATCGGGGAACAGGCTGGAGGGGCTGAATGGCTGACCCCTGTTCCTATAGCTGAAAACCTCAAACATCAGGAATGCGCAATGTACTGCATCAATATCAGATCAGTTCACCATCACAATTATGCTGTAGGAATCTTGGCGAGGCTGGGAAGGGCACCAATTGATACTAAGCCATGAGCTGCGGTGTGCTGTTTATTTGTGCTCACTCAGAACTGACTGCCCAATGCTCATTTTGTTAGGGATCCGGAGAGCTCTCAGGACACTTCCTTTGTAACAATCCTTGGGCTGGGTTTGTTCAATCATGGGTTCCCAAAACAGGCAGAATGCTGGAATATTTTTTCATCACAACATCACAGTTATCCAGCCCTGACCAGCTGCTGTCCACAGTCAACTTCCATCCCCATGCCAGTAAAGCAAGCATCATTGGTTCTTGCAGAGTATCTGATTCTTTATCTAGACTTACTGCTATTTCCTTCAATTCCATTGCCAAACAAATAACTAAAGAAACATTTGTGCAAATTGGTGCTGACGTGAGTAATGAACTGACAGCAGTTCATTCGAAAAAGAGTGAATTAATAATTATGCTTATTTAATTGTAAAAGATGCAAACTAAATAAGCAGTCATAAAAAAACTCAAATGGTGTTATTAAAAAAAAGAAGTCTTTGGCTACAACACACTTGCTGCATACTAATCCAGTAAATCTGAATTACATACTCAACTTTAGTATAAAGTTAAACCGATGGGCTTGAAGTGATGTAGAATAAGTTTGCATATAGAATATCATCGTCTTTGATTTGAAGCATTTACAATTATACAGAATTTTACATGTTTCAATTTAATAATAATAATCATAATCATATTTATATCTCTTTTCCCAGGATTTACTCGACCCAGCCTGAAAAGTGTTAAAAATGAGAGCTCCTCATATTTTCGGAGGAAAGAGAAGAGATTTCGCTTCTTCATTAGACGCATGGTGAAATCGCAGAGTTTCTATTGGATAGTTCTCTGCGTGGTGGCACTTAATACTCTCTGTGTTGCAATTGTCCACTATGACCAGCCAATGTGGCTTACCGAGGCTTTGTGTAAGTATGCAGTCCCATATTAAGCCCATGTCAAGTATATTTTCAAATTGCTTCTATTTGGTTTAACAAAATCATTTCCGTCGGGCCTTTTGAAGTAGACCTTAGTAAGTCTAGATGTTGGCATTGTCATTTCATGTAAAGGGGAACACCATTTTCACTGGGGGAGGGCAGGGGGATGTACTTTTCTATAATTTACATCTATGTCGATGAATAACGAAAATTCTATATCAAGTATTCACTTGTCAACTCAAACTATACTTAGATATGGAAAAATCACCAAATAATACTTCTTCCTATTGGAGAGACCCACATTCCTTTTTCTCTTCTACTTCCATGTTGTCTTTGCTAATTCATTCTGATTTTTCAAAACACTCCGAATTGGAATATGTTACACATTCCTTTTAATTTCCAATCAAGGGGCAATTTAGCATGGCCGATCCACCTAGCCTGCACATTTTTAGGTTGTGGGGGTGAGACCCTCATCGACATGGGGAGAATGTGCAAACTCCACACAGACAGTGACCCGTGGCCGGGATCGAACCCGAGTCCTCGTTGCTGCAAAGCAGCAGTGCTAACCACTACGCCACCGTGCCACCCCTCACAGAACTAGTCGACAAAATTTTAATCCTGCTAATGTAAGACACAATTTTGCAGCCACATTGAGTAATTAGCCACTTTGGGAGAGTATTTCTTCAACTGGGAACTGTTCAGGTCCTGGTTCTTCTGAAAAGGGCAGAAGTCCGAATGGAAATGTAAGGAAACCTGTGACAGGCTCAGCAGATTTTTCAGTTCAGTACAATCATCGCACAAGATATAAATGAGCAGCACTGACCAGGAGCTCCCGCTCTGAGTCTCGATCTGTTGACTGCTGCAGGAAAGTTCACATTTATGGATATGAGATAAGGATGGGATGAGACTCTATAGCCGGGATTTATTGTGAAGGCAATGGCCCTGACCACCGGCTGGAAAGTCAAGGGCGAGCCAGCTTCGGCTGGTCCCGGAACGCATGACCGTATTTTACAGTCCTCAGGCTATTCATTACCTAAGATGGTGGCTTCAGCCACACCTCACCACCTTGCACCCTCCCCTCCCTCCAACCTTACCCAATGCAGGATGTCATTCATCCAAGAGCTGTGAGCCAATCAAAAAGAGGTTCCTCAGCCCCAGTAATGCCAGCAGCAGTGGTCACTTCTGGGACTATGGTAAACCCCTGACCAGCAGCAATGCTGGAAGCCTGAAATAAAGGTAAGTGGAAGGGGCTCACCAGGGTCAGCAAAAGGCTGATGGGGAGAATAAGAGGATTGAGAGGCCATGGGTGGAGGGTTTCTCAAGTAATTGCAGCCATTCCATGAGTTGGCATGGCCTCTCCTTCCAATGTCCCCAGTGATGGCAAAACGTGGCCCGAATTGGCCATTAATTGGCTGATTGAGGGTTCAGTTGGTTCAATGGGCAGCTTGCCACCTACTTTGCCACAGCTAAAATACCAGTGGAGGTAGTAAGGCAGTGGGCAAGGCACAACCTGCCATCCGACCTGATTTTACGACACCCCACCCCTCACCTGTCAGCCTGCTCCTAGGTTTGCATCGGTAAAGTGGCTCCTTGTCAGGGCAGTTGGTACCTCGGGAAATGCATCTTAACATAAGTTAACACCCACCTCATTATCTACCGACTTGGCCATGTCATTAAGAAAGATGTGTTGATCAAAGTCATGCTGGTTCTCCTTCATAACGTTTGCATTTTGTAATGCTCGTTTTTATCTTGCAGTTTAGTTTTCTGACAACTGAAGTTAAATTAATTGTTGTCTAATTATATTCTGTTTATATTCTGTTTAGCACCTTCTTGGCTGCTATCCCAACCAGCCTATTTGAAGAGAATGGCAACTTATACCCAAAGTCTTTGTTATCTCCCCACTCATTTCTTTCAATAGGCCTCAGGGCTTACTGACTACTATTTGCTTTACATATCCTTGTAAAAGCTCTTACACTTGCCTTTTATATCTTCCACTAGCCTTTTCTTCGGATTCAGTTTTGCCCCTCCTAATCTCCCTTTTCACCTTCCCACAATAATTCCTACATTTCTCCTGGTTTTCTTCACTCCCAATTTATAACTGCATAATTCTAAAAGATAATGAGAGTAATGTGGACAAATATCTTTATGCACAAGGCTGTTGGCGCATGTAGCAGTTGAACTATAGAGCCATTTTTCATTTTGCGAGGTTACCACAGATGGACAGTTGAAGCAGAGGAGGATACAAGCCATGGGGAAAGTGTTGGAAAGTACGTAGAACATAGAACAGTACAGCACAGAACAGGGCCTTCGGCCCTCGATGTTGTGCCGAGCCTTGTCCGAAACCAAGATCATGCTATCCCACTCCCTGTCATTCTGGTGTGCTCCATGTGCCTATCCAATAACCGCTTGAAAGTTCCTAAAGTGTCCGACTCCACTATCACAGCAGGCAGTCCATTCCACATCCTAACCACTCTCCGAGTAAAGAACCTACCTCTGACATCCCTCCTATATCTTCCACCCTGAATCTTATAGTTAAGCCCCCTTGTAACAGCTACATCCACCCGAGGAAATAGTCTCCGAACATCCACTCTATCTATCCCCCTCATCATCTTCTAAACCTCTATTAAGTCACCTCGCATCCTCCTCCGTTCCAAAGAGAAAAGCCCTAGCCCCCTCAACCTTTCCTCATAAGACCTATCCTCCAAACCAGGCAGCATCCTGGCCCCTTTCCAATGCTTCCACATCCTTCCTATCGTGAGGTGACCAGAACAACACACAATACTCCAAATGTGGTAGGATTAGTTTGGATTGCTTTAGCAGAAAGGGGACATCAATACAATAGGTTGAATGACCACGCCTTGTGCTACGAAGTTTTTTTATTCTGTGGATTTGGAAACCCATGCTGATCAACTTGATAGACCTTGTGCACAAGTAAACAGTTGCACACCATTTCTCAGATGAGCTGTTAACATGTAAATTCTGGAACAGGGCCGGGATTCTCCCCTACCCAGCGGGGCGGGGGGTCCTGGCGTGTTGGAGTGGCGTGAACCACTCCGGCGTCGGGCCGCTCCAAAGGTGCGGAAGTCTCTGCACCTTTAGGGGCCAAGCCCTCACATTGAGGGGCTAGGCCCAGGCCGGAGTGGTCCTCGCTCCACCGGCTGGCGTGAATGGCCTTTGGCGCCACGCCAGCCAGGGCCAAAAGGACTTCGTCGGCCGGGGTAAGTCCGCGCATGCGACGGAGCGTCAGCGGCTGCTGGGGGCACCTCCCCGGAGTCAGATCGCCTCATGCCCCCCACAAGACCCCGGCGCCGGCCCACACCGCCAATCCCGTCAATAAATTAGGTGGTTTAATCCACGCTGGTGGGAGAGGCTTGTCAGCGGCAGGACTTCGGCCCATCGCGGGCCGGAGAATCGCCACGGGGGGCCCGCCGACCAGCGCGGCGCGATTCCCACCCCCGCCGAATCCCGGGTGGCAGAGAATTCGGGACACGGCGGGGGCGGGATTGACGCTGGCCCCGGACGATTCTCCGACCCAGCGGGGGAGTCGGAGAATCCCGCCCCAGGTCTTTTATGTGCTATGAACAATTTTAACAGATTATTTTTGTTTCAGATTTTGCTGAGTTTGTTTTCCTTGGACTTTTTCTGACTGAGATGACCCTGAAAATGTACGGCTTGGGACCTAGAACGTATTTCCATTCCTCATTCAACTGCTTTGATTTTGGGGTAAGATCAAGGTTGCGCGATTGCATGCAGACAATGGAAATATTATTGGTCCAGAGCTCACTAACTAAATGTGTGTTGTATGTTATTTTTGCAGGTGATTGTGGGCAGTATTTTTGAGGTAATTTGGGCTGCTGTCAAACCAGGGACCTCGTTCGGTATAAGTGTTCTCAGAGCACTTCGCTTACTCAGAATCTTCAAAGTAACCAAGTAAGGGGAATATTATTTTTCTATGAGCTTCCCTCTTTCAATTTCTTGAAAAACTTGATTTTGGCAACAAAAGAAAAAACATTATTTGCACTGGTTTATTTTTGGTTCAAAGCTGCAACTCTGTCCACCCTAGCTGGCTATAAGGGACATTTATTGTAAATTAGTTCCAGATCTTTAGCCTACCATTTTATCGTATATATTCAGAAAGTTCAGATCTTATCCCTTCAAAGATTCCGTGGGTTTTTCATTCATTGGATTACTTGGCAATTGGCCCACTGGACAACGGCAAGTGAGAAGGTGACAAAATGGGCGCGATTCTCTGACCCCCACGCCGTGTGGGAGAATCACGGGAGTGCCGGGCGATTCCCGCCACGCCGCCCTGGCACCCGCACGCGATTCTCCCACCCCCCCCCAAAATGGCGTGCCACGTTTTACGACAGGCCGCTCCGAGAATCGCCGCTCGCCGTTTCTGACGGGCGAGCGGTGATTCTCCGGCCCTGATGGGCCGAGCGGCTTGCCCAATACGACCGGTTCACGCCGGCGCCAACCACAACTGGTCACTGCCGGCGTGAACAGCGCGCGAGCGCTGCGTGTGCGGCCTGTGGAGGTAGGGAGGATCGAGCACCAGGGGGGTGCTCAGTGGGGGTCTGGCCCACGATCGGTGCCCACCGATTGTCGGGCCGGCGTCTCTAAAAGACACAGGGCGTGATTCTCCGCTCCCCACGGCGGGTGGGAGAATCGCGGGAGGGCCCCCCAACTATTTTTACGCCCCTCTGACGCCATTTTTCACGGCGAACGTCGATTCTCCGACCCAGATGGGCCGAGCGGCCTGCCGTTCCCGGCCGTTTCACGACGGCGGCAACCACACCTGGTCGCTGCCGTCGTAAAACGGGAGTGAGAAGCCCGTTTGGGGCTTGTAGGTAGCCGAGCAAGGAAAGAGCACCACGACTGTGCTCGGGAGGGGACAAGGATGGGGGCAGCACGGTAGCATGGTGGTTAGCATAAATGCTTTACAGCTCCAGGGTCCCAGGTTCGGTTCCCGGCTGGGTCACTGTCTGTGCGGAGTCTGCACATCCTCCCCGTGTGTGCGTGGGTTTCCTCCGGGCGCTCCGGTTTCCTCCCACAGTCCAAAGATGTGTGGGTTAGGTGGATTGGCCATGATAAATTGCCCGTAGTGTCCTTAAAAGTAAGGTTAAGGGGGGGGGTTGTTGGGTTACAGGTATAGGGTGGATACGTGGGTTTGAGTAGGGTGATCATTGCTCGGCACAACATCGAGGGCCGAAGGGCCTGTTCTGTGCTGTACTGTTCTGAAGGCCCGCGATGGGTGCCCACCGATCGTCGGGCCGGCGTCCAAATCGGACACACTATTTCCCCTCCGTCACCACGCAAGATCAAGCCGCCACGTCTTGCGGGGCGGCTGTGGGGAAAGACGGCCACCGCACATGCGCGGGTTCGTGCTGTCAGCGTCATGTCGTCAGCCGCGCATGCGTGGGTTGGAGCCTGCGCATGCGCGGCTGACGTCATTAGGCGCGCCGGCTGCATCATTCTTGGCGCGATGCCCCCACGGCCGAGAGTTACGGAGCGCCGCTCCTAGCCCCGCCGGGAGGGGAGAATAGGGGGCGAGGAGCGGCCTCCGAGGCCGTCGTGAAACTCGGCCGAGTTCACGACGGCCCTCCCGATTTTTCCCGGGAGCGGAGAATTCCGGCCACACTCTTTTCCCTCTGCCGTCCCGCAAGATCAATCCTCCATGTCTTGCGGAGCGCCCGCGGGGAGGACGGCAACTGCGCATGCGCGGGTTGGCGCCGGCCAACCTGCGCATGCGTGGGTGACGTCATTTAAGCGCCGCCCACTGCGTCATTTACGCGGCGCCGCTTTGACGCGGGCGCCAAGACCCGGCGCACGTAATTGACGCGGCGCTGCTCCTAGCCCCCTGGGGGTGGGAGAATAGGGGGCGAGGAGCGGCCTCCGACACCGGAGTGAAACACTTAGGGCGCGATTCTCCCACACAGGGGGAAATTGTAAGGCTGGCGTCAAATCCGGGCGGGTTTGACGCCAGCCCCCCCCTCCCCGACCGGGAACCGACTCTGTCCCCGGTCGGGGCTAGCAGCCCGACGCCGTAAACTCCGGCATCGCGGGCTTAACGAATTTCGTTAAGCCCGCTTGCCAGTGTTTGCGCCGGCTGACGCGTCATATGACGTCAGCCCCGCATGCGCGGATTGGAAGACTCCAACCCGCGCATGCGCGGATGACGTCATCGCGCATTTGCGCGAAACCCGCGCATGCGCGGGCCGGGATGCCCCTCAGCCGCCCCGTGAAGTAATACAGCGGGGTGGCGGAAGGACAAAGAGTGCGTGGGTATCGGAACCGCTGCCTGCGATCGGTGCCCACCGATCGCGGGTCCATGGCACCCTTGGCACGGCCGTGGTACTGCCGTGCCAATCGGTGCCATGGTTTTAAAAATCTGAACTTTACGGCCGTTTTTACGAACGGCCAGACCAGGTGTGTTTGCCGTTCGTAAAAACAGCCGTAAAGGGCTTGGAACTCGGCCCATCAGCCAGCTGAGAATCGCTGCTGGCCTTAAAAAAACGGCGGCAGCGATTCGTATCGGGAGTCGGGCGTGGGGGGGGGGGGGGGGGGGGAGAATAGCGGGAGGGCGTCGGACTAGCGTGGCCGTAAAATTTTACGACCCCCGCTATTCTCCGCACCGTCATGAGTGCGGAGAATTGCGCCCTTAGTATCCCGTTGGGAGAATTGCGCCCAATATCTTTTTGTCCTCATTGTACTATTTTAACGGACAGCGCAATGGCCTCATTGTAAATAGCCAAAATTATAACGATACTAAGCTTGCAATGCACATAATAGACTTTCTAACTGTGAACAGGGATATAGGAATTGCCATGTACTAATATTTACTACATGATTGGTGAAGCACCATTAGAATTGTCACTTACTAAGTACTTACTTAGTAAGACTTGTACCCTTACTTGAAGCTGGAAGAAAAGCATGAAATCCAGAATGAGAAAAGGCCATTTGACACATAAAGCAGGTTCGATCCAAAGTGAATGTGTGATTATTTTATTATACGTTTGCCCGATCATCGCAGCTAACAACATCAACTATTTTTAAGAAATGCTCCCATCTGCAATTTCCCATGGAGAACAAATATTAAGCAATCGCCCTCTCCCCTTCAGCTAGGCATCTCTAAATACTTTGGTCCAGTTTCCTTGTAAAGGTATTAATCAATCTTGAATCAATTTTGAAAGAAGGTTCCTCATGCCCACTGACTTGAGAGACTCAGAAATAATCTGCTAAGTATCACTTTGATACTGATAATAAATTATTGCTCATGGAGATCACACAAGTAACTCAGAATTTAACTGCTGCTACTATGTAAAATGTATTGGTATAATGTAATGTTTTCAGTCAACTAAAATCAAGGAGCATGACACCCACCTACTAAATTCTTAGATTCATAGTATCTTACAACATTGAAGGAAGACATGTGGCCCATTGCCCCTCTTTGGCTATCTCAGATAGAGCTATTTTGTTACTTAATTACAAGTAGAACTTAGGCCTCAAGTGCTTCATTGTCCTTCAGTATTAATTTCAGTTTCAAAATTTTCTCAATCATGAAGCCATTTTACTGAAGATTTCGTACTTCAAACACATTCCAAAACATATAGTGCAAAGAAAAATCAACCTTCCAGGTCTGAAACGTCCACTAATAGAAATTTCTCAAAATACAATTCTCACACGCTCATTAGTTACAATCTTCCTAAATTGTTCACATATGAGTGTGCTGATATGATGCCCGTGCAGACTAAGGGGGGGGTCGTCGATTGATTTCCCCGTGGAGTTCGAGGAGTACGAATTACCTTCTGAGTGGGCAGAGACTCGCCCCGTAGGGACTCACTGGTAGGACTTTAAAATGTGTAACCCAGATCCCAACAGGGGTGCCAGATGGCCCTGGGTTGACTCACCAGCAACATACATCACAGCTGTGGCTCCTTTTCGTTCAAGGAATAAACCCGAATTTTGTGTTAGCCTGGCCTCGGCTGGAGATATTACATATGCATTCTCTCAGACAATTTAACATGTACACCTCAATAAATTTTGAACAGAAACAAATATGACCAATATTTATCCACTATCTTATTCATACCTTATTGAAATTTTCTTCGAAGCTTGTGATTTTAAGATTGAAGTCACAGAAAAAAGTGAGCTAGCTTCCTTTAAAAATTGCTCGATATCAGATAAGAAGTGGGAGGAGCATTGGTGCCATTGGTGTTTTGCTAAGATGATTGACCTGTGTTTTTAAAGGTACTGGAACTCATTGCGTAATCTGGTGGTGTCTCTGCTGAACTCCATGAAATCTATCATCAGTCTGCTCTTCCTGCTTTTCCTGTTCATTGTAGTTTTCGCCTTACTTGGAATGCAGCTCTTTGGGGGACAGTAAGTCACTCTAGTATGAATTTAAAATCATGTTTTTAATTTAATGACTGGGAAACTCAAATGAAAGATTAACACCTGCGAGGTACAAGCACGATTGAAAAGGAAAGAAAGCACATGAAACCGACCGAGAAATAGTGTGGACTGGAGAGATTGTACATTGTCAGAGGTTAGGAGACTGACCAAGGCTATACATGTTCCATAGCTTTGAGCTCCAAAGGATGGATAGGCTCAATTAATCCCCTGGTGGAAGCATGGCCCCATGAACAGCCAAAAGAGCTGTGGGGATGGCCAGAGGCAGCTGCCTGTCAAGTAAACTTGAGTGGCTTCGAGGTTGCCACCAGGAGCCCATGGGAAAAATTGTCCGCACAAACTAAAATGGTCGAGATGACTCAGGGAGGGAATTAATACCTGGAGGGTGGAAGCAGAGGGCAGAGTGGTGCGCAACATTTCCTTCCGGGGCCCATTGGAGCATTACTGTTCCTCTCAGCCCAAGTTTAAAATTTCAAACTTCTCAGACTGGCTCTTGTTGTTAGTGTTAGGATCCCGATGGGAAAACCCAACTATATGCAATTTGCAAAACTGTGAGGAAAGGCGACTGCACCACAGCATTGATAACGCTGACCAATAGATATGTTTTATATTGAAACCAAACTTTAAACACAGAATTAACCACAATAACAACAAGAAAATAGCTTCACTGCTAACCATTCTTAAATCAAAGAAGGAACTTTAAGTTAACTCCCAAATCTGCCACTAAATATTCTAATTAAGTAAACCAGTATGGTTCAAATACATGTTGAGCACCTCTTATTCGAAATTCTGAAATTCAAAAGCTCGAAAATCCGCACTACTTTCGAGTGCCGAAATCATGTTTCCAGTAAAAAATGACATGGTATTCACCCGAGATCCACTAGCTATGTGACGTTTCACAACTATCCCTATACAGGTATTCCAAAATTTGAAAAATTCTGACCCAAAGAAGTTTGAATAAGGGATGCTGAACCTGTCCCACTTATAAATAAAGTTAACAGCCAATCAGGTTTTACTTGCTTTTCTGTGTGCAGAGACCTTGGAGAGAATCTTTCAGGCGCAAACTGATTGTCCTGTCAGACCAAAATCCTATGGCAAACTGCAACTGCATACAGACCTGGCTATTCCCCTTAATTACACCATCTGTGCCTAAAGCATACGGCATTCTTCTGAATCCTCCCTCAAGATGCCACAATACAACATCTCTCATAAATTATTTGCACCCCAGGGAATTCCAAACCAAAACAATATTCCATTAGCTAGCTATTTGTAAACAAGGAAATGCTTCGAAAAACAGCATAACCCCCCCCCCCCTGCAAAATCAAGGGTGACCACACTTTTACAACACCTTAATCACAGCTTTAGCAGAGATATTGTCTGTGTGTATCTTACCCAGGTTTTTAAAATAACATGACTTCAACAAAATATAAATTATAACAATTTCATACATTCACACTGGGGGTTTGGTTGGCCAGAGATGTCAGTACTGCTCCTCCACTCAAGCCTGAAATTGAAGTAACAAATACTCCATGTAAACTACTCCCTACTCAAATTTCTTCTGACAAGCAGGGAGTGGTTAAAATACCCTCTGAAATGTCAGTATGGGACAGAGTGGAATAGGTCTTAATATCAGGACCGTACACCATATGGGCAAGGAGAAAGAGTAAGTGAGTTGGTAAATTCTAACTTTAGGAGGAATAGGAAAGAAAGTTTCATATAAGCCAGACTCGGAGTAAAGAAAGTCACAACGCTGAGTTGAAAGGATTGGAAAACCTGCAAATGACCACATCTTGGACATGCCATGTATTCACAGTTTTAATTATAAAACAATTTCAGTACTTTGAGAATGGAATCGTAAGTTAAGATGGTGGCTCCCTTATATCAGTCTCAAATGCAGCTGTTGGCTTGACCTCTTTTGTGGGTCACAGGCATGTTCTGCAAATCCACAGCAAACGGTTTAACAACGTAAAATTAATTTCAGTCCATTAGAGCACTCTGCACGGTCTGTTCATCACAACTACATCCATCATCAAGAAGATTCAGATGCACCTTTAGACGTTCTGCCTGCGAATCATGGTGTGAATCGCTGTTTTTCAGCACATTACATTTTGAATTGCTGTACTTGCTATTGGGACTGGTTTCACAATCTGTAGCTGTGAAATAAACCTCGACAAGTGTTAAACAATGAAAGTAGATTCATCTCCAGTGTTGTTCATCTCTAGGTTTAATTTTGACGATGGAACCCCTCCAACAAATTTTGATACGTTTCCTGCTGCAATTCTTACTGTGTTCCAGGTAAATAAAGTTGATTTTTTTTTTAAATTGAGGAGATACTTTGTTATTAAAAAGCTTTTCTGCTTTTTAATTATACCTTATTTCTTGCATTGGCTGTTGCATGCAAGAAGTTTGCATTGCACACTGAGAGTGGACAATATTGCTTGCAGTGACTATAGATCACCCATGGTGTAACTAATTTTCTATCTCTTGCACAATCACCAATCCACTCTGATAATGCAATTACCATTGGTATGCACCAATCATAAAATCAAGCATGGAGCTACGAATTTGACTGTATGATTCAGTTCACCCAATGGCTTTATGTTGTGGGAGAGCGAGGGCACTAAAATTGACTGTGGTGCCCCAGGTTACAAAAGCCAAGTATTAGCCGTGCTTCCTGCTCTTGATCGTTGCCCAGTGATTTCTGCTAGAAAGCAGTGGGGTGGAATGTAGAAATGCTCAGGCCGCTACAGTAGGAAAGCCTCCTGATGCTCACATTATAAAGAATATCTCAGGTGGGAAATCGGAGAGCTCACACAGGGCTCTCTGAACTATTATAAGTCACTTCCAGGCGAGAGCTGGGATGAAAATATTAGAAAAGGAAATTGTGAGAGGTAGAGGGATGCAGCCAGGGTCTGATTAAAACTGCAGAATGGGTTCTCCTGTGAAAAAGAAAATCTTTTCCATCAACAAAAAAAGGTATGTGAGAGCTGGAAGGTACCTGTATGCATTGATTTTAATACAGATTTCCAAGTCATGGCTAATGTTTTATGTCATGTAGAGTAGATTAGTGAGGCAAAGCAATATTTTAATGTTGAAAATTTCACCAAGGACCTGTATCTTTCAATGAGACTGGAATTCATTGGGCTGGATTTAACGTGGAAACTCTGGAAACTAGGGCTAGATTTTATGGTCATTATCATAGACTATCATAGAACAGTACAGCACAGAACAGGCCCTTCGGCCCTCGATGTTGTGCCGAACAATGATCACCCCACTTAAACCCACGTAACCCAACAATCCCCCCATTAACCTTACACTACGGGCAATTTAGCATGGCCAATCCACCTAACCCGCACATCTTTGGACTGTGGGAGGAAACCGGAGCACCCGGAGGAAACCCACGCGCACACGGGGAGGACGTGCAGACTCCACACAGACAGTGACCCAGCCGGGAATCGAACCTGGGACCCTGGAGCTGTGAAGCATTGATGCTAACCACCATGCTACCGTGAGGCCAGGATTTTCCAGTCTGCTTATGGCGGGACCCACCGTGGGAGATTCGGGGACACAGCCAAAAGCCCATTTTGGTGCACTTTTGGTGCGACCGGACAATTTGAACGGCAGGCACAGCTTGAAAATCCCACACCCTATCTGTCGGGACCCCTGTTGGCAACCTCACCTCCCAAGGACTATCAGCCAGAGAACCAGCAACTCTTCAGTTCCAGTAGTGCCATCATATGATCATAAAGGTTATACGAAATAGGAGCAGGAGAAGGCCATTTGATCCTTCGATGCTGCTGCTCTGAATGAAACTGTGGCTGTTCTGATTAACACCACTTTCCTTCCTGTTCCCTATAACCTTTAGCTCCCTCATCAATCAAAAATCTATTCAACTCAACCATGTTTATATTCACTGATCCAGCCTCTACTGCTCTCTGGAGAAGAGAATTCCAAAGACTAATGACCATCTTGGAGAAAAAAAACTCCTGCTCTTCTCTGTCTTCAATGGGAGACCCCTTATTTTTAAACTGTGGCCTCTAGTTCTGAATTTACCCACAAGAGAAATCGTACTCCCGGTATCTCCTTGGAAGTCTGCCACTGCATCGCCATCTCTTCCTTTTTATATGCACAATACCCACTACCATCGCTCCTGATGTTATGTGTCCTCTCCACCTGCCAGCTTTCTCCCGGGGCAGGGTTGGGTGGGGGGTGTATATAAAATTCCTTTGACTGCCACATTGCCATAGTGCAGAGGCTTGCCCGTTCCATTGATCTCGATAGCAATGCCCTCAGGAGTCTTAAACTCCTGGTAGGGTAACCCATGACATTAAGGTCAGAGGGGAGGAAGCAGACAAGTTGCAATCCAAAACAAGTCCACAATGACGGATTGGGCAGAAGATAGTCGTACGGTATCAATGGCTGTGATGGCAGATGAAGGCTGCGACAGTAGGGAGATCCTAGTTGTCGAGGTTCCCTTGCCACAGGAACTGGACCTACCCTCTGTCAAGGACTGTGTGTCTGCTGATGTGCCATGGCATGCCCAAATTAAAAGATGTCTCGCACCAAGCGTCTAGCTAGAATAAACGATGCAGATGAGCCCTTCGGCACGCAGGCAGTGGAATTTGGGGCGCAATTCTCCCCCCCCCCCCCCACGCCGGGTGTGAGAACCGCGGGGGCGCTGGGCAAGTCCCGCCACGCCGCCCCGGCACCCGCACGTGATTCTCCCACCCACCCCCCCCAAAATGGCGCGCCGAGGTTTACGGCAGGCCGCTCGGAGAATCGCCGCTCGCCGTTTGTAACGGGCGAGCGGCGATTCTCCAGCCCATATGGGCCGAGCGGCCTGCCCGGCACGACGTGTTCACGCAGGCGCCAACCACAAATGGACGCTGCTGGCGTGAACAGTGCGCGAATGCTGCGGGGGCAGGCTGTGTGGGGGGGGGGGAGGGAGGATCAAGCACCGGGGGGGGCACTCAAAAGGAGTCTGGCCCGCGATCGGTGCCCACCGATCGGCGGGTCGGCGTCTCTGAAGGACGCATCCTTTCCTCCGCCGCCCCGCAAGATCACTCCTCCATTTCTTGCGGGGCAGCCGCAGGGAGGATCGCAACCGCGCATGCGCGGGTTGGCGCCGGCGAACCTGCGCATGCGCGGGTGACATCGCCGCTCCTAGCCCCCGGGGGTGGGAGAATACGGGGCGAGGAGCGGCCTCTGACGTCAGAGTGAAACACTCTCCGTTGGGAGAATCCCGCCCTTGATTCAACCGTCGCACTCGTGAAATCGGAACAGGAGAGCGTTTCAGCAGCTTTCTTCATGACTGAGCAGCCCTCTTTTGGATCCACTCTGCTCACCCTTGCATGGGGAAAGCTCTAGAAAAGGTGCCCTAAAAATAGTCTGTTCCATCCCCAACCCTGAGAAATTGCATCCAACAGGCTGATTTACCTACGGTTAGAAAATCAAAGTTAAATTGAATTTCAGAACCTGGGGCAGCACGGTAGCACAGTGGTTAGCCCAGTTGCTACACAGCTCCAGAGTCCCAGGTTCAATTCCTGGCTTGGGGCACTGTTTGTGTGGAGTCTGCACGTTCTCCCCGTGTCTGCGTGGGTTTCCTCCAGGTGCTCTGGTTTCCTCCCACAGCCCAAAGATGTGCAGGTTTGGTGGATTGGCCATACTAAATTGCCCTAAGTGTCCAAAAAAGATTAGGTGGGGTGACTGGGTTATGGGAATTGGGTGGAGGCGTGGGCTTGGGTGGGGTGCTCTTTCCAAGGACCAGTGCAGACTCGATGGGCTGAATGGCCTCCTTTTGCACTGTAAATTCTATGATTCTAAGTACCATCCACATGGATAACGAGCAAATCAATCAACTAGAACAGAGAACTGAACTGCTCTTGTTGCCTGTTGAACTCAAGCAATTCAACATTGACGTTCTGCTACCCTGCAAAAGACCTGAAGAGCAAGAACCACCAGGTAACGGTCGTGAGTACCAAGGCCCCAACCTCTGATGTTAATGATGCTAATGATGAAGCCAAAGAAGGCTCCACCCTGGACACACATGCCCCAACATTCCTAAGGAAGATAAGATCATCCTCCTTAGGGTCTTCAATGCCAGGATTGGAAAGGATTCCCAAATCTGAAAGGAACCACTGGAAAGGAAGGAGTTGGGAATTGCAACATCAATAGAGCTCGCCTGCTCAGCAAATGTGCGGAACACCACTTTGTCACCACTAACACACTGTTCCCCCATAAAGACAAGTTCAAGATTTCCTGGAGATATCCATGATCAAAGCACTGGCACATGATCGACTATGTCATTGTCCAAACCTCTGACCGAAAGGATACCCTCAGCACCACTGTGATGACCTGTGCAGATGACTGTTGGACTGACCACTGGCTCAGCCTCTCCTCTATGGCCATTAAATTCCATCAGAAGCAGCAGAAAATGAAGGAACAGCTCAGAAAAAGGATCAACATTGAGCAGCTTCAGGAGTCAAGCACGCGAGTGAACATATCTTCTCCAAAATCTCCAAAGTGTCTAATGGATGGAGAAAACGGGAAAGAGCTGAGGACAGCCATCATCTCAAGCAGTGAAGCAATCATCAGCTACAAGGAAACACCAGAGACACCAAGACTGGTTCAATGAGAATGACCACACCATCGAAGACCTCATCGACAAGAAGAGGAAAGCTCTCTGCATCTGGCAGAATGACATAATGAGCATGACAAAGGAGAGCTCATCAGTCAGTCATGGTGGAGGTACAAGGAAGAACTAAGGAAATCAAGTACCAATGGTGGACTGAGAAAGCTAAGGAGCTGCAACTCCTCACGGGCAAGCACAACATCCAGGGCATCTTGAGTAATATATATATATCTTCAAGGCAATATATAGACCCTAGGCCTCAAATTGGTGAAGAGTAAGGACAGAACCATCTTAAGACAGAGAAAACATCACCCTTCGATTTAGAGAACAGTTGAAAGAACTCTTAAGCCATGATAAATCATAGATGAGGATGTGTTTGCGGAAACCCCCCCAGCTCCCCATCAAAGATGATCTTGAACTCCCACCAAGCGTGGACAAAGTCAAAGACCCCATTAAACACATGAAGAATGGGAAAACTGCATGAGTGGACAGGATTCCACCAGAGATATTCAAATTTGGAGGAGAAGCAATCTCCGTCATTTCCATCAGCTGCTTCTGAAAATCTGGGGCAGAGAAGAAATTCCTGCTAACCTCAGGGATGCATCATTGCCATTGTCTTTGAGAAAGGAGACAAAGCAGACTGTGGCCAAGGAATCTCCCTACTTCCCATCGCTGGGACGATCATTGCCCAAATCCTCGCTCATTACCTTCTCCCAATCTCTGAAGAAATACTTCCGGAAAGCCAGTGTGGTTCTGACAAACGGTGGCACAGCAGAGATGATTTTCACTGCTCGGCAACTTCAAGGGAAATGCCTGGAGCAGGATCAAGCACTCTACATGGGCTTCAGCAATCTGACCAAGGCTTTTGACTCAATCAATCGGGAAGTGCTATGGAATAGCCTGTCTAAAAGGCCAGCTATCCAGAGAAATTCATAACATCCTCTGACTCCTCCACGACAAAATGTCAATGACAGTCCTCATCGACGGAAATAAGAGAGAAACCTTTTGAGGTCAAGATTGGAGTCGAGGAGGGATGTGCCATCGCCCTTGCCCTTTTCTCCATTTTCATCATCGTCATCTTTCCCCCTGAGTAGAGCAAGCTTTCCAGTGGAGTGGACATCATCTACAAGATGGACGGAAAGCTTTTCAAACTCACCCGGTTGAAATCTAAGAAGAACGCAACACTGTCAACACTTGCGGATGAGGATCTCCAAGCCATGCTTGATGCCTTCATGGATTCATACCAATGAATTGGTCTCAGCCTCAACCTCGAGGAAACTCAAGTCCTTTACCAATCCTTCCCAGAGCAAGAGCCAGTCGCTTCCTCCATCAAGATCAACAGAAAAACCCAATTACATATGAAACATTTCCCCAACCTGGGAAAACAGCTTTCATCTGAGGCTGACAGTGGTGCGCAGATCCAACATTGTACCCAATCTGCGAGCGCCTCCGTTGGATGCCTAAGGTCGAGTATCTTTGATGACCGTGACATTCATGCTGACACCAAGGTTCTCTAATACAAGGCAGTCGTCCTCTCACCGCTTCCATATGGCTTCCAAAACTTGGAACATGTACAGGCTCAAGGCCCTGTACAGGTACCATCAATGCTGTTTGAGACAGATCCTCTG
Organism: Scyliorhinus canicula; assembly: GCF_902713615.1. Lineage (NCBI taxonomy): Eukaryota > Metazoa > Chordata > Chondrichthyes > Carcharhiniformes > Scyliorhinidae > Scyliorhinus > Scyliorhinus canicula. The sequence continues at coordinate 35,961,496 of NC_052166.1, read as the reverse complement.
CATCAGCTTGGAGGACAGGCACACTAACATCGGCATCCTAGAAGGAGCCAAGAACACCAGCATAGAGGCTATGATCATTAGAAAACTACTCCGCGGGGCCGGCCATATGGTTAGGATGTCAGATTCCCAGCTGCCAAAGCAAATCTTCTTTGCCCATGTCAAGGAAGGCTCCCAAACAAGAGGAAGACAAAGGAACCTCTTCAAAGATAGCTCAAGAAATGCAACATCGATGTCAATGCCTGGGAGACCCTTACTGAAAAGAGGCCTCCTTGGCAAAATCCATCTGATTGAAGGGCCACAATTCTTCGAGAACACCCGTTGTAAAGAGCTGGAACAGGGGCCTGAGATGGGAATACCAGGGTCCAAAGACCGATACCACCTCCCAGAAACACCTGCCAAGTGTGCAGTCGAAGATGTGGATCTAGGATTGGGCTCATCGGCCCCGTAACGACCACAGAACCCATGACCAGTAACACACAGTTTCTTAGGTGGACAATCATACTTGTTAGAGAGTGATCGCCGAGGAGACCGTCCCTCCTGATGTTATGCTCCCTCTCCACCTGCCAACTTTCTTCCGGAGCGGGGGTTTGGTGGGGTGCTGGGGATATAAAATTCCGGTCATTTTTAACGTTCAATATTTTCATGAGTTCAGTGTCATCGGTAACTCCTGTAAATGGATTCGGCACTCACAACAACAAAGTACATCTTTCTGCATCTCTCCCAATATTTAAGCAAATAATCAATCATAAGATAAGGACCACAATAGCAAAGCCGTACCCTATACAGAGTCTACTGAAATATATCACATGTTTTGACATAATTTTCTTTTGTTCTGCACAAAGCAGAATGAGGCTCGGGCTCTGAAACAACAAACACTGGCATTGAAATAATTAATCAAAAGGAAACATTGTGAAAGGAGTGAAAAAAATCTCTCTCTAGGCTCTGAGAAGCGTAAAATAATAAAGACACTACTCACTTTCATTTAATACATCGGGGGTGAAATTGGTCCTGTGGAATGGAATAACATAAAGTAGCAATTAGCAGCATGGTACACAGCCTGCCAGATTCTCTCCCCCACCACTTCCTCTGGATTATCTGCTCACCATGCCTCCACATTCAGCTGCCTCAGTGTTGGAGCCTCACAATTTCCTGCTCTTCCCAACCGCCGAGCTGCCCTGCAGCATTGGCATATCATACAACTGGATCCTCTCCCAGGCTTCGCCATGCCTTCGGCCTCCTGGCAACAGCAATAGTTGGGGAAATGGGCACACTCCAATTGCTGACCACATGTTTTGAATCATTAAAATTGGCACCGTAAGGCTGTCATTGAAATCTACTCGATCATAGATCATAGAATTTACAGTGCAGAAGGAGGCCATTCGGCCCATCGAGTCAGCACCGGTCCTTGGAAAGAGCACCCTCCTTAAGCCCACACCTCCACCCTATCCCCATAACCCAGTAGCTTCACCTAACCCTTTTTGGACACTGAGGGCAATTTAGCATGACCAATCCACCTAATCTGTACATTTTATGACTGTGAGAGGAAACCGGAGCATCCGGAGGAAACCCACGCAGTTTCGGGGAGAAAGTGCACACTCCACGCAGTCACCCGAGGCCGGAATTGAACCAGCACCCTTGTCACCGGGAAAACAGTGCCCCGGCGTGGGACCAGAATATCCCGCCGGTGTGAGCAGCCGGTAGATCGTGCTCTAAATTTTCTGGTCATTCAGATGATGAAGCTGTGAGGCAGCAGTGCTAATCACTGTGCCACCGTGCCGCCCCACTGTCCCAGGTTGGATCGTAATTATTTGCTCTGTATCAAGCTGCACAAACATCTTTGAAGTTCTAATTAAAGAAAAGGCAGTGGACAGCGACATGTCTCAAGTTAAATTTGATCAGCAGCGATAGATCAATACTGAATTGATAGACAGTTTTTGATGACAGCTCTGCTGTCTATGATTGAATATGAGGATGGGATTTACTGACCAACCCGCCGCGTGTTTTTCGGCGGTGGAAGAGGCCCACCAGCGGGATTTTCCGAGCACATCATTATCAATGGGGTTTCCCGGTGACTGCACCCTTGTCACGTGGAAAACAGTGCACCGGCATGGGACCAGAATATCCCGCTGGTGTGAGCAGCCAGTAGATCGTGCCCTAAATTTTCTGGTCATTCTGACAATTTCCTATTCAGTTTATGCATAACTGATCCCTCAGTTGATAGCAGAGAGATACCTTGGGCTGAATTGTATGGCCCTGTCGCAGAGGGGGTGAGGCTGGGAAAACGTAGTGAGCCATTTAAACTCCATTGACTTCGGTGGGAGTGGAAAATCTCACCTCTGGTTAGGTGTGAATTCTTATATATTGTTTCTTGCAACACAAAATACAAATTTCGACATATAAAAAGCTCATATTTGGCATGTAGACTTCGGTTAAAAAGGTATAGGAACCTTTCTGACTTAATGTTGAGTTAAACATTTCAAGTTTGTAGATAATTGAAAATCTTCACAATCATTGAAGCTCTCATTCAATAATGTCGATAAAAAGTGTTAATGAAGTTTCATTGAATCTATTCTCCCGTTATTATTGCACAGATCTTGACAGGAGAAGACTGGAACGCAGTTATGTATTTTGGAATTGAATCGCAAGGAGGAGTTAAAAAAGGAATGTTTTCATCTGTATATTTTATTATCTTGACACTGTTTGGCAATTGTATCCTTTGAATCTTGATCGGCAACTGTTGTTGAAGTTTGCCGTGTCACAACTGAATCTGTAGAAAATCGGAAAATGTTGAATACTCTCTGTAAGTCTGACAGCATCCGTGGAGAGAGAGCAGAGGTAACTGGCATGATTTAGCCACAGCGTTGTGCCCGGCGCGGATCTGGACTCGCCTGTGAAATAGCCGGGAAAAGCCAAAATCGAGAGTTGCGTCTGCAGGCCTGCTCCCGATGGCGTGTTCTGGATCACTCCCAAATATGTTGAGCATCTCATTAACCCTCATTTGCATTAATTGCCATCTCATTGATGGAACGCTTGCTGCCATGTGCTCACCGGAGCATCAGGGCGGTGTCCTTCATTAACAGGAAGGGGTCCCACTCGGTGCAGCCAATGAATTTGGGAGGGGAGGAAGGAGGGTTTGGGAATTTGAGGGACGGCAGACGGAATTGATGCCGGGAGAGAGGTGGTAACTTACCCTTGCAGCTCAGTGGAGGTCGTTGGTCTTCTTCCGACATTGTACGTCAGTCTTCCTGGTCATCCCCTCACACTAGCAGCTGCTGCCACTGCCCCCCATGTGGTACTGCTAACCCTGCTGCTGGTCCTCTGACCCACACTCGGGGAACAGGATGTCCTGTCTCACATCGACGAAGTCGAAAAGCCTGGCCGGGCATCCCCAAAGCGAGGAGCAAACCTGCGCGCTGCCATGCTTGCGTCTTGACTGGAAGTGAGTGGTGAGGGAATGTTTGAAGGCAGCTCCCCTTGTTCATGGCGTGATGCTGAGGTGCACGTCTGGCAAATCAGTCGACGAGATAGCCAGCAATGGCGAGACGCTTGTGGGGCTATTTCCAGCACTAAGTGCCATTAAATACGGGCCGCGATCTCGTTAACGCAGGCTTCAATAAGCAACCTTCCAAACATGCCTAAAATCACACTTAGACATTTTTCCATTAAATTGTGCCAACCGTTTCATCAAACCTGATGAAAAGTCATCCAGATTCAAAACATCACCTCTTTTCTCTCTCCACTGATGCTGTCAGACCTGCTGAGATTTTCCACCATTTTCTGTGTTTTTTTGAGCTTCCAGCATCCGTGTAATTTGCTTTTAATCTTTCGATACTTTGTTTTCTATCAGTTACTGTGGAGTATTATTAATCTTAAATGCAGCAGAGTGGTGTAAATCTATTCCTGTCTCACAGTCAAGAAACGTCCCTTGTCAGCTGAGCTGTGACACGCCTTCAGCATCGTTAATCATAGAAATATTTATCCTGCTAATTGCCTCGCACCTCCTCCCAAGCTCCTGGAGCATGGATGGAAAAAATTAGTTAATGGGTGGACTAGGTGGGTGAGCAAAATGTGTTGTGGAGGCTTTTAACACTCTTTTAACATTGACCTTGAAACAAATGCATTTCCTTAGCTTTATCATGAACAGATACACTTCTCAATGTCTTCCTGGCTATTGCAGTTGACAACCTAGCAAATGCACAAGAGCTGACAAAGGTTTGCACTTCTGATAATTCCCTTTCCTGTAAATATTTAGAGGCGAAGCACAAATGATTCCTCCTCGCTTTTATCATGTGCTTTGCTTATGATGGAACACAAAACAGCAACTTGTAATGTTGAGGAACGGATGACTTTTATTAAGGAGCAGAACAATTACAACATGCAACGTGTGATCCTTAAGATACTAATTTGACAAACTAAACATTATAGAAACAATATAATTATTGCACGTCACACATAATGAGTTTAGTTTTATTACATTGAGCTCAGAAGCTTGTGTGGGCACAATTGGATTGCACAATTATGGTCATTAAATCATCATAGAATTTACAGTGTAGAAAGAGGCCATTCGGCCCATAAAGTCTGCCCCAGTCCTTGGAAAGGGCACCCGACTTAAGCCCACACTGGCCCCTACCCCATAACCCATTAACCCCCTAACCCCATCTAACCTTTTGGACACTAAGGGGCAGTTTTGCATGGCCAATCCACCTAACCTGCACATCTTTGAACTGCGAGAGGAAACCGGAGCACCCAAAGGAAACCCACGCAGACACGGGGAGAAAGCGCAAACTCCACACAGACAGTCACCCGAGGCCGGACCCTGGAGCTGTGAGGCAGCAGTGCCAACAACTGTGCCACTAAGCTGCCCAAGAATGTTTCATTTCCAGCCAAAGTGGGTCAAGCTAATGTAAGCAGTCACTGTAGCAATGAAAAGATTACGCAATGGAAATCAAAATGTTTAACCTCCATTGTAATTGTTTTGTGCAACTCTTGTCATCCGTTGTCAGTAGACAGATGCCAGGTGCTTTCAGGTAGACTGGGGGAGAAACGAAAGAACGTTCTCTGTACAATCTAGCAGGAGGTATAAATTACTCTTCAAAAATGTTAATACAATAAGTCAATTGTCCTTGGTCATGTGGGAAACTCAAGGACAAACAAAAGATTTAAAGTTAACGGGGAAAGTATTTTTTTGAAACAAGAATTGAGCAATTAGAGCAAATAACGATAATTATTTAAAAAATAAATTCACATTAAAGTTCAGGAAATGTATAGGAATTTCGACAGTAACTTTTACCTCTTGGGTAGCACCTCTGTGGTGTTTGTGAGCACTTTTGATTCAAAATCCAAGTCTCCGACCAACCTTAAGGACGGGAAACTCCGGCCTTTCCTGCCGGTGAGATCTCCTGGTACCTCCTAAGTCGGCCTCATGCGGTTGGTTCCTTGACGGCAGGGTGAACGAGCCACGCAAAAGCCCACAGACTTCAGGGGGATTGGAAAATCCGGCCAACGTCCAATGGCTTACAGCACGTCTCCCCATAAATATTCGGAAGGTTGTCTGCAGTGTGTGGGCCTTTTTCCTCATATGGAATCTCTTAACAGTGAAACAAACCCCTTTCCAGAGCAAATATAATTTCCTAAGAAGTCAGTACTGAATGCGAACTGTGGTAGATTACAATGATTGGGTAGTATATTGCATGGTAGGTTGTCTCAGACAGGTCTCTTCTGCCATTTTGAAAAATAAATGTTTCATCACCTTGGTTACCAGCCATTAATAACAGTGATGTTCAACAAAAACTACACTGTTTTGGGGAGACTCTAAGTTACTAACATTATATATCCTATAAATAATTTCCAAAATGCATTCAATAGCATACCACATCAAAGGTAGCTTCACGGAATACTAGCTCATGGTGTAGACAGTAACATGGATGGAGGACTGGTTGGCTGACAGGAAGCAGGGGATAGGGATAAATGGGTCATTTTCAGGATGGCAAACTGTAATGAGTGAAGTGCCACCGGGATCAATGCTGGGACCTCAACTATTTGTCATCTATATGCGTGACTGAAGGGACTCAATATATGGTGGCTAAATTTATGAATGACACAGAGGCAGGAAAGTAAGTTGTCAAGGGGACATAAAGAATTTGCAGAAGTATTGAGAGAGGTTAAGCGAGTAGTCAAAAATATTGGTAAAAGAAGTCTAATGTGTGAAAATGTGAACTTGTCCACTTTGATAGGATTAATAGAAAAGCAGTATATTTAAATGGGGAGAGACTGCAGAACTCTAGGATACAGAGGTCGGGATGTTCTCGTTCATGAATCACCAACATTTAGTATGCAGGTACAGCAAGTGATTAGAAAGGCAAATGGGAATGTTGGTGTTTATTGCAAGGTGAGCTAATTATAAAAGTAAGAAAGTGTTGCTACAGCTATACAGGGCCCAAGTGAGACCACACCTGGAGTACTGTGTACAGTTTTGATCTCCTGATTGAAGAAAGGACACAATTGCATTAGAAGCTATTCAGAGAAGCTTCCACTGACTGATTCCTGGAAAGAGGGTCTTGTCTTATGAAGAAATGTTGAGCAGGTTGGACCTATACTCATTGGAGTTTAGAAAAATGAGAGGTGACCTTATTTTAACATGTAAGACCATGAGGTTCCTTGACAGGGTGGATGCTGAGAGAATGTTTCCCCTTGTGGGGGAAGTCTAGTTTTATTCTGTGGAGCAGGCATCTGGTAAGGGCCCTTGCCCCTTTTACTGGAGCCATTCGGATGGATACATTGCCCAGACATGATGTGATACCATTATAGTGTTCTATGTCACATCAGCACAGAAGGAAGCAATTTATTCAAGTAGCCACACTCCCAACTCCTTTTCCCAAGCACTCCATTGTTTTCCTTTTTAAGTATCAATCCAATTCCTGTTTTGAAAGTTTCTATTGCACCTGCCTCCATCATCTTTTCAAAGAATGTCTTCCAGATCATAACTCGCTGCGAGGGGAAAAAAATGCCTCTTAATCCTCTCAAATGCCTCATAGGTGGGGTACTCTTTCCAAGGGCTGGTGCAGACTCGATAAGCTGAATGGCCTCCTTCTGCACTGTAAATTCTATGAATCCACCTTTTTATTTCATCAAAAATCTCCATCCTTTGGTTTCTGAACATTCTGTCAGTGGAAACATTTTCCTCCCATATATACTCAAAATCTCTTCTAGTTTTGTATAGTGGAACAGCATTCTGCCTTAGAAATGTCCTGGGGAAAAGAAAGATTTCAATGTTTATGTTTTGTTGAAATCTTGGCTTATATTTAATTCCTCAAAGGATTAGAAGCACATTTCAGTGTCTGGGAAACTGAAATGCACAAGCATTGAATGGAATAATATGTATCCCAGAACTACCTCCTGTCATTTCATTCTTCAGGATGAAGAAGAGATGGAAGAAGCCAACATCCAAAAAAATACCATCCAGAAGGCAATGGAGGTTGCAGACGTCAGTCCAATATCTGCAACCAACCTGTCCATAGCAGCGTAAGTTCAGAGTTTATACAGTTACATTCTGCAGGCCAATTTATTTCTGTATATCATTGCACTTCAATTGCTCTCTACATGACATCAAATCTATTGGCATTTCAGGTTATTTTCTTTTTTTATGAGTGCTCTTTTATTTGTCATATTTTAGTTCCAATATTTTAGTTTTGTCTTTGGCATCCAAGTCTGTTGGCCCACACATTCTGCATCTCTCATATAGTGCCAGTGATTAACTTCCACAGGGCTGGTCTCATCACTTGATGGTGGGGTTGCTAAAGTAGGTGTCAGTATCCCTGGGCTAGAAAGAGAAAATATAGACAGCCAGGGCACTTCTGTCCTCTAGCTATTTAAAAACATGAGTGGAAGACTGCACATAGGGTGAAGGCAAGGTCATGCTGCAAAATCTTGTCATCTTTGCCTCCTGATTTACTGCCTCAGTTTATGTCAGAAAATTGTTCATTTGGGAGAGCTATCTGAAGGCTGTTGGTGACTATGAATGTATATAGGATTGAGAATGTTTTTAAAAATTCTTTCATGGGATGTGAGTGTTGCTGGCAAGTCAACATTTGTTTCTCATCTCTCGTTGCCCCTGAGAAAGGTGAGACGCCTTCTTGAACTGTTACAGCCCATGTGATGCAGGTTCACCACTGTTCCAGTAGCAAGGGAGCCCCTGAGGAAGGCACTATAGTTCCAAGTCACGATAGTGTGTGTGTTTTGGAGGGGACTTGAGCTGTCGGTGTTCCCATGCCCTTGTTTTTCTAGATGGCAGGATTCACAGGCTTTGGAAGATACCATCAAAGAAACCTTGGTGAGTTGTCTCCTACGGCTGCATTGGTAGCGGAGAGAGCAAATATTTAATGTGGTGCATGGGATGCTGATTAGCCAGACTGCTTTGTCCTGGATGGCATCTAAACTCGTGAGAGTTGTTGGAACCTTCCGCATCCAGGAAAATGGAAAGTATTCCTTCATGTTCCTGATTTGTGATTTGTAGATGGTGGACAGGTCTTGGGGAGTCAGGACGTGAGTTACACGCTGCAGAAATCCTGGCCACTGAACCTTTCCTGTAGCCACATCATAGAATTTACAGTGCAGAAGGAGGCTATTCGGCCCATCGAGTCTGCACTGGCTCTTGGAAAGAGCACCCTACCCAAGGTCCACACCTCCACCCTATCCCCATAACCCAGTAACCCACCCAACACTAAGGGCAATTTTGGACACTGAGGGCAATTTAGCATGGCCAATCCACCTAACCTGCACATCTTTGGACTGTGGGAGGAAACCGGAGCACCCGGAGGAAACCCACGCACACACGGGGAGGATTTGCAGACTCCGCACAGACAGTGACCCAAGCCGGAATCGAACCTGGGACCCTGAAGCTGTGAAGCAATTGTGCTATCCACAATGCTACCGTGCTGCCCTGTATTTATATGGCTACAGTATTTATATGGCTACTTCAGGATTTTCAATTTCCTGCACTCCTCCAAACTAATTCTTTTTTTTTACAAGTAATTTCTATTGGAATTTTTGAAAAATAAATATCAACAGAACAATAATACTGCACCCGTAACAATGCATATAACAAACCCCCCCCACCTCCCCCCCCCAGCCCACCAAACAAGAAAATATATTAACAATAAGCAAATTAACACTATCCCCCTAAACCCCCCCTCCTCCCTTCCCCCCCCCTTCCCCCCTTCCCCCCCCCCCCCCCCCGGGTTGCTGCTGCTGCTGACCTAGTTCCTTATCGTTGAGCCAGAAAGTCGAGGAAAGGCTGCCACCTCCTGAAGAACCCTTGTACCAACCCCATCAGGGCGAATTTGACCCTCTCTAGCTGAATGAATCCCGCCATGTCATTAATCCAGGTCTCCACGCTCGGAGGTCTTGCATCTTTCCACTGCAGCAAGATCCTCCGCCGGGCTACTAGGGACGCAAAGGCCAAAACATTGGCCTCTTTCGCCTCCTGCACTCCCGGCTCCACCCCAACCCCAAATATCGCGAGTCCCCAGCCCTGCTTGATCCTGGATCCTACCACCCTCGACACCGTCCTCGCCACCCCCTTCCAGAACTCCTCCAGTGCCGGGCATGCCCAGAACATATGGGCATGGTTCGCTGGACTCCCCGAACACCTGACACACCTGTCTTCGCCCCCAAAGAACCTACTCATCCTAGACCCGGACATATGGGCCCGGTGCAGCACCTTAAACTGGATGAGGCTAAGCCTCGCACATGAAGAGTAGGAGTTCACCCTGTCCAGGGCATCCGCCCATGTCCCCTCCTCAATCTGCTCCCCCAGCTCCACCTCCCACTTAGCCTTCAGCTCCTCTACCGATGCCTCCTCCACCTCCTGCATCACCTGGTAGATGTCAGACACCTTCCCATCCCCGACCCACATCCCCGAAAGTACCCTATCCCTTACCCCCCGCGGGGGCAGCGAAGGGAACCCCTCCACCTGCTGCCTAGCAAATGCCTTGACCTGAAGGTACCTGAACATATTCCCCGGGGGAAGCTCAAACTTCTCCAATTCACCAAGGCTCGCAAACCTCCCGTCAATGAACAGGTCTCCCAGCTTCCTAATGCCCGCCCTGTGCCACCCCAGGAACCCGCCATCCATATTCCCTGGGACAAACCAGTGGTTCCCCCGCAGCGGGGCCTCCACCGAGCCCCCCACTTCCCCCCTGTGTCGCCTCCACTGCTCCCAAATTTTGAGGATAGCCGCCACCACCGGGCTCGTAGTGTACCTCGTTGGAGGGTGCGGCAGCGGCGCCGCTACCAGCGCCTTCAGGCACGTGCCTCCACAGGACGCCATCTCCATCCGTTTCCATGCTGCCCCCTCCCTATCCATTACCCACTTACGTACCATCAAGACGTTAGCTGCCCAATAGTACCCAGAGAGGTTGGGCAGCACCAGCCCTCCTCTATCCCTGCCCCGCTCCAAAAAGACCCTCCTTACCCTCGAAGTCCCGTGCGCCCAAACAAATCCCAGAATGCTGCTGTTCACCCTCCTAAAAAAGGCCCTCGGAATGAAAATGGGGAGGCACTGAAACAAAAACAAAAACCTCGGGAGCACCGTCATTTTAACGGACTGTACTCTATCCGCCAACGACAACAGTAGCATGTCCCACCATTTAAATTCCTCCTCCATCTGTTCCACGGACCTAGTAAAATTGAGCTTGTGCAGAGTCCCCCAGCTCTTAGCCACCTGAACCCCCAGGTACCTAAAACTCCTCACTACCCTCTTTAGCGGGAGCCTACCAATCCCCTCCTCCTGATCTCCCGGGTGTACAACAAACAGCTCACTCTTGCCCAGGTTCAATTTATAGCCCGAGAAACTCCCAAACTCAGCAAGAATCTCCATCACCTCCGGCATTCCCCCCACCAGGTCTGCTACATACAGCAGCAAGTCGTCCGCATACAGCGACACTCGGTGCTCCTCCCCACCTCGCACCAAACCCCTCCACCTCCCCGACTCCCTGAGAGCCATGGCAAGAGGCTCAATTGACAAAGCAAAAAGCAAGGGGGACAGGGGGCACCACTGCCTCGTCCCACGGTGGAGCCTGAAGTACTCGGACCTCCTCCCATTTGTCGCTATACTCGCCATCGTGGCCTCGTTCAGCAACCTCACCCATTTTATAAACCCCACCCCAAACCCAAACCTCTCCAACACCTCCCACAAGTACCCCCCACTCAACCCTGTCAAAGGCCTTCTCCGCATCCAATGCCACCACAATCTCCGCCTCTCCTTCTGCTGCCGGCATCATTATCACATTTAGCAGCCTTCGCACGTTAGTGTTCAGCTGCCTCCACTTCACAAAACCCGTCTGATCTTCATGTACCACCTCCGGCACCCAGTCCTCTATTCTAGTGGCCAAGATCTTCGCCAGCAACTTGGCGTCTACAATCAGCAGTGAAATCGGCCTGTATGAATCGCACTGCAAGGGGTCCTTATCACGCTTCAGGATCAGGGAGATCAGCGCCCGAGGCATCCTGCTCGCCTTCTCTCCATACTCATAGACCGCTCCCTGCGCCTTCCTCCACTGTGTCTCCGCCTTTCTGGTGGTCAATAAATCAAACTTGGCCTGCAAGCTACGCCGCTCCCCCAGCAATCCCTCCTCCGGGGCCTCCGCGTACCTCCTATCTACACTCAACAGCTCCCCACCGTCTCTCCCTCTCCCTCCTCTCCCCCCTCTCCCTATGGGCTCGAATGGAGATCAGCTCCCCCCTAATTACTGCCTTCAGAGCCTCCCACACCATCCCCACCTGGACCTCCCCAGTATCATTGACCTCGAGGTACCTCTCGATACATCCCCACACCCTCCTACACAGCTCCTCATCAGCCAACAACCCCACGTCCAGACGCCAAAGCGGATGTTGACCCCGCACCTCCCCCATCTCCAGATCCACCCAATGCGGAGCATGGTCCGAAATCGCAATAGCCGAATACTCGGCCTCCTCCACCCTCAGGACCAGTCCCCTACTCAGAACAAAGAAATCAATGCGGGAATAAACCCTGTGCACATGGGAGAAAAAAGAGCACTCCCGTGCCCTCGGCCTCCCGAACGTCCAGGGATCCACTCCTCCCATCTGGTCCATAAACCCCCTCAACACCTTGGCCGCCGCCGGCCTCCTGCCTGTCCTTGAACTAGAATGATCCAGTAGGGGATCCAGCACTGTATTGAAGTCCCCCCCCATGCTCCAGGCCAGGAATGCGGCCCAACATACGCCTCATGAAACCAGCATCATCCCAATTTGGGGCGTACACATTTACCAACACCACCCTCTCCCCCTGCAGCTTACCGCTCACCATCACATATCTGCCGCCACTATCAGCCACAACCTCAGACGCCTCAAACGCCACCCTCTTCCCCACCAGGATCGCCACTCCCCGGTTCTTCGAGTCGAGCCCTGAATGGAGAACCTGCCCCACCCACCCCTTCCTCAGATGGACCTGGTCTGCCACCTTCAGGTGGGTCTCCTGGAGCATGGCCACGTCCGCCTTCAGCCCCTTCAGATGCGCAAATACCCGGGCCCGCTTAACCGGCCCATTCAACCCCCTCACGTTCCACGTAATTAGCCGGATCAGGGGGCACCCCGCCCCCCTCCCTCGTCGACTAGCCATAGCACATCGACTGCTCGTCCCTGGCCAGCACCCATTCGGCCTGTTTCCTACGTCGATAGAACCTCACCCCGACCCCCCCGACCCGCACCAACTCCTCCCTGGCCAATCCAGCAGGGACGCTCCCTCCACAGTACTCCCGTGAGCCAGCTGACTTCCGCTGACCCCGGCAGCTCCCGCCCTAACTCCGACCCCTCCCAATATGAGGTCCCCCCATCTCCCCTGCATCAGCTCCTTGGCACCGCTTCAGCGCGGGAAAACGGATCTAATAACCACGCCCCTCGCCACCAGCTCCACCCCCCTCGTCCCGCAGCGCGGGAAACCAGAGAAAAGCCCGCGCTTTCACACTGCCCCACCCCACCAACGCAGCTCCCAACCAACAGTCCCAATCCATCCACCAACTCCGTACAAACAAAGACACAGATCAACCACAAACCCCAATACCCCCTTTAACACCCAAAACCATAGCCAACATCATCCGAAAGCGAGAGAAAAAACAGAAACGAACAGAATAACCAGCAACAGCATAAACAGTGATACAGAAATAGAAAAACTCCCACAGCCCCCAATCTCTAGTTCGAGCCCAACTTTTCAGCCTGCACAAAGGCCCACGCTTCCTCCGGGGACTCAAAGTAGTAATGCCGGTCCTTGTAGGTGACTCACAAGCGCGCAGGCGGCAACATGCCGAACTTCACCTGCTTTCCGTGGAGCACCGCCTTCGTCCGGTTAAACCCGGCTCTCCGCTTGGCCACCTCCGCACTCCAGTCCTGGTAGATACGCACTACCGAATTCTCCCACTTACTACTCCTCACCTTCTTGGCCCATCGCAGAACACACTCCCGGTCACTGAATCGATGGAACCGCACCAGCACCGCCTTAGGCCGCCTGGCCAGTACTCTGTGGGCCCCCTCCAGCTCCAGGGGCAGATGGAAGGATCCTGCCCCCACCAGCGAGTTCAGCATCATGGCCACATAGGCCGGCAGGTCCGACCCCTCCAGCCCCTCCTCGAGGCCCAGGATCCGCAGGTTCTTCCTCCGTGACCGAAACTCCATCGCCTCGAACCGATCTTGCCACTTTTTATGAAGCGCCTCGTGTATCTCCACCTTCCCCACGAGGGCCGAAACCTCCTCTTCGCGCTCAGAGGCCTGCTGCTGCAACTCAAGTATCGCTGCACCCTGGGTTGTCTGGGTCTCCAGCAGCTTACTTGTTGTTACCTTCAGGGATTCCAACAACTCCCCTTTCAGCTCCGTAAAATAGCGCAGAAGGGCCGCCTGCTGCTCCTCAGCCCACTGCCTCCACTCCTCAGGGGCTCCACCGGCCGCCATTTTGTCCACCTTCCCCCGCTTTTCCAGGGGAGCTGCTGCCGTTTTTCTCCTCGCCCCACTCCGAGTCCGCACCATAAATCCTGGGGGTTTTGCTCCAGACCCCTTTATCCACCGAGAATCGTCGAATCAGCGCCGTTTAGGGCCCTTAAAAGAGCCCACAAGTCCTATTAAAGCGGGAGCTGCCGAACGTGCGGCTTAGCTCCGCATAGCCGCAACCAGAAGTCCGTCCTCCAAACTAATTCAAAGGACGTTCCTGGACATGATCTACATTTCACATCCTGGCGGTTGGATCATGGGGTGGGTGGGAAAAGAGTAATTTGTGACTAACTATGGTCTCCTGGAACCTGTTGAATTTTCCTATGGGCTCAAAGAGAACATTCCCACACCTTTTCCTAAACTGTCCTCAGGTCATGTTTTACCTTTCCCAGAGGGATTGTGTGACCTTGAGGGTGGTGTGAATGATTAAACCATGGCTGGGTGGGACTATGTAGCCTTATCTTTTTTAAAATAAATATAGAGTACCCAATTCATTCTTTTCCAATTAAGGGGCAATTTAGTGTGGCCAATCCACCTAACCTGCACATCTTTGGGTTGTGGGGGTGAAACCCATGCACACAGGGAGATTGGGGCTAGTTTAGCACAGTGGGCTGAACAGCTGGCTTGTAATACAGAACAAGGCCAGCAGCGCGGGTTCAATTCCCGTACTGGCCTCCCCGAACAGTCGCCGGAATGTGGCGACTAGGGGCTTTTCACAGTCTATTCATTGAGGCCTACTTGTGACGATAAGCGATTATTATTATTATTATTATTATTATTATTATTATTAATGTTCGAACTCCACACGGACAGTGACCCAGGGCCGGGATTCAAACCCGGGTCCTCAGCGCCGTAGGGAACAATGCTAACCACTGTGCCACCATGCTGCCCTCTATGTGGCCTTTTCTCATCCTGGACTATCCAGCTAAGTTACTACCTTTGGGAGTATAGTTTATGGATGTGGTGGACGTGAAGTGGGGAATAAATATATAGTGATGTATCATCGCTTAATGTCTAATTTCTCTAATCATTTCAATTTTTATATAATTCTTATAGTTTGCAATGATAGTAAAAATCTTTGATTATCCTCAGACAGTGTCACTTGGGCTGGTTTAGCACAGGGCTAAAGAGCTGGGCTTTAAAGCAGCCCAAGGCAGGCCAGCAACATGGTTCAATTCCCGTACCAGCCTCCCCGAACAGGCGCCGGAATGTGGCGACTAGGGGCTTTTCACAGTAACTTCATTTGAAGCCTACTTGTGACAATAAGCGATTTTCATTTCATTTCATTTATAAAGGCGACAGTACAATTGGAATTAAAGGCATCAATTCATGCTTCACAAGTATTTGCATGGCTTAAAGCATGTTTTCTGTTTGTCTCTCCACATTAATTTGAATGAAGATCCATTTCATTTTGGCTGTGTTTTCTTTCTGTTCAGCTTCTCGTTGCTTTAATTTGAGTTTTATGAAGGTGAGTTGAAATGCCTGCAATCAGTCCCAGAACCTATCCTCACACTTTCCTCAACCGATACTCTTTGTGTTCCTCAAGTTCGTTTGTTTTGATCAGAAGCTAAACAGCAGCAAAAGCAAGAAGTGGAAATAAACTCTGCAAATTACAGGGCAAAAAAGCACCTATTTAGCAAATAATCCAGCCCAATAATTGCTGTGTTTTTTTAAACTACCTTCTGACAAGGTCGGGACTTTAACAAAACGTGATGTAGAATTGATTTGGCCTATTTAATTTGTTTTATCTAATTCACCATCGCACAGAATAATGGCCTCATTATTCCCTGCAGAACAGTTTCTCGCATTAGCCTTGGCTTTGCTTGGGCCCAGTGATTTTCTCCACAATGACATTAGCAAAGACATTAGGGCGTTTCTGTGTCCAACTCTGCCCATATTTCTATTCAATCACTGCAGATTATTAAAAATGGTTCATATATTTCGAGAAAAGAAATTGCAGATGCCAGTTTCATGGGGAAACCAGGGAAAACCGGATATTAAACGTCAGATTAGTTACCAACCTGTTGCTCACAGCGCTTCAATTTTATTTTTCTCACTAAAGTGGCAGTATTTAGAAAGCCAATATCAATAAATCTCCCAAAATTGTTTCTGTGGATTAAAACTTTCCGAAGGTTGCGATCGCAAACAGGGAATTTTCAAAATCTTAATCCTGATCACCGCAACCCCCCAACCGCAAGAAAATACAATTATTTTCTTCGCACATTCTGTTGCTGAGTGTTCGAATGTTTCCACTTGTTGCCTTTGCTGTACCTTATAATAAAGCAGCTTAATTCAACTTCCTTTTCTTCTGTCCTGTGACTGAAATGTGGTAAGTAATCATCCTGTAAGTAAGACGATGCACTCTCTTTTTTCTCTCTGGGCTGCGTAATATTGCCTCACCCCACTGGGCCTTGCTGTTAGGTTTTTCCTCTGATTTGCCATTAATCTTTTTCCTCTCTTTGAAATTGTGATTGCAGGAATGATTTTTACAAAAGTAAAGTGACATGTGCTCCAATGTATTCCCTTCTTGAAGGTTCTGTGCGGTGTCACTGCTCATAGTACTTTAAATGGAAGCAGGATGGAGTCGGAAGGTTGATGCATTGAGATTAATTTGTTGTTTAGCTGAACTGAGTATGATTCAGTAGCAGTTTTCACCAGAATAACTGCTCTGATCAAGTCTGTGGAGGGTGGAATCACAGCCAAATGCAACCTGCCTGTGAATGTGATGGAGCCTGTTGATCTTTTCCCAATGTATTTTTTTTTGTCTCATCTTTTTTTGCATGTGCAGTTTTGTAAAGCAAAATCGAGGTTCTCTATCTCGCAGCTCGTCAGTCTGCAGCGTAAATTCACCGTGAGTTGCTCTCTGTTACAATATTATGCCGTAACCCCTTCAGAAAGTGTCATTCACCATTGTAACACCCAGTGTGAAGAGCGGGTGTTGTAAACATGCAGTGGCTGTGCTCTTCCTCCTGTTCGGACAACTCTATTTTTTTTCCGTCTGCTCCATTCACTATCATTGGTGGCTTCTGTGTTTTTGATACCTTGGCACTTTGTTATGTTCCTTTGACCTTTCTGCCGTGAAACAGGTAACACATCAACTTGAACAGGGAAGTAGAAATTACACATCATCTTGACATAGAGTAATCCTCGTTCCGTCAAACTGCATAACTAAGGCCACAACAGAATTGCTTGCGAGCAAATAAAATAGCTGTGGTTTAAAATCAAGTAGAACAAATTGGGCCGAAATTCTGTTTTCATAATTAAATTGGTAAGGGTACCATTGGGTACTGTTATCTTCAAATTTTATCCTTTAAACTCCTCATGATTTAAATACTTGAGTTAAATTTAAAATTCTACAAAATTCTCTTAATCCTATCTTTGATGTGTTGGGCAGGCTGGGTCGATCTGGACTGCCTGTCTGCACTCCATTATATACATAGATGTATATTATGACAATCTTAGCTGATGATATATAAGATGGGATGGATCTGCATCCTAGATATAGATATAGGCGTGGAGCTTGCTTGAATGGTGGAAGTTATAGCCTTCAGACAATGTTAATGTGTTCAGTGACATTTAGATATCTATTGTATGGCTCTTGCAAAACTACGATAATGACATATATGCAGCTTCAGCAGTGAGATTCAGAATATTGCTTTGGCCCTTCAGATACTTTTTTTTCTGATGTGTTGTTAATTTCACTGATACTTTGTAGCGGAGGAATTCCTAGATATCTGTAAAAAACACACAGTATAGGAAGAAGTGAATCATAAAAAACAAATGAATTCTTTCTTTTGGACCTTCAACCACGTTTAATTTTTATTTCTGTCAGATATTTTGTACAATAGGAACGTAGGGATTTGAAATTAATACTGTGCAGCATCACTGCCCGGATATTTGGTGGGCTTGTTGATTTTAGATGGCTTAATGAGTCCGTTAGCATGGCGGAGAAAGGAATTCAAAACTAATGCTGTAACTGTATGTAGGTGAACCCGGATTTTTTGCAGTCAGCAGCAAAGCAAGGGAACCTATCACTGGCCTCAAAGAAAACCATCCACAAAGATCTAGCGATCCCTGTGGTGAAAATTTCCCTTTCCTGATCGCAGTTTAAACCTTGCGCCAAGTCCAAGCGATATCTCCAAGTGTAGCCGCAGTAACATCAGTAAGCAAGCAGCTGATCACAGAGCAGTATTCTCACACAGCAAAAGGTTTGTACCACTAAAAGTCCATAGAATCCCTACAGTGCAGAAGGAGGCCGTTTGGCCCATCAAGTCTGCACCGACCCTCCAAAAGATCACTCTACCTAGGCTCATTCCTCCTCCCTATCCCCGTCACCCCGTGCATTGATCGTGCCCAATCCACCTAACGTTCACATCTTTGGACTGTGGGATGAAAACGGAGCAACCAGAGGAAACCCACGCAGACACAGGGAAAAGGGCAAACGAATCAGACAGTCATCCAAGGCTGGAATCAAACCTGGGCCTCTGGTGCTATAAAGCAGCAGTGCCACCCCTCAAATCCTTCTCATTAAATTTTCATTTTCTGATAGTGAAATAAACATATGCCTGTATTAAGACAGAAGCTGAAATAAAAATAAGCATTAAAAAGTGGAAACCTTAATCATTGTGGAGACATTTGACATGCTACAATGTAAAATGTGCTCTTCTGGACCAGTGATGATGTTTGGCACTGGGGTTGTGAAGTTAGTATGCTGTTTAAAAACCCAGTGACGCCTGTAACTTTTTAGGAGATTTCACAGTGAGAATAACAGTACAGATAAAAGTGACAGTCTGAACAATTCATGATTGCAAGGGAGAGTGTTCGCAGCTTGTGAAAACCTCTACATTACAAATTCTAGAGGAGCATGGTCTCTCAAACAGCAATTTCTGGATTTCCATGTTATCCCGCATACAGGTGGACTCCTAAAGTCAATTTCAATAGAGTATGAATGGCAAACACTGACAGTTTTGCCGTAATTACCGCTACAAAATCTGCGTCACTGTCATATTATATGGCATGCCTTCGAAACACTGATGTTTTTGCAGTACACACTAGGGGAAAAAATCCCATTTTATTTTATTGCTTATCAACATTGATGATCATAATCTTGCACGTTGAATTGTACTATTTGATGCCTCAGCAGTTTACTGTTGAAAATAAACAAAAGATATATATTTAAAAATTCTAGTCATGCAATAGATTAAAACAGCCTGCACTAGATTTTAATAGTTGGGAAATAATAATTACCTTGGAAAACAGATTGTAGGCGCCAAACTTTAGTCACTGAAACCTTTCAGTTTTGACTTAACGAGAAACTAAATGTTCTATTTAGTCAGAGCTTATTTTTTAAAAAGCTAGGTTCTGGCACAATCATTTCCTCTGTAGAAAGGATGGTAAAATAGTGCAAAAGGATGACCAAATAAGTATAAATCAAAGATTTTATTCCTCCTTCAACAGTAATAGTAAATTATTGGTTCAATGGTTCACTTACTTCGAATGACAAAATTTTAGGCATTTCTGACCATTATGTCTCAGATGGCAAAGGTGTGACTATTCAACTGAAGCTACCTGTGTGCTTTGTACAGAGCCGTTATATGTACCAAAGAGGTTATTTCATTGTCTCATTGTGAATGCTCCTTTCCAGCTTTTCTTTTTAAATGTATCTCTTTGTACCATATGTGTGTGCGTGTATATTCCCACTCACTATTTGTAGCGAGTGTGATTCTGTGCTTCTAACATTCAGTCATTGGATTTGAGACTGTGAATCAGACTGAGCAGCCTGACTGTTACTGCAGAGCAGTTTTGCTTTAACGTGAGGAATGTTTTTATGTTTTTTTCCTTTGCGTTTTACCGTTGTCCATTAGTTTCTTATTTTGAACTTTTTCAGTTACCCTCAAAACAAAAGTCTCCTTTTAACGCAAGCACAGAATCAGAACTTGCTTTCACATGTTCACACTTAACCTGGAGCTATGCTGCTGTTGCTGCTTGATGATAGCGCCCAACAAATGACATGTTGTTACATCTCAAAGTGGATGGATGACATTTGCTTGTGGTGCTTTTGGGCAGGGACGATTGCGTTAGGATTCTGGGGGATGCATGCTTCAGTGCCACAGTAACATCTAGGTGACTCTGATCTCGTCTCATTTCAAAAGGTAGATTTTTCCATTTGATCGGAGAAATACTTTTCCCCAAAACAAAATTCTGACCCTTTCACCTGTTGCTTAAATGCCCGTGGGTGGTTACATTTTCAAGACGGAGGAGATTTAAGGTGGGATAGCATTTCTGTGTGAATTTCCTGAAAAATGCAGCTTTATGTTACTTTTTTTGTTCCTTGTTATTTATAGCAAGGATCAACAGAAGGCATTCAAGGCAATGTCCATTTGGGAGCAAAGGACTACTCAGCTAAGGCGCCAGCACCTGCTAACGAGTCAAGAGGCTCTATTTAATGAACTTGATGATGAGCAACGTCGGGTGTACGTCTCCTCCCACCAGATCCGACCAGATATGAAAACCCACATGGACCGACCTTTGGTAGTGGAATCCAGGAAAGACATGAGGAACAGCAATGATAAAATCCGTCAAAATGACTGCCAAGACAGTGAACATGAAAGGCTAGTCCAGCCCGTGAGCTGTGAGGTACCAAAACGGCACCATCGACATCGGGATAAATCGAGCGAGAAAGGAGATGGCGCGGTTAACAATGGAGAATCTGGGTCGAACGGAAAAGATGAGCAACGGCACTCACACAGGAGCAGAAGCAAAGAGGGTGAGGGGGACCAGGAAGAAAGGGCTAAGGATGGAAAGGAAGACCGAAGCAGAAGTCGCGATGGCGGGAGGAGGCATCATCACCACCAGCAGAGCTCCGTGGATGAGCCTCCTGAAAAGGAACATCGGCGTCATCGCTCTCACCGACATGTGACAGACCAGCAGTCCAAGGAAGGAAATGGCACGGTCAATGGCACAAAGAGTGAGAGGCGGACACGTGCGCCCAAAGAGGGGTCGCGCTCCGGTAATCGAGAGGGAGACCTGTCCAGCAGAAGTCAAAATGCAGAGGGGGCAGAAAGGCGACGCCGGCACAGACAGAAGGCACTCTCAACCTATGAGTCCGAGGAGAAAAGGGAGAACGATGAAAAGGAAGGAGAGACGGTTCCGCGAGAGCGACGGAATCATAAAGTAAAGTAAGTTTTCATGACGTTCTTGCTAAAGCATTTTATTGATGAGGGACATCTGAGTTCTGGATGTAGCAATATACAATTTACAGCAAACGCTGTTATACAGATTTTTAACGCACATCAAGTAAGAGTTGTATGCCAACCATCTGGTAAAGTTCACGATTTGCATTTGTAAACTGTACATAATTCATGGAGCTCTTAAACTGGTCTCAGATGGGCAAATCTTGCTCATTTTCCAGTTCTCGTCCCTCAATTCATTCTATGGTGTATTTTCCAATTATATACAATTTATAGCATATGTTTGTAAGAACGCAGAGACATTCAAGAGAAGTGTTGTTACAAATGCAAGTGAACTGTCAGTTTTTATTTAGTGTAAGTGTATGGGCTAATTAGAACATAAGGGCCAGTGTTAACTCATGGGATCAACTGTGGCCTCTGAATGTTTTCCTAAATGCCGTCAATTTCATTTTGTATCCATGTGCCTATTTTCTCCTGTGAAAAAGTGACCGATTGAAGTTTCGCAGAATGCTAGTTAATTAGGCGTGACCATCAATAATTATGAATTCAAGAATAAAACAGCACAGATATGAGAGTTGTGGGAGAATATTTTTTATTGATTCTGATACATTTTTACCTTCAAATTAACTTCTTATACAGAGGTCTATCAAATTATCCTGTAATCTCCGGCCCTGGATTTGCACCCAGCCTAACCCTTCACTTTTCTGGCTGCATTGAATCTTATGATTAAAGAGATTAGTCACTGTGCAAAGCCAACTTTAATTCAGCCCAATTCCCAGTGGATGCAGAATAAAGATAGTGCATCCTTAATTCAGCACAAACCTCATTCATAGAGGTGATCAGGAATAGTTTGCATAGAAAGTGGACAAAGAACACGTCGCTATAGTGAGGCCAACTGATGCAATTGTTGGGGAAGAATGGAGGGAACAACTGGCATATTGCTAGCTGTCTTGAGCATACCTGCGGGTGGGGGCTTGGGGGAGGGAGGTTGGGGGGGGGGGTGGGTGGATTCCAACACACCTACTTCTGGTTTTAGTAGACCAGATCTGGGTGGGGCTGAGGATGGGGTGGAGTGATGGATATGGAGAGGCCAATCCAAAACGCTTACAGGATGTGGGTTGGTCATTTAAATGTTACCTTGAGGTTCATTCCTTCAGATATAACCACCATTTTCAATTGAGTCTGGGCCAACCGGATTTTCGACTCTCGGGGAAACAGAAAGGCAGGAACTTTTGGATCCAGGAAGTAAGTGCCTTTTCACTCACCGGCTGGGTCCAATTAATTTGCTTCAATCATCCCCTACGATGGGACCACCGCCCAATTCTTCTGATTTCCTTCACATCCCCAGCTTCTTTGTTTTCCCCCTCGCCCAATCACTCCTGTCCCTTCCAGCCTAATGCAGTGGGGCTATGGGTTCAAATCGCACCATGGCAGCTTACGGAATTTCAATTAATTTAGTTAGTAAAAATATCTGGAATATAAAGCCAGTCTCAGTAATGATGACCATGAATCTACCACCAATTGTTATAAAAGCCCATCTGGTTCACTAATGTCCTTTAGGGAAGGAAATCTGCCGTTCTTACCTGGTTTGGCCCACATGTGGATTTGGGGAGGCAGTGGGGCATAGCGGTATTGTCACTAGACTAGACATCTGGAGACACAGAGTAATGCTCTGGGATCCTCGGTTCGAATCCCATAATGTCAGATGGCGAAATTTGAATTCAATAAAAATCTGGAAGTAAAAGTATAACGATGACCATAAAAGCATTGCCGATTGTCGTAAAAACTCATCTGGTTCACTAATGTCCTTCAGGGAAGGAAATCTGCTGTCCTTACCCGATCTGGCCTACATGTGACTCCAGACTCTCACAGCGCTGCGGTTGACTCTTAATTGCCCCCCCTCTAAAATGGCCCAGCGAGCCCTCGGTTCAAGGGAAATTTGGGATGGACAACAAATGCTGGCTCAGCCAGCGATGCCCAAGTACAAAGAAGGAATTAAAAATAACCCACAGCAATGGGGTTGACTCTTAACCTCCCTCAGAAATGGCCCAGCAAACCACTCAGTTCAAGAGCAATTGGCGATAGGTAACAAATGCTTACCTTGCCGGTGCCTCCTGCATCCCACGAAAACAATTATATATTTTTTAACAATTCACGCAAACAGGTCCAGATGTAGTTGGTCTGGGAAATGGAAAATATATTAGTGCAGCAGAAGCTGGGACTGAGACATTATTGGTGCAGAGTGGAGGGAGCTTTATCCTTCACCATCCAAGATGTACCTGATTCGAATATGTTTAATGTTATCATTAGGGATTGCATTTGCACTTCCGAAGTGGATAGATTGAATTAGGAAATTTCCCGTCTCAGCAGACCTACCTTGGTTTAAATGGCCACTTTGGACCCAATTTTCATTCCAGTGGGTGATATCGAGTTGGGCCCACCAACCTCTTAAGTGGCCAACTGACAAAGTGAGTTGGTTAGAAGAGTCGACTCAATTCTTTGGGACCCCTTCCACCCCCCCCCCCCCTCACACCTCCACCCACTCTCAATAACCCTGCACAACTATCTTGCCAACTTGTGCTGCAACCCATCAGACCTGATTCCCCCGTGCCACTTCCATGCCAACTAATGCTCACACCCATTCCCCACTCCCCCTCATAGCTCCAATGAAACCTCCAAAACCAATCAGCCAGTATCCACCACAGACAGACATCAGAGGCACGCGGAGATAAAAAAAAACCTTAATCAATCTAACGCAGATCTCACTCGAGGTCGAAAAAAACTCCTATTCAAGAACCCAATTCGAATTTTTAAAATCGCCTCAAGTGGTTAATCATTTTTAAAACAAACTTCTATTCAAACCCAACATTGAAGGCATCCTTTCATGGCTTCTTAATCTGTCAAATTGTGAATTTAGAACGTCCCTGTTGAAACAATTTTAGCTTCTGACACTCAGCCAAGCGTTCATAATGGAATAATAATAACCCTTTTGAAATGTCAACAAAGACGTTTACAATCCCAGCTCATAGTGGACAGTTAGGCCCCAGAATGGAACCCTGGCTCGGTAGACGATAACCTCTATTTTTCTTTAGAGATGGGGCTGAACAGGACTGCGAATTAAAGTTTAACAAAAGAAAAAGCATTTATGAAACATGAAACGATTGACTACAGTAGTCCCCCGTTATACCGCGCTCCGCAATACCGCGGTTCGCGATATACGGCGGGGGGGCTTATGGACCCCAACTGTCAGCTTCCCTCACCGGATCAAAGTGAGCCGGCCGCTGAAATTGACACTGCCGGCTGCTCTCTCCCTCCAATCAGCCGGCAGTGTCAATTTCAGCGGCCAGCTCACTTTGATCCGGAGAGGGAAGCTGCTCTCTCACTGAAACAATCAACCGGCCGCTTAAATTGACACTGCCGGCTGCTCTCTCCCTCCAATCCAACTTCTAAGTTGTTAAAAATGCAGCAGTGCTTGTTTTTATTAGATCCACGATGGGGGTTTTAAATTTATTTAAAAATCTATGCATGCGCTTCCCATTGTGAGTCTACGGGGGTCTGACCTCTCCCCCCCCGCCCCCCCGTAGACTCACAATGGGAAGCGCATGCATAGATTTAAAAATAAATTTAAAACCCCCATCGTGGATTTCCGCGGCTCGGATGCAACGTGGGTGGCTGTCTTGGACCCCAACACCCGCGTTATAAAGGGGGACTACTGTATAATACAATACTCCTTTACCCCACCTATATTTTCACAGATGTACACAAAGAAAAAGCATTTACGTAACATGAAAAGATTGAATTTAATACAATACTCCTTTACCCCACCTATATTTTCACAGATGTACACAAATGTTTTCAGGATAACACAAGTTACAAAATATATCTTAAACTCTGATGTTCTTTGTGAGTCCATGTAAACCAACAGGCTGCCTGAAATCTAGTGGCAGATGCCATTCAATACAACATCTGTAGATTTCTTAACAAATCCACCCAGGCACTTAGCACACTGTGAGCCAGCTGGTGTTCACATGAGGGTTTCCAAACATTCTTGAAGAGCACACTGTAAAAATATCTCCCACACAAGGCTTTCTCTCAGATGCCTTCACCAAGGATCCACATCCAGAATTTCAAACTTTTTTCAGTATTCCTCTGCCTTGGATTGCCAGGTGCATTTAAGCTGCCACGAAATCTGTCACGTACTCAGCTACGCCAACAGAACACCACTGCTTTGCAGGTTGTGTTACGGTCAGCACTTAGAATCGCAGAATCCTTACAGTACAGAAAGAGGCCATTCAGCCCATCTAGTCTGCACCGACCCTCTGAAAGAGCACTTTACCTAGGCCCACTCCCCTGCCCTATCCCTGTAACCCCCACCCAACCTTTGGACAGGAAGGGCCAATTTAGCATGGCCAATCCAATTAACCTGCACATCTTTGGACTGTGGGAGGAAACCAGGAGCACCCGGGGAACTCCATGTGGGCCCAGAGAGAATGCACAAACTCCACTCAGTCACCCTAAGGTTGGAATCAAACCTCGGTCCCTGGCATTGGGAGGCAGGAGTGCTAACCACTGTGCCACCATACCGTGTTGTTAACCTTTGGATTACTTCAGATATCTGGCTTCTTGCAGCTGACTTCATCAGGTCTGCAAATCTCAGCTCTGTCTTTGACTGGGAGCCTTTCTCTGCCCCTTTGTTTAACTCCAGTGAAGGTATCTTTGTCCCTCCCTTTGACTTCAGTCACCCTGGGACTCCTGTTTGCATCCTTTGGTTTCTATAAATACCCATTATTTAGCATCTGGGACTTCCTCTCTTCCCCTTACTCCATTGTCCGGCCTCTCTGCTAGCAGTTTATGTGAGTTGCTTTCTTCTCAGATACCCAGTTCCAACTGAACCCCAAGTGCTTATGCTTTTTAGTACGGGTCTCGGTTGCCAATCAACAGCATAGTCTTTCTTTAAACTCTGTTTTATTTCATATTGTAAACTCTTTAATTGCAATTTTGGCACAGTTTGAAATGACACGAAAACCCACAGATATGCAGGCACCTTTGTTAAACATGAAGCTAACCAAGGTTTTAACCGTTTCTTACACTGAAACATAAAGCTAAACTTACTTGAAGTTGTATCTTGTTTATACTATCCATAAATACAAAAAACAGATTTTTAAAACTACCTGTTTCCTGACAAAACCTTTATTAAAACTGCACAACTGGATGGTCTTTTTATTTCTAACGTACACCAGGTGGCCAACCAATCAAAGCAGTCCAGCAGAGGTTTTTTTTAAAAAACCCATGGGCAGTTTAAGTCTGTTATTCCATGTTTAAAGGGCAGGGGATTAAAAAAATTGCAGATCATGACACTTAAACAGACATTATATACCTTTCAAGAGTATTTATGTCTCTCCATCAATTTGAATACCACATTGTGTGTTAAGGCCCTTTCAACAACCAAAATGGCGTGTGTTTGCTTACCTTTGAGATCAAATGGCCCTGCTGAGTTCAGGTTTCCCTAATGTGTCTGTGTCACTCCCCTCCCCTTTCCTCTAATGGCAAAAATTGGATCTATCAGAAATAGGAGCAGAACTTTTACATTCGGGTCCTAACAGCCAGTTTTAAAGGTCTATGGAGAGTTCCCAACTCCACAAACATCCGGCCAAAGGACCCTAACCTGGAGCAAGTTAGACTGAAGGACATTGTACACTGGTCCAATTTTATGCACCAGTTCACTGGCCAATACCCCTCACTTTTACCCTCCCACATTTTATTATTTTGTTCTGTTGTCTATTCAAAGTAAAGAGCTTTATGGTAATATGTTGGAAACTGATCGTCTCCATTAGCCAATAATAGCTGGGTTTACTCTCATCTCTGATGTGAGACTGGCTTCCTCAAGATAGCCCATCTGTTAGTCTGGTTGCAAAGTTAACTCGATTTATGTGTCTGCAGCTGATGGATCAGAATGCCAGCAGAATAGAAAATCCCAGGACCTGAAGCCAACCGCGGGGGCCTAAATGTTTGGTCACTAAAGGCTAATGGAAATTAAATGCAATATATAAATGGGTAATTGTTTAAATGCAGCAGATCAAATGCGCTAAGACCTGAAACAGAATTCTGCAGAAGAGTAGTATTAGAATTGATGTGTCCTTAAAATCCATTCCAATTGAGGGATTTCTTTTGTAATGACATTACAAAGCATTTTAAACCATAATCATTGAGAATATTGTCGATCGGTACTTCATCACTATTTAACATTTACCCACAATTATTCTGGCAAAAAAGAAAGTTATTCTTTCCCTCCTTAAACCAGTTGTGCTAAAGCCAATCATACATTCCCCTCAACACTACCCTCTGAATTTTCTATGACAGGGACCAACAGCGCATTGGTTAAACTCACTCAGCCATTAGATGAATCACGTGGTGAGGGGCGGCACGGTAGCACAGTGGTATGCACTGTTGCATCACAACGCCAGGGTCCCGGGTTTGATTCCCGCTTGGATCATTGTCTGTGCGGAGTCTGCACAGTCTGCACGTGTCTGTGTGGGTTTCCTCCAGGCACTCTGGTTTCCTCCCGCAAGTCCTGAAAGATGTGCGCGTTAGGCGAATTGGACATTTTGAATTCTCTCTGTGTACCCAAACAGGCGCCGGAGTGCGGCGACCAAGGGATTTTCCCAGTAACTTCATTGCAGTGTTAAATGCAAGCCTACTTGTGACAATAATAAAGATTGTTATTCGAATATTATTCTTGTTAAATGCTCCACACGTGTAAGGAATTAAAGAAATTGAATAACGTGAGAAGAAAGCTTGTCTTCTTTTTAAAATTGTAATGAATGTGGAATAGCCTGTTTATTAAGTGAAATCTGTTCATTATGACTTTTAAGAACAGGTAAATTTCAGATTATTGCCTATTAAGCTGATGCTGCCTTGTCAAAACTTCCCATTAGCAATATTCACACTGATTGAAGTTCTATCAGTCATTGTTATTGACCCATGCGACTGGTGACCATTTAATGCTCTATTGAGAATATGAAAGTTTTGCTTTTATAAGTTGTATCAAATTTTCACAGGGAGAGTCAAATGCCTGCGGACACCGCCATGTTGGGGACCACATCACTGCCACCGACTAGTGATTTGAAGCATGTTCCTCAGCAACCAGAGGATGCTGACAACCAGAAGAATATTAAACTTGTGACGCTGCCAACAAGAGATTCAGAGCACACCATCACCGTCAACATCCCAGTCACCATCACTGGTCCGCCTGGAGAGACCACATTACTCCCGAGTGAGTGCACTGTAAACTGCATAGCAGAGAGGGAGGGAGTGTCCATCGTTTGTTTCTTAGCGGTTAGCAGCAGTCATACAAATTGCAAACAGATCCATGAGGCACATAAGGGCAACACCTATGTGGTTCACTTTAGAATAATGGCCCACTGTTGTAATTTTAGTACAGAAAAATAAATTCTACTGCTGCACCAAACAACAGTGAACACGTTTATCATGTAATTGGATTCCTACAAGTACCAGTATGGGTTGGTTGAAAGGCTAACCATTTTGTCCCTTTGGTTGAAAATTTGAATCAAGAATGTTTACCAACTTGTACTCAATTTTATGGGTCAGGTGAGTGACACGGTTTGCATCTGCTGTCAGAACTGAAAGACAGCAGAAGAGTGCTCATTCAATTCTTCATATTGGCATCAAGTCAAAGTTAATTGCAAGCTACAGCTGTTTCACTCAAATTATCATTCTTACCTTAAAGTGAGTAGCCACATGGGTTTCCTTTTGGAGCTTCCTTGAAGTGCATCCTATAAGCTCCTGCCTGCCAAACACTGCTTCTGTACAAGTACACGCTAGCATCTCCAGTGGGTTGTGCAGATTGTCCTTTCCAGCCCCATTGAATGTTCTTCCCAGTGACCTCACATCGCGATCGAGGGACAGCAGTAAAAGAGAGGCTCTGCACTTGTAAACCTAGCAATTAGACTCCCGCTTCCTTAAAGCTGATGTCTTTGCACAGTCACGAAAAGAGGGTCAGCCGCCCCACCTGAGATCCTACAGCCTGTGCAGGACAATGCGGTTGCCCATCGCCATGTCCTCCAACCCAGTCTTAAACAAGGTATGCAAAATACACCTGAATGTTAATTAGCATTTACGCTCACAACACAAGGTGAAGTGCAAGTGGATGGCAGTTTGGCTGAGGTAATCACGTGATGGGTCTATAAATGCACCATATTGAGGGTAGTATATTTGGATTTTCGAAAGGCTTTCAATAAAATATCACTTCAGAGACCTGCTACTAGAATTAAGACACCTGATATCAAAGGAAATATAATCATGTGAACGGCTGAGGAAGGAAAAGAAAAGGATAGAGGTGACTGTTTTCAAAGGATTGGCTGTGTGCTGGGTCCTCTTTATTCCATTTATGAAAATGATTTGGACATAAACTACAGAAAGAATTAATCAAAGAATACTTTTTTAAATTGTTCATGGAATATGGGCATCGCTAGTTAGGACAGCATTTACTGCCCATCCCTAATTGTCCTTGAGAGGTGGTAGTGAGCTACCTACTTGAATTGCTGTAAACCATGTGCTGCAGATAACTCACATTGCTGTTAGGCCGGGTGTTCCAGGATTTTGACCCAGCAACAGAGAAGAAACAGCAATACAGTTCCAAGTCAGGATGGTGTGTGACTTGAAGGAGAATTTACAGGTGGTGGTGTTCCCAAGCATCTTCTTCCCTTGTCCTTCTTGGTGGTAGAGGTTGTAGTTTTGGAAGGCGTTGAAGGAGCCTTGGTGAGTTGCTGCAGTGAATCTTGTAGACGGTACACACTGCTGTTACTGTGTGTCCATGGTGGAGGAAGCAAATGTTTAAGGTGGTAGATGGGGTGTCAATCAAGTGTGCTTCTTTGACCTGAATGGTGTTGAGCCTCTTGAGTGTTGTTGGAACTGCACTCACTCAGGCAAGAGGAGGGTCTTCTATCACACTCCTGACATGCCACTAGCCTTTTAGATATTGGAGATGCTTTGGGGAGCCAAGAGAAGGGTTTGTCTCTGCAAAAGTCCCAGCTTCTCTTGTAACTACAGCATTTATATGGCTGATCCAGTTCAGTTCCTGGTCAATAGTAGCCCCCAGTATGTCGATAGTTAGGGGATTCTGCTATGGTAATGCCATTGAATGCCATGGGATGGTTGGATACCCTCTTGTTTGAGATGTTCATTGACATTTCAATTGTGTGGCATGAATGTTACTTGCCACTTGTCAGCCCAATCAACCCAATGGATATTGTCCAGATCTTGCTAGATTTGGACATGAACTGCCCCAGTATCTTAAAAGCCATGAATGGTTCCAGACATTGTGCAATCATCAGCAGACATCCCCACTTCTGACCTTTTGATGGAAGTAATTTCATTGATGAAGCAGCTACTAATGGTTGAGCCGAGGGCATGCCCATGAGGAACTCCTGCAGGGATGTCTCTCATGGAGTCATTATGGCGCAAAAGAAGTCCATTCCACCCATCAGGCCCATGTTGACTCTGTAGAGCAACCTCGTCAGCCCAATTCCCCTGCTTAATCCCTGCAAGTTCATTTCCTTCATGTACCCATTCTTTTTGAAGGAAACGCACATTGATGTTTCCTGCTGAACCTCTTTGAGATATATATTTTTTAAATTTTAGAGTACCCAATTCATTTTTTCCAATTAGGGGGCAATTTAGCGTAGCCAATCCACCGAGCCTGCACATCTTTTGGGATGTGGGGGCGAAACCCACGCAAACACGGGGAGAATGTGCAAACTCCACACGGACAGTGACCCAGGGCCGGGATCGAACCTGGAACCTCGGCGCCGTGAGGCAGCAGGGCTAACCCACTGCGCCACCGTGCTGCCCCTGTTTGAGATCTTGATTGGGTTGCACCTGGAGCAATACGTAAAGTTCTGCACATCTACGGATACCGGTATACAGTATTGGGGAGGAAACACATGGAAAGACTCACCAATGTAATGCCAGGAAGAAAGGACTATAGCTTTGAAGAAAGGTTTGGAAATGCAGGGCTTTTCTACTGACACAGAGAAAATTAAAGAGAAGTTTTCAAATCATGAAAAGTTTAGGAGGGCCAAGAATGAAGAATGAGAATTATTATCAGAAGAAAAATGTAAATGATCTTTGTGTCACACATGTTACCCGTACATAGAATATTTTAGCACCTGCTGCTATTAATGTGGAAGGTAATACAACTTAAAAAATAATTGGTTAGTATTTGAAAAGAAAATATAAGACAAGGAAATGGGGCAAAATTAGCACTGATTGAAGGACTGACATGGATCCCATCCTGTGCTAAAAAATCGACCAAAATAGATTCCAGATTTAGGGTGGATTGCAAATTACCACAGAGTTACATGATGTTAGTACTTTGTGTTGGACTTCTTTATGTTCCTATACAGAATCAAGGTTGTAAAACATCTTTTCATTCTTTTTTAAGCTACCATTAAGATATGAAATTTGCTTTAGGTTACATGGCACTTACAAATTTATACAACTGAAGACTTTATGAAATTTTAAACATGTGGGTAGAGTTAATCACTGATGCAGTCATTCTCCAGGGGCTTTGAAAGTGCTCGCATGAGGGAAGAAGGGTCTAGCACTGGGATGAGACAACTTTGTCTTCGGAGTTAATAGGGCTGTGGTTTTCTGGGCATTATATCTTCTCAGCAGTTAACACATCAATGCCTTTGGCTTCAGAGTCACACTTTGGTGAAGGGCGGGCCTAAGTAAAGCCCTATACCTCATGGTGCTTTCATAGCTTGCTTTGATTGGAACATCCCCACATGTGCTTTAGATACATATTTGTTGTGAAACCTATGCAGAATGCTTACAAATGATCTGGGAAGGTCCAGATACATTGATAAACACATTTGTCTTCAATTTTAATATCTATGAAAATTCTGTTTTACTAGCACTTATTATACTATGTTTTTTCTTAATTTATGTAACTATACCTCATGAAATATATATAACAATTATTACTAGATTTTAAGAAGTATTAATGGCCCTGATCATTTTTATTCTGTTTTTTTTCAGTCAATAGTGTAGGTGTAGATCTGGAATGTATGACAAAAATGGAAGAAAAGAAGGACATGGATGCTGATGATTTGATCCAGAATGGGACGAGACAGATACCGCCATACAGTTCCATGTTTATTTTCAGCCCTACAAACCCGTAAGTACCACTGCTGTAACTTCAGCCAATGACCAGGGCAGTCAACAAGTATTAGCACCGCGTCACGTCAACGACAGTCCCTTAACCACTTCTTTATGATTTTTGTTGTTCTCTGAACATTTAATTTCCTCACTTATCTTGCAGAATATGAACTTGTTTTATGTTACCTCAATCTGCAACAATAATTTGCCTCAAAATAACATTTTGAATTTTAGCTTGTCTACATCAATAATGAAGAGAACATTTAGATGAAGGGCGCTTTTGAGGCATATAATTAAACCCCGGATACACCTTTTGTCTGATTTGTTACAATCCCAGTTGATGTTAGAACTAGATGGGAAGATTCCAGAATAGAACCTTGGCTCAAAAGGCTTTAATTTAAAAAAAATAAAACATGGAGGAACAGAATCACAGGATCACCCATTAGGTTTAACAACAAGAAAACACATTTATTAAACATAAAAGTTGGATGATGATACAATGCTCCTTTATTTCCCCCTTATCTTAACAATGCCCACAGATTTAAAGACTAACACAGATCACAATGTACATCTTAAGTTACAATAGTCTTATTGACACAAAAAGTCATTTTAAGCACACAAGATGACTGTGGACAAATACACTCTGAACTGCAAGTAAATGTTGTGGACGTTTCCCAAGAATCCCCCCAAATGATGGTCATGTGAGAGTTTCCAAATTCCACTCCCATAACCACACTTTAAAATATTTTCTCATAATAATGCTTTCCCTTGGTTTACATTCTGAAATCCAGTCCAGGTTTTACAAATTACACTTTCAAACAAAGTTTCCGCTTCCCTTTTAACAGAGAACGCAGTCCAGGATTTCAAACTAACCCCTTTAGAATTTCTTGATTTTGGCTGCTGTCCAAACTGCTCACAATTACTTCAGCTCTCAATTCCCAGATTGTATTAAAATTACATCAAATGTTTCATCTACCTCTGAAGTCTGAAATCTAGTTCCTGCGATTGTTTCTTTAACTCAAAACACTTTGTTTACTCTTCCTTGATTTTTTTTCTGAACAATACTTTCGTCCTTGTTTACTTAACTTCAGACGTCTTAAACAGTCCTTCAGTCCCAATTATTCAGACTGTATCTTGTACTGTAGGATCCTGCCTCTTTACAGCTCCTATCCCGCCCAGTCTTTCTTCTGACTGAGTTGAGAGATATTCCCTCCCTGAGATCTTGTCTCTAACAGTCCACAAATTCAGCTAAAGCTAAACCTTGAAAGATTTTCTACCTTACAAGACCCCAGTTATGAAACAGCGCCTATATAAATCTGCTGTCTTATTTATTCTTTACACCGTAGCCCTCTCTAGGCACAATAGAAGCACAGCTGGAACTTAACTACTGCCCCTCCCCCCCCAACACATACAAACACCTTTGTCCAGCATGAATCTAACTATAGATTTTACCCTTGCAGGTACAGACACTAAGTTAACCCCACTTATAACTATACCTTATTTCTAGTGTTTACCAATACAAATCTAATTCCCTTAATACTAACTTTGTTTTACTAAAAGACTAATGTTATCCACATGCACCCGTGGATAATTTAATCATTATGCATGCCCATGCCAGGAGAGATATGGTAAGAATAAATATTTCTGCAAACAAGCAGGCAAATTATACATCTGCAATGATATCTAGGAAACAAAATGCACTGCCTGTATTCAGTACACAATTACTTTCTGCTAATTGACGGGAGCAACTGATTTGGAGTTGAAACTTACCATTGGCTAACTGATACCAAGTGAATAATCGTCCCTTATCAAGAGTTCAACCTATACAACAGAATTCAAATTAGAGCATTATATAAAAGGCATTTCATTTTTAAAACTCTTAAGACTATCAAGAAATCTACGTTAAATGTAAAACATTAAGTGTCGGGGGACTCATCACCTCTAGTTTATTGGAGTTGTGAGAGCAAGGCTGAAGTAGGCAGCATAAAGAGCTTCACAAAGCTAATAGATGCACTTCTGGATGGGCAAGGGTTTGAAATATATGCTGAGAGGTAAAGTAGCAGAAGCATCAATTAAAGGAGTATTAAAGGCACTCAGCGATTTGGCCTCCACAGCTTTCTTTTTATTTGGTAATAAATTTAGAGTACCCAATTAATTTTTTCCAATTAAGAGGCACTTTTAGCATGGCCAATCCCTGCGCACCTTTGGGTTATGGGGGTGTAACCCATGCATACACGGGGCAAATGAGCAAACTCCACACGGACAGTGACCCAGGGCCGGGATCAAACCTGGGACCTCGGCGCCGTGAGGCAGCAGTGCTAACCACTGCGCTACAGTGCTGTCATGGCCGCCACAGCTTTCTGCGGCAAAGGGTTCCTTTGCCATTTGTTCCAAGGGCAGCACGGTAGCATGGTGGTTAGCACAAATGCTTCACAGCTCCAGGGTCCCAGGTTCGATTCCCGGCTGGGTCACTGTCTGTGCGGAGTCTGCACGTCCTCCCCGTGTGTGCGTGGGTTTCCTCCGGGTGCTCCGGTTTCCTCCCACAGTCCAAAGATGTGCGGGCTAGGTTGATTGGCCATGCTAAATTGCCCGTAGTGTCCTAAAAAGTAAGGTTAAAGGGGGGGTTGTTGGGTTATGGGTATAGGGTGGATACGTAGGTTTGAGTAGGGTGATCATTGCTCGGCACAACATCGAGGGCCGAAGGGCCTGTTCTGTGCTGTACTGTTCTATGTTCTATGTTCCAGTTTCACCACCCACTGGCTGAAGAAATTCCTCCTCATCTCTGTTTTAAAGGATCGTCTGAGGTTGTACCCTCCGGTTCTAGTTTTTTCTACCACTGGAAACATCCTCTCCACATCCACTCTATCCAGGCCTCGCTATACTGTAAGGTTCAATAACATCCCCCCTCATCCTACTAAACACCAACGACCTTGGAGCTGGGGCTGAGGTGCTGGTTGGTAGACTTCATCTGCCTTTTCTTCCTGGTAGCTGGAATAGAGAGAAAAGATCATTACTGATTGACTAGGTAGGCTCCAACATTATAGGTCAAGCGGATTGACTGTCAGCACTATGGATAGAGGAGCACTTCAGAAGCATGTTGTCTCTGCTGAGCCCTGCTCAGTAAGGAATTGAGGTGCCGCTTGTGCGGAATCTTAAGTGAGATGGTGATCTTAAAGTGACTGGCAGATATTCAGTGCTGATGTCCCATCTGCTGGTAGTCTGTGATCTCCCTGTGGACTCTAACCCTTAGACTGCCTGATGCCCTCATGAAAGCCTCAGAGTCTCATTGAAGTGCGCCAAAATTTCACTTACCCTGGTGGAGTGCATTCAGATCATTCACAGGATGGTTTTACTTTTGAGTGCTGGCCTCGCTGGTGACCTCCTCCCAGTCTGGGGTTGTCAAATGGGAGGACCTCCCAGGAAAGAGAATATCCCACCTTTCCTGATTGGCCTGGAAGAAAATCCAAGGGAGGCCTTGCTGAACCATGGGGGGGCTGGGCTGTTCTTTTAGCCAACATGGAGAAGCAGAATGAAAGAATATGCCTGACCAGAGTGAGGTGATATGTGTGTGGGGGCCATTATAGTTGCAGGATCTTTATTAGGCAACAGCGGGGTGGAAGAAACTCTGTTCAGCCCGCCACAGAATTCACCAAGCTCCTCGCTGGTGTTGCTAAATGTTGCTAAGTGTGCTTTACACTTAATTTGCTCTGTTTAATCACCTTGCTCTAGAGTCGCCAGGTATCTTTATGATACCACCACGAGGTTCAAGTTCAAGTGCTGATCAATAACTCAATACACCAGTTAGTAAGGTTCAAATCAAAACATTTATTATATACACAGTCAATCGCTACTCATGCATAAAATACTACTCACTAGACTATTTCTAACACTAACACTAACAGGCCAATACTTGGCTTTGGAAAAGGGACCCACTAGGTCAGGGGAACAATTGGCCTCTTGTTCGATCCTGAGTCTGCAGGCTTCCAGCTTGTATGGACTAATGGTTAGGAGCGCCTATCTCGTAGCGTGCGTTGACTGGACACTTACTTGGTTGGTGCAGCTGCTAGGCAAGTCTCTCCGAGTTGAGAGTCACGGTCGAGTTCCTTGAGAGCTGCCAAGAAGGATGAATTGAACTTGGGGACTCTACTTTATAGTCCCCAGGGGCTTTGTGCCCCTTTGGGCAGACCCTGTACCTCGTTCCAAGTGATTGGACTGAGTTCTGATCACTTGGATCAATTTCCCCAATACTGGGGCTGTTCCCTGATCGCTGGGCGGTTCTTAAGTGTCCGTTGGCCTTCCTTCGTTTTGGCTCCCGCTGGCGCCGAGGAGTTTGGCTTCGCCTCGATTATCTTAACTGTTTCAATTGTTCCCGGGGATCGCTCATCAATATGTAGATGGTCGTCAGTTTCAGTGCTGTCTGGGTTTCTGCAAGTTCTAATATACAGGAGATTTTGCACCTGCTTGTTTTCCTGCGTTTGGCCATTTCTCCCTGCATTCTTAGCGGATCTCCATTTTAAAGTCGGGAAGTGGCCAACCCAGGTGGCTACACTGGTGCATAATTAATCATCTGAAAAGCAGAAAAACTGCGCGGACTAATCTGCCCCACCGTCCCGCAAGTTGAGTTTCCTTCCTATCACTTAGTTTCCACAATGGAAAACACCTCCCATTAGGTAACCAGGATCTAGTTCAGGGAATTATACGTTTGTGGGAATGTGGTGCAGCCTGCTGTTTTGTGGGCTACTTTTATGCTGTCAGTGAAATGCAGACCGAGATACACTCTATTTTAAGTGAATTATACTCACGAGAGTTGTTCTTCATAATTTTTCAGAAGACAGAATATTATGTATCGCTGTAGATAGCTGAATTTAGCGCTAACCCGAGGATGGGTTGAGTGTGCAGTGGGGACTTGATGTGTCTTATACAGTCCTCAGATGGCCTTTGTCAGATTGCAAACATATCAAATTATCAGCATCAAGTTTCCACAATAATCTAATCATTGTGCACTGATGTGATATAGGGGAAGGGTTTCACATGCCACTGAATGTACCTCATCCAATCCCCATCCATAAGTGTTTGATATTTTCAAAATCCTAATGCCTCTTAGTTTTATTATTATTTTAAAATTTAGAGTACCCAATTTTTTTTTTCCAGTTCAAGGGCAATTTAGCACGGCCAATCCACCTAACCTGCACATCTTTGGGTTGAGGGGATGAAACCCACGCAGACATGGGGTGAATGTGCAAACTCCACACGGACAGTGACCCAGGGCCGGGATTCGAACCCGGGTCCTCAACGCTGCAGTCCCAGTGCTAACCACTGCGCCACATGCGGCCCTGTTAGTATTATTTTTGATTCATTCCCGGTGCGTGAGCGTCACCAGTAAGGCTGGCATTTATCGTCCAACACTAGTTGCTGCCTTCTTGCACTGCTGGTAGCAGTTTTAATGCATACAGATTGCCTGCTAAGCTACTTTGGCAGTTAGGAGACAACCATATTACTGCATGTCCGGAGTCACACTGAGACCAGGTGGAAAAAAGATGGTTGGCTAAGGACATGCATGAACTAGTCTGGCTTTTACATCAATCATACAACTTTAGAGTCACCATGATAAAAGTATAGGGTGGGATTCTCCCAATGGGAGTGTAAGTGCCGACGCCTGAGTAAAAACCGGAGTGTTTTACTCCGGCATTGGTGTCTGTTCCCAGACCCCTATTCTCCCCCCTCCATGGGGCTAGCAGGGGCGTCGCGGGATTTACGGGGGCGGGGCCTCGGAGTGGCATCAGAGACCTGGCGCCGCGTAAAAGACGCGCCGCCTTGGGTCCCGCGCATGCGCAGTTGGGCCGGCGGCAACTAGCGCATGCACGGTAGATGTCCTCCCCCAGGCCCCCCCCCCACACAAAAATGGCACATGGATCCAGGCTCACTGGCGGAAGAAAGGAGATCTGCCGACAGAGAGGCCGGCACGCCGATCGGTGGGTCCCGATCGCGTACCAGACCACTCTGGAAGGCCTCCCCGGGGTTGGAACCCCCCACCCCCACCCCTTACAGGCCGCTCCCGGCCCTTGAAGCCCCAGGCCCTGCTAGCCCGACAGCAGGTTAGAATGGCGCCGGCGGGACTGTCATTTTTTTTGCTGACCCCTCGGCCCATCCGCGCCGGTGAATCGCCGCTCGCCGTTTGCGCCGATTCTCTGAGCGACCCGGCGCAGTTCGCTGGTTTCGGGGTGGTGGGAGAATCGCGTGCGGGGGTTGAGGCGGCGTGGCGCGATTCGCGATTCGCGATTGTCCCACCCGGCTGGGAGGGGGGGGGAGGGGGGAGAGAATCCCGCCCAAAATACTGCAGATTCTGGAAATCTGAAATGAAAACAGAAAATGCTAGAAAAATGCTGCACGTCTTACAGCGTCTGTGGAGACAAAAACAGAATTCACATTTCAGAGCTGAAGATGAATCATATGAACTCAAACTGATAACTCTGTTTCTCGTTTCACAGATGCTGCCAGACCTGCTGAGTTTTTCCAGCATCTTCTGTTTTTTACACTAAGGTCATCAATACAGATGCCAACCTTTTATTTCTGGATTATAATTTTTACTGAATTCATATTGTCAAACTCCCATGGTGGGATTGGAGCTTGTAGTTTTTGGATTCTTAATTTAGTGTTACCTCTCAAATGATGTTCCGTGCTTTTTCAAGCACAATAAAATGCTGAATACACATGCAGATTATTTCTTCTTCTTTCGGCTTGTCCCATAACATGTGAGTCATCACAATTCTGGTTGTACTTCCTTCTCTATCTCCTCCTGTCGGTATTCATTCTCCAATCCTGTTGCATTGAAACCTCTCACCACCCTATCTTCCCATCTGGCCTTAAGGCTTCCTCTACTCTTTTTTCAATAGCCCCTGGTACTTGAAACTACCCACTTTCATCATGTCTTCACCCGTAACCTTCACTCTGATCTTCTTCCATTGGTTCAAACTGACAGGTTCTTTCGCCTACTGATCTTTATACTCCTTTCTTCCCGTGCTGTTCTCTAGATACTTTGTCATGTTCTCATCACCCACTCTGCATCGCTCACTGTCATCTGTAAATACTTGAAGATTGATAAGCTAGCTAAATTCAGTAGGTGGGCACGGAACTATTTTCCAATGTTTCAAATATAATGTAAACTCAATCTAATTTGCTGATTAATCTATGCAATTAAGCCACCTTTGAGAATTATAAAACATCTTGTTTAAAATTATTACAACAGAGTCAGTCCTTTTATGCTAGGGTATTTGTGTCTGACACATGCAAAGTCCTGTACAATATATTAGTAGGAAACCAGTGCGCT
The DNA here is from genome assembly GCF_902713615.1 of Scyliorhinus canicula. Taxonomy (NCBI): domain Eukaryota; kingdom Metazoa; phylum Chordata; class Chondrichthyes; order Carcharhiniformes; family Scyliorhinidae; genus Scyliorhinus; species Scyliorhinus canicula. The sequence goes on along the minus strand of NC_052166.1, from coordinate 35,921,803 downwards.
TCAGGCATAAGGGACACATGTATCGTGAACCCCGGTACAACACTTCTATCTATCAAGCTATAATTCTATTCGTAACCAGGCTATGGCTGAGTCCCCAAGTGGGCGTCCAAAAGAAAACCAGCTACGTTTCTCCCACATAGGAGCAGGGTTCAGAGTGGATGGCTTACCAAAAAATACCATTGTTAAAAATGGTAACTGTTTGTAGCGGCTAGAAGTTCAAGATAGAAACTAACATTTAACTGAAAATGTATCATTAAATATACAGGCTACACATTTAGGATCCAAAATTTGAAGGCAGATAATGGCAAAAGAGTTTTTCTGAAGATTTTTCTATTCTCCTTTGATACCATTGCAAAACTTACAATTGGATTTCAGAGGCATTTCGATCTAACAGGTGTTCTATATTCATTGTGGAATAATACTTGCGTTTCACTCATAAGAAAGAGGTTATTCCTACTGAGGGAGAGCAAGTAATCTTTGCTGGGAAGTAACCTTGCAAATGCTATTTTGAATTTATACGAGGATAGTTTTATTTCTTTGTGGCTGCTACATATGAAGCCTACGTCTGCATTTCCATTAATTTATAGATACTAACTAATTTGGGTGACCCAATAGAACTATTTTCCAATGAGACAAAAACGCTAAGACTCATCTTGTATAAACCCCCAATGAGTAAGAACAATAAACACAAACAGATCTTAGTTTGGGGTGGCACGGTGGCACAGTGGTTCAATCCCAGCTCAGGATCACTGTCTATGTGGAGTTTGCACATTCTCCCCGTGTCTGCATTGGTTTAACCCCCACAACCAACAGATGTGCAGCGTAGGTGGATTGGCCAAGCTAAATTGCCCCTTAATTGGAAAGAAATGAATTGGGTACTTAAAATTTAAAAGAAAAGAAATCGTAGTTTGAGGCCGGAATTGTACCGACCACTGAGATGGATCCCCCCCCCCCCCCCCCCCCCCCCCCCCATCCCCTGGTGGATGCAGCGAGCCATTCAAACGTTCATTGACTTCGGCGGGAAGAGCTGGAAATTTCCGGCCAATGGTTTCATGGAGGACCGTGATGGTTCAAGGACTGGAAATGGCTCAAAGGTAACAGTTTGGACACTGCTGGACCAATTCAGGCAAAACACCTCTGCCTGTCCAGCAGAGAATGTCCCCAGTTTAAAAAAAAAATGGGCTAATTGATAAAATAGCAGAGATTGAAAGATGAGACTGTATTCAGCTTTGGTAGCCGAGAGTGTCATTTGAAGGCTGTAGTTTCCTGAAGACCATTCCTATTTAAATTTGGAATATGTCTGACTTTCACTTAGGATCTGTTTCAACATTTCCAAATCATAATATTTATGTCAATAGTTCATCATTAATGTCAGTTGGCAATAAGTTGTATGTTGCAAGTTTGGATAAAGAACCAAAGCAAAATCTGTGATTTTTCTTCATACATTTACCACTTACTTCATCTGCATCTAGTTATCTCAAAATGCTGTATGATTTGTTACTCCGTGAACATTTTATATTTTCAAAATTCTTTATTGAATTCTTTGTTAAAAGAAAATGTGGATATGGACAGAACAGTTCTCTTTATCGTGTTGAAAGCTGGAAAAATCCTCCTGCTGGTGTACCATTTGACCAATTGTTTTGCAACATTGATCAACATTAAAGAAGACCTAAAACATTTTATATGGCAAAAAGTGGTCGTTACTCTTACAAAGCTTCCCAAATTTTCAGTTTAAAATATATGTAGCTGCCTATAATTATTGAGCATCTGTCTTGTTTAAGTCCAGTATTGTGTAAAACATGGAGGACATCTTGCATTTAGGTTGGACAAGAATTGTCTATGTTATTACATTACCCTCATAAATTACCTCATTCCTGCTATATAAAGGTGCCAGCGGCATCGAGTGTTCTAGTTGGCTGGGTTGCAAGTAGCTTTTCTTTAACCAGAACAAACCTGCAATTTTGGAGCGTTTGCCTTGAATTTATGCAAAAAAAAATTAGTTTGAGTAGCTCATCTGGCTTGTTGAACAATTATGAACACCATGCTCCTAGAACATTGCTTCTCTGCGCTAAGTCAGTTAATAGCAGTTGGATTGATGACAGCAATGCTGCATGTGCTCTCAGCATTCTTAACATTTGAGAAGGGAAAGATCACCAGAGTATTTGCTGCAGTTCTCCACCCAATGAACTGTTCTGGAAACTGAGGAAACCAGGGGAAACATATAAGGAGAAGGCGGCTCATTTGAACAGGTATTTTGTGGCTGTCTTCGCTGTAGAGGATACAAGTAACATCCCAGAAATAGCTGTAAATCAGGAAATGGAAGGTAGGGAGGAATCTGGAAAATTACAATCAGCAGGGAAGTGGTTCTTAGTTAATGATTGGAGCTGCGGGCTGACGTATCCCTGGATCCTGATGGACATTAGCCTAGGGTCTCAAAAGAAATGGCTGGTGAAATGGTTGATCCGTTGGTTTTAATTTTCCAAAATTCCCTAGTTCAGGGGGGTGCCATTAGAGTGCCACTAGGGAAGGTGGTGACATAGTACGGTATTGTCACTGGCAACTGTAACTCCTTTATTCAAAGTGGGAGGGAGAAAGCACGAAAGGCCAGTTAGCCTAACAGTTGTGATAGGCAGAATGTTGGAAGCTATTATAAAAGATATTATGGCAGGGCACTCAAAAAAATTCAAGGCAATCAGGAAAGTCCACTGCAACATATATAGGTACTGCACCCCATCTATAATCCATGTATTAATCACAGATGAAAACCGAAGACTGCTGGAAGAACGGAATCTGGAGTGGCAATCAAAACTAGTCCTAGTGGGCACTCTGATTATTTGTACAGTGGATACCTTCTATATGAGGTGATCTGCTTCCCAGCAAAATACAGGTCTAGCTCTTGCTTAAAAGAATTCAGTGAGTCAGTGTTCACCATGACCCAGCCCCTACCCCAAGCTGACAGCCTGTTCCACTCAGAGGTTGAGCAAGCGATAGTGTCTCATTGGTTTCATGATCAGCATTACAAGAGAGACGTACACCCTCGTCTATGAAGCTAGATGCATATTCTACTATGTCAATAATTCCTAAGTGGTTTAATTAGATTGAAGGGTACAAAGAAAGGCTTTAATGGTCCATTGTGATTCCATTTGGGTTGCAGTTTTGCTGGAGGGTGGGTGGCTCCTAATCATCTCTTTGGTGTTTCGTGTGAAACCGGACTTGTTTTAAAATGGACTCTCTGAATGAACTCCAAAGGAAAAATGGTTGACGAATCAAACTGTAACACGGTGCAATTTCTATGAATTCACATCAGAGCATGAAATATTGACACAAAGGAGAGAAGGAAATGACAACTTAAGTTGTGTGCAGAAAGATGGTTGATACCAGTGTGAAGTGCCAAAAGATATTACAGTAGCTGTTTAATAATCTACCCGTCGACACTGCCATTTCTTGCTACGCTGAATGCTTGCATAATGGTGCATTCATGACTTTTCTTTTTAGTATTCGCAGGGCGTGCCACTACATTGTCAATCTACGGTATTTTGAGATGTGTATCCTGCTGGTGATAGCGATGAGCAGCATAGCCCTGGCAGCGGAGGATCCTGTGGTAGCAGATTCACCAAGAAATAATGTGAGTTGGCGCAACAACTAATCAGTCACTGTTATAAAGTATCACAGTCGTCCATCAAGCCACTAGTTCAGCTGTGAATACTCTTAAAAGGTGCCTTAAAAAGAGGCTGTCAATTTAGACTCAAGAGGATAAAGCCTAATTTGTACAGGACACCAGATTTGCCCTCAAGGGCGAGATTCTCCGCAAATGCGGAGAATTGTAAAGGCTGCCGTGGGACAGGCCGTGACCCACGGCAGCCTTCACGGCCACTTCCGGGGCCGATTCTCCCCCCCGAGGGGGGCTAGGAGCGTGGCCCCGTGCGTCACAGCGGCGCAGCCTTGACGACGGTCGTCAAGGCCGCACGTCAAGCGTCACGGCGGCTGACGTGGCCGATGACGTCAGCCGCGCATGCGCAGGTTGGACAACGCCAACCCGCGCATGCGCAGTTGGCGTCTTTCTCCTCAGCCGCCCGGCAAGACGTGGCGGCTTGATCTTGCCGGGCGGCGGAGGGGAAAGAGTGCGTCTGTTTTCGGACGCTGGCCCGACGATCGGTGGGCACCGATCGCGGGCCTGTCCCCTCCCGAGCACAGTCATGATGCTCCCGTGCCAATCGGGCATCTGGCGCCCGTTGCACGATGGCAGCAAGCAGGTGTGTTTGCTGCCGTGTTGAAACGGGCGTGAAGGCCCGGCCGCTCGGCCCATCGGCCTCGGAGAATCGGCGCTTGCCGTAAAAAACTGCGAGCGGCGATTTGTGGCGTGGTTCAGGCGTGGGGGGGGGGGGAGAATAGCGGGAGGGCGTGAAAAATGTCGGGAGGCCCTCCCGCTATTCTCCCACCCGGCGTGGGGGGGGCAGAGAATCGCGCCAGATCTGGTATTGCAACGCCATTTTTCCAGTGCTTTGCGTTTAGATGACAATTACCCTGCCTTCACACCTCCTTGAGACAAATCTTTTAGTTTCTTCACTTGTCCCATTGTCACTTCCTTTGAGCTTGGACCAAGAGACCATTTGTCATTTCAGCCATTTGGCCCACTATCCTATCGCAAGCCTAACCTTTTGTTATTCTTCTCACTCTCTCCCCTTTGACTTGATCAAAATCTATTGCATTTCTAACTTTTCACAGTTCTGTTGAAAAGCCACAGACCCAAAATACTAGCTGTGGAAACGTTTTTCTCTCGCCAGAGATGCTGCTTTATATTTCCATAATTTTCTATTTTTATTTAAACAGTTTTCCTACTTCTTTCTAAATAGCCTTTGATTTGACTGTGAAAAATGCAGGAAAATGTTTGGATTCAAATTAATGGAAGCAGTGAATAGAATTCGATGGACGCGCCATGGGGAGGACATTATATTCCATACAATAACTTGGCAACTCAGTGAGATCAATGGCATGGGTGTATAATCTATCGACAGTGGGGTTGGTAAAATGTTTGTTTTTATTAAAGTTAGACATGTTAGAACAGGTACTCCAGCTGCTGAACTATGGGCAGGATTCTACGGTGCTTCTTGGCCAGGAGCAGTTCTCCGCCAGCGGGACTCTGTCTTCCCGCTGATTGTTAATGGGATTTCCCATTGTAACCACGCCACACCGCCACAAAACTTGTTGGTGGGCGTGCACTGTCCCTAGGAGAATTGAATCGCAACATAGAGCATGGAATATACAGTGCAGAGGGAGGCCATTCAGCACCTGGAGTCTGCACCGACCCACTTAAGCCCTCACTTCCACCCTATCGCCGTAACCCAATACCCCTCCAAACTTTTTGGACACTAAGGGCAATTTAGCATGGCCAACCCATCTAACCTGCATGTCTTGGGACTGTGGGAGGAAACGGAGCACCTGGAGGAAACCCACACAGATACGGGGAGAACGTGTCCCCACAGACAGTGACCCAGCGGGGAATCAAACCTGGGACCCTGGTGCTGAAGCCACAGTGCTACCACTGTGCTACCGTGCTGCCCCCGGAGCTACCACTGTGCCACCATGCTGCAACGACCAGAGAATTCCGCCCTATATCCTTTGCTTTTCCATTTTTGATGTGAATTCCAAACAATGGCCGAGAACATCTGTTAAAACCAGTGTAATGCGCCCGAATACATCCAAAAGAACGTGGAAGTTTGCTTGCAAGTTACGTAAAGCGTAACTCCAGTTTCAATAATCTTGAAAATTGTTTTAAAATCTCTGTGCTGAATGCCTGTCCTGCCGGCAAATCTGTCCTTGTCCTCGTATGATGAGCATGGTACGTTTCTGCCATTTGCAGCAGTTTGAGGAGGCGCTTAAAATGAAGGTCAACTTTTTCAGGTGCTGATAGGTACTTTTGTTTCTTAACTAAATAACTGGCTCGGGCCACCAATGGAACTAGTAACTGGTTCAGTAGAGTTTGTAATTAATTTTCAATCATATATAGTTATGCTCGGCAGACTAGACATTTATTAACAAAGCATATTTATTGAGTTGAACCTATTTCCAGCTGTAATTACGAAATCTGCACCAGGTCACCACTCTTGAATGTAGCAATTTTTGCGTGCAAAGGAAATAAATATAATTAATTACTGTCTATTGTAGTACCCAATTCACTGATTCCTGGTAGATTTGACGGTATGTTTGAATTGTTTGTTATTATGCAAATTAATTTAAACACAGACTTGAACGATTAGTATATTTTAGGAAGCCAGCACAACTTCCAGCGTGATTTTCGCCCAGATTGCAAATTGTAGCTCAAGCCGAAACTCTGAAATAATTGAACATGGCTCTCATTGTTCCTGACTCTGTATCTAAGCTTATTTGTTTTCCAGTTCCAACCAATGTTTTCTATAATGTTCGTCAATGATGCATTGAATGAACAAATGATTCAGTTTTTGTTCATGTAACCAATGAAAATTACTGTAAATTTACAATGAAAAATGGCAAACACTTTCGCAATACCCCATCCCATGATTACATCTATGAGAAGACAAAATATGAAAATATGAGCAGTTTATAAAAGTAAAGATTTTGTTAGGGGGTGACCAATCTAAACCAAGGCTGCAGATTTTTGTTTTTCTCTAGATGGTAGATTTGTGGAATGATTCTTTTCATGAAAAGAAGTTATTAATTAACACCTTCAAAAAAGAATTGTAGAAATAGCCAATGAAGAAAGACACTGAAGGCTCCAAGGGTGAATACTGACGCTTGAAGCACAAATGCTCTGTGAGACCATGTGGCTCCATGGTCCCCCTGTCCATGACAGCACGGTAGCATTGTGGATAGCACAATGGTTTCACAGCTCCAGGGTCCCAGGTTCGATTCCGGCTTGGGTCACTGTCTGTGCGGAGTCTGCACATCCTCCCCGTGTGTGCGTGGTTTTCCTCCGGGTTCTCCGGTTTCCTCCCACAGTCCAAAGATGTGCAGGTTAGGTGGATTGGCCATGATAAATTGCCCTTAGTGTCCAAAATTGCCCTTGGTATTGGGTGGGGTTACTGGGTTATTGGGATAGGGGGAGGTGTTGACCTTGGGTAGGGTGCTCTTTCCAAGAGCCGGTGCAGACTCGATAGGCCGAATGGCGTCCTTCTGCACTGTAAATTCTATGATCAATCCTGTTGCGACCTTAGATATGTCACCTGTGGACTGAAACATATAATATCCTGAGTCTTGACAGAGTGATATGGGAAGGATTTTTTCACCTCGTGGGAGAATCTTAAACAAGGTTTAAAAATAAGGGGTGGAATTTTCTAAAAGAATGGAGAAGTGTCGGGTTTTGAATGAAAACTAGTGTGTTTTCCTCCAGAAACACCATCTGCTTTTCTGTCCAGATCTTCTGACATAAATAAATATTTGGGCGTGTTTAGTTCGGTCACTCTGGCGGGGCAGGGCCTCATAGATCTGTCAAGCCAGTCTACACATCTTTAAAGGATGCTCTGATCAGCGAGAACACTGAACTCCCCCCCCCCCCCCCCCGCCCCTCCAGCACCCACCACCATGGCCATGGAGGACACCCACGCGCTTTGAAGCAACCCCCCCTTCCCCACTATAGAAGTATCGGGCAACACACCCCTCACTCTCTCCACCCTCCCTGTTTCTACATGCGTGTTCCTCTTCTCCCCCTCCCACCACCACCAAACACAGGGGGAATCCTCCTCGGGGTTTCCCCCCTCTCAGTGCCATGGGGCACTGCCCAGCCTCAGCACTCAACCCCGGGGCCTCCAGGCACCTCTGCGTCCCTGACTTGGTTATCATGGCTGTTTTTTGATTTCGAAAGCTAGTAGTGAATTGCGCTGGAAGGGAGGGAACGTCATACGGGGCTGGAAGGTACGGCGTAAGGTCGTTTGATTGTATTAAAATTGATTCAAATTAATAGAAATCGGGGTGTGAACCTGATCATGTCATTGATGGACAGGAAAGTTACAAACTAAGATCTCTTTAAGTAGGTTTAAGTAGGGTGATCATTGTTCGGCACAACATTGAGGGCCGAAGGGCCTGTTCTGTGCTGTACTGTTCTATGTTCTATGTTCAGGTGCAAATCCCATTATGGCCCTCTGATGAGATTTAGTGTCAATAACTGGATTTGTGAGCCCTTCGACCGGGCCTGAAAAATCACACCCGTTTAAGGCAGATGAGGAGAAGATTTTTTCCTGAAAGGGTTGTGATCCTTTGAACTCCCTTCCTCAATCAGCAGAGGCAGAGTCTGTGGCTATGTTTAAGGCAGGAGTAGCTAGATTCTTGATTAGCGAGGAAGTCCAAAGTTATCAAGGGTTAGCAGGAATGACGAGTTGAGGTTGAACCAGATCAGCCATGGTCTTATTGAATAGTGGAGCAGACTCGAGGGCCCAAGGGGTCTACTCATGCTCCTAGTTCAAATGTTCACTTGACTGCAGCAGAAAGGGTTGAATAATATTGGTTGCTCGGACACTGTATTTGCTGGTTATTTTGCTTGATTACATCTGGGTTTCAGAGAGAACGTACAAATTTGGCCATCCTCTATGTTTTACTTGTGATTATTCACTTCGCTCAAAAGATTAAAAAAATTGGGGGTGTCTCTAACTTTTTTTTTTATAAATGTTTTTATTCAGTTTTCATATTTTATATTGAACAAATTACAAATTGTTAGGAGAAAAAAAACAACAAACAAACACGCAAAAATTAACATACATATTTACAGGTAAGCATCTTCGTAGTAGTAACTGTGCCCGCCCCCCCCCCCCCCCCCCCCCAACATGTTTATTTAGTTTGGTTTTGGGCCTTAGCTAGCCATCGAACCCCCGTACCGAACCTGTAGCCCCTCCCGCTACCTTCCCCCGACTATTCTTCCTCTTGTACATTGGCCACAAATAGGTCCCGGAACAGTTGCATGAATGGCTCCCACGTTCTGTGGAAGCCGTCGTCCGACCCTCGGATGGCAAATTTGATTTTCTCCATTTGGAGAGATTCCGAGAGGTCGGACAGCCAATCCGCAGCTCTGGGCGGTGCTGCTGACCGCCAGCCAAACAGGATTCTACGGCGGGCGATCAGGGAGGCAAAGGCAAGGACGTCCGCCCTCCTCCCCAGGAATAGATCTGGCTGTTCTGAAACCCCGAAGACCGCCACTATCGGGCATGGCTCCACCCTCACTCCCACCACTTTGGACATAACCTCGAAGAAGGCTGTCCAGTACTCCACGAGTCTGGGGCAAGACCAGAACATGTGGGCGTGGTTGGCCGGGCCTCTTTGGCACCGTTCACATCTGTCTTCCACCTCCGGGAAGAACCTACTCATACGGGTTCTTGTTAAGTGGGCTCTATGTACCACTTTTAGTTGCGTCAGGCTGAGCCTTGCGCACGTGGAGGTGGAGTTGACCCTATGCAGTGCTTCGCTCCAGAGTCCCCACCCTATCTCCATCCCCAGGTCGTCCTCCCATTTCCTTCTTGTTGCGTCCAGTACGGTGTCGTCCCTATCTACCAGTCGGTCATACATGTCACTACAGTTCCCTTTCTCTAGGATACTTGCGTCCAGTAGGTCTTCCAGTAGTGTCTGTCGTGGCGGTTGTGGGTACGTCCTTGTCTCCTTTCGTAGGAAGTTTTTGAGCTGCAGGTACCGTAGCTCGTTCCCCCCAGCTAGCTGAAACTTCTCTGTCAGTTCGTCCAGTGTTGCGATCCTGTCGTCCGTGTATAGGTCCCTGACTGTCAGTGTCCCCCCGTCCTGCCTCCACCTTTTGAAGGTGGCGTCAGTCAGTGCTGGTGTGAACCTATGGTTGTTGCAGATGGGAGCCCTGTTCGACATTTTGGTCAGGCCAAGTTGCTGCCGCAGTTGGTTCCAGGATTGGAGGGTGGCTGTCACCACTGGGCTGCTGGAGTGTTTTTTGGGTGGGGATGGGAGTGCTGCCGTGGCGAGGGCCCGGAGGGAGGTTCCCATGCAGGAGGCCTCCTCCGCACGCACCCACTCAGCCTCTGGCTCCTGGATCCATCCCCTTACTCGCTCGGCTGTTGCTGCCCAGTGGTAGAATTGTAGATTCGGGAGGGCTAGCCCTCCCCTGGTTTTTGTTTTTTGTAAGACCTTCTTTGGGATCCTAGCATTTTTACCCCCCCATACGAACGCCATGATGAGTTTGTCCAGCGCTTTGAAAAAGGCCTTGGGGATGTAGATCGGAATGGATCTAAACAGGAAGAGGAACCTGGGCAGTACGTTCATTTTGATCGTCTGAACTCTCCCCGCGAGGGAGAGCGGGAGTGTGTTCCATCTTTGCAGGTCCTTTTTAACTTCCTCCGTCAGGCTGGTGAGGTTCCATTTGTGGATCCCTTTCCAGTCATGGGCTATTTGGATCCCCAGGTAGCGGAATTTATGTCGGGCTTGATTGAACGGCAGCCCCTTTAGTGCTGCCCCCCCCCCCCCTTGCGGGTGTACTGGGAAGATCTCACTTTTGCTCATGTTGAGTTTGTAGCCCGAGAAGGCTCCAAACTCTTTCAGGAGCGCGATGATTCCGTCCATGCTGCTTTGTGGGTCCGAGATATAGAGGAGCAGATCATCCGCATAGAGTGAGACTCTGTGCTCTCTACCTCCCCTTCGGATCCCCCTCCAATTTTTTGCTGCCCTGAGCGCGATTGCTAGCGGTTCAATTGCTAGTGCGAACAGCAGCGGGGACAGTGGGCATCCTTGTCTGGTGCCCCTGTGCAGCTGGAAGTATTGGGAGTTGGTATTGTTGGTCTGTACACTCGCCATGGGTGCGTTGTACAGGAGCTTTACCCAAGCGGTGAACCCTGTTCCAAGCCCGAACCGCTCCAGTACCTCTATGAGGTATTTCCACTCGACTCTGTCGAAGGCCTTTTCTGCGTCCAGGGAGACGATCACCTCTTGTGTTCTCTCCCCGGAGGGGGTCATTATCACGTTCAGCAGGCGCCTGATGTTCGCGGTAAGCTGTCTACCTTTGACAAAGCCCGTCTGGTCCTCTGTGACCACCTCAGGTACACAGTCTTCTAGCCTCTTGGCTAGGATTTTGGCCAGTATTTTGGCGTCTGCATTCAGCAGAGATATGGGTCTGTATGACCCACATTCCGTTGGGTCTTTGTCTTTCTTAGGTATCAGCGAGATTGAGGCCTGTGCTAACGTGGGTGGCAATGTGCCCCTAGCTAGCGAGTCTGTGAACATCTCCCGCAGGTGCGGGGCCAGCGCTGTCGCAAATTTTTTGTAGAAGTCCGCCGGGAATCCGTCCGGTCCCGGCGCCTTCCCCGCCTGCATGGAGCTAATGCTGTCCATGATCTCTCCCAGTGCTAGTGGTGCTTCCAGATCCCGTTTTCTGCCCTCTCCCACAACTGGTATGTCCAGTCCGTCAAGAAACCGGTTCATCCCAGCCTTCCCCGTTGGGGGCTCTGAGGTGTACAGCTCTTGGTAGAAGGCCTTGAAGGTTTTGTTAATCCTCTCTGGTTCTGTTTCCAACGTGCCTCTGGTATCTCTGATTTGCGCAATTTCTCTGCTGGCTGCCTGCTTTCTCAGCTGGTGGGCCAACAGGCGGCTGGCTTTGTCTCCGTGTTCGTATAGGGCCCCGCGTGCCTGGCGGAGTTGGTGTACTGCTTTCCTGGTGGAGAGCAGGTCAAAGTTCCTTTGTAATTCTTTCCTCTCCGCCAGGAGTTCTACGGTCGGGGCCTCGGAGTATTTATGGTCTACCTCCAGTATGGAGTCGACCAGCTTCTGCCTAGCCACCCTTTCCTCCCTATCTCTTTGCGCTTTGTAGGCTATGATTTCCCCTCTTAGTACGGCCTTAAGCGCTTCCCAGAACGTGGAGGGTGAGACCTCCCCGTTTTGGTTGATCTCAGTGTACTCCGCTATGGCCCGCGCTATCCTTTCGCTGAAGGCCTTGTCAGCTAGTAAGGCACCGTCCAACCTCCATTTGGGGCGCTGGGCCCTTCCCGTCTCTAGCCGCACATCCATGTAGTGTGGGGCGTGGTCTGATATCACAATTGCGGAGTATTCCACCTTGTCTATCTCTGGAAGCACCGTTTTCCCCACCACAAAGAAGTCAATTCTGGTGTACACGTTGTGTACTGGGGAGAAGAAAGAGAATTCTTTCTCCCCCGGGTGGGCGAATCTCCAGGGGTCTACTGCTCCCATCTGCTCCATATAGTGACTGAGTTCCCTTGCCATGTTTGAGGTTTTCCCCGTTCTGGGGTTTGATCTGTCCGTCGTTGGGTCCTGTACACAGTTGAAGTCCCCCCCCATGATTAGTCGGTGCGTCGCTATGTCCGGGATTTCTGCCATGGTCTTTTGGATGAAGCTCGTGTCGTCCCAGTTGGGCGCATACACGTTAACTAGGACTACCGGCGCCCCATCCAGGGCCCCGCTGACCATGACATACCGTCCCCCTGGGTCCGTAACCGTCTTTGTCGCCCTAAACATTGTCCTCTTGCCAATCAGGATCGCCACCCCCCTGGCCCTTGCCCCATAACAGGAATGATAGGTTTGTCCCACCCAGCCCTTTCTTACCCGCAGTTGGTCCTGCTCCCTCAAGTGCGTCTCTTGGAGGAAGACTATGTCGGCCCTCATGTTTCTAAGGTGGGTGAGGACTCTAGATCTCTTCACTGGGCCATTAAGTCCCCTTACGTTCCAGGTGACTATTCTGGTGGGGGGCTTCTGCCCCCTTGCTCCTGTGGGGTTAACCATATTTGTCCGGTGGACGCGCCCCTGCCCTCTGGGGTTTCCCTTTGTTAGGGGGCCGTCCAGGATGTCCACTATCACTGCTCTCCCCATGCGGTCGGGTCCCTGCGCTCCGGGGTTCCCCCTTGTCCCGGGGACACCCGCCATGGCCGTCCACTGTGTGTCCGCCACGCGGGTAGCCCCCTGCACTCCGGGGGGCCCCTTCACCCACAGACCGTACTGGGTGGGTGTTTGCAGCAGTTCCCTGTTTCGAGCCCTTGTCTGTGGCACTTTGTGGCCCTATTCCCTTTCTGGCCTCTTTTGTCCCTTCGTCCCTGCATTTCCCCTCCCTGGTCTCTCGCCCCCCGAGTGCCCCCCCCCCCCGCTCTATCCCTTTCGGGGATACCCCTGTGTACCCCTCCATTGCCCCTCTCTCCCCCATTCCTGTCCCCATTTGCTCTCCCACCTTTGATGGGTGATCCCCCCCCTCCCCTGCCTGGCGCCTTCCCCCCTGTTGGGGGTGCGCTGCGGCCCTGCTCTGTTGCGCGCCCCCTTCGCTAGCTTTCCTGCTAGCACGGTGGCTCCCCGCTCGGAGGTTGCTGTCCCCCTTCCCCTCTCCCCTCTCCAGTACTCCCGTTCCCTCGTGCCGGGGCCTGGCCTCCCACCTGGAGCGGGCCCTTGGGCATTGGGTTGTTTTTCCTGGGTGCTCCTGCCAGGGGGGAGGGGGCTGGCTTTGCCTCGCCCCTCCCCACCCCCCCGTCGGCATGACGTATCTCCTTGCCATGGGCCCCTCGTCCCTACTTCCCATGGCGTTTTTCCAGCCCGTGCTCCTCAACGAATCTATTCGCCTCGGCAGGGGCTGTAAAGAAATATTCCTTGTGTTGGTATGTGACCCAGAGTTTTGCTGGGTACAGCATACCAAAACGTACTTTGTTCTTATAGAGAGCTGCTTTCGCTCTGTTGAACTCCGCCCGTCTCTTAGCTATGTCCGCTCCAAAATCCTCGTAGATTCTGATGGCGTGCCCGTCCCAATTGCAGGCTCTATTCTCCTTGGCCCAGCGCAGGATTGTCTCCCTATCCCGGTACCGGTGCAGTCTGGCTATAACTGCTCTCGGTTTTTCCCCTTCCTTGGGCTTCGGGCGCAGTGACCGATGAGCTCTGTCCATTTCCGGTGGGGTGGGAAAAGTTTCCCGCCCCACCAAGGAGCCCAGCATCGCAGCCACGAATGTTGTGGGATTTCTACCCTCTATCCCCTCTGGCAGGCCCACTATCTTAATGTTTTGCCTTCTCGAGTTGATCTCCTGGTCGTCTACCCTGCCCTTCAGGCTCCCCTGTGTTGCACTCAGTTTCGCCATTTCCCTCTCCAGGGACATGACCCGGTCGCTCACGTCAGTCGCTGCCTTCTCCAGCTCTTTAATGGTTGCCCCGTGGGCTTCCAGTATCTTCCCTTGGGCATCCACTTTCTCCTCCATTCTGGTCAGAGCCTGCTGCACCCCTGACATGGCCCTGGTCATTGCTGCCTGTGCTGCGGCCTCTGTGTCTGCTTTTAACTCTGCCTTGATTGCCTGCAGCTGCTCCCTCACCACCTCTGCAATGGCTTCCTTCCAATTCACGCCCCCCTCTAACCCCAGGGGAGAGGTTGCCCGCCCGTCCAGCCCTTTTGGATGCGGCGATACATTCTTCCCGCTGCTTCGCGTGTTGACTCGTTCGCCCAAGCTGGTTTGCCCTTTGCCCCGTCCACCTCCGGTGCCCCCTTTCTCTTGGGTCCCTTCTGGCATTTTTTTCTCCCCCTTCCCCTTCATCGTTTCTTCTCTCCTTGTTCTTCTTTTCCCCCTTTTCCGCACCCTATTTTAATTTTATTTATATATATATAAAAATATATGTATATATTTTTTTTTAAAAATGAAAAATTTATTCCCCCCTTCTTTCCTTTACCCCTTTATTTCACCCCTTTTCTCTTTACCAGTTTTCTTTTGGGTTTTTATTTTAAAAAAAGAACAGAAATATAAGTCTCTTTTTTCTTTTGTTTTCTCTCTCCACTCGCCCAGGAGAGAGAGAGAGAGTCCCCCTTTGTCCTTGCCACGTGGTGGTCACTGCAGTTGGGGGGAGGGGGAGGGGCGAGTGGGGCTGCTGGTTGGGGGGGGGGGGGTTTGTGTCCCCGCTGCTGGTTTGGGGGGGGGGGGGGGGGGGGTTGGTGTCCTCGCTGCTGGTTGGGGGGGGGGGGGGGGGGGGGTTGGCGTCCTCGCTGCTGGTTGGGGGGGGGGGGGGGAGTTGGTGTCCTCGCTGCTGGTTGGGGGGGGGGGGGGGGGAGTTGGTGTCCCCGCTGCTGATTGGGGGGGGGAAGGTGGTGTCCCGCTGCTGGTTTGGGGGGGGGAAGAGGGCCCGCCGCTACCGCACCGTTCCCGGCCCGCGTGGGGGGGGGGGGGGGGGGGGGGAGAGAGGGGTTGGACCTGCCGCTGCTGGGCCTCCCTGTCGCCGTCGCTCCTCGCCTCCGCCTTCCGCCGCCGCCCGCTCCTCCTCAGCTGCCGCCCGCTCCTCCTCCGCTTCTCCTCCGCTTCTCCTCCGCTGCCGCCCGCCGCTGCCGCCCGCCGCTGCCGCCCGCCGCTCCTCCGTTGTCGCCCGCTCCTCCGCCGTTGCCGCCCGCTCCTCCTCCGCCGTTGCCGCCCGCTCCTCCTCCGCCGTCCGGCCTGTCGGGGGGGTTCCTTCCTGGCGCTTGCGGGAGCCCCTCTCCCTGCGACCTCCTCGCTCGCCGCCCGGAAGTCCTGTCTCTAACTTAATATACCTGGGAGGAAACTAATGGGGCTGGATTACCCGATCCTGCCGCTATGTCCGCAGGATCGGTCTGGTCTTACGACCAGAAAGAAGGCGCCGCTCCCGCACCGATCCCCCGTCCGGTGGGGGACTAGCAGTCGTGCTGAGTAAAGCCCTCTGCGGATATGGTGGAAAATGGGTGGGTCAGTAGCCACGCATGCGCACGGCGGTGGCCTGTGGCGGACACGTCGTGCAACATGGCGCCGGCCACGCGCTGATCCGCCTTGAAAAAAACTGCCCTCCTGTAGCAAGGCTAGCCACCCTAGACCACCCCCCACCAGTGCCCCCAGCCCCTGCCAAAGCCCCCCCCCCCCCCCACCGCCAGTGGAACAGCTCCTTCCGCAGCTGGTGCGGTGCTGGAATCAGTCCACACCTCCCACGCGAGGTCCCCGAACGGTGTGAGCACACGTGTCCTACGCCATTGAGGACTCGGCCAATTGAGGGCGGAGCATTGGGGGAGAGCCTCAGGTAACATCCTGAGGCCGTCCGTACGGCTTGCGGTGTATTCCTCGAGTACGCTGTTTTGGAGGGGACGGAGCATCGCAAAATTGGCGCCACTTTTGATTAAACGAGGATTCTCCGGCCGAATGCGATTTTGGGGTTGCCGATCGGAGAATCCCGCCCTTATGTGGGACTGACTATCCATCTCTTCTCCTCTTAATTTTATTTTGCGTGACTTGAATAAAATTAGAATTCACCGATGCCAATCCAATACTGTCAGGATCCGGCCATGCAGCTAAGATCAAGATCACTCCCCTAAGTCTGTCCAAAGGATGAGGTTTGATGGCATTTTAAACATTTGACTTTACTTTTACGAACTGAAAGTATGTGTAATCAAATAATTTGCAAATTCTGGCTGCCTGTAATTGAGGTAACTAGGCAATGTTTGAGGTCTTTTGTTGTTGAGGAATCTGTTGAAGCAGCAGCTGTTCTGGCGCCATTGCTTTTTTGGCAATTGGCTGGCTCATCTCCGTGCTTTCATTTATTTTTTTTCTCTGAAGACACGTCATGAACCAATGGCGGAACATTGAAACTGACTCTCAAGCCGTTTGTCATTTTCACTGGTTATATTTTAGAATCATCGGGTGAGATCTGTGGCTGTTCACACCAGTGAGATCTTCCGGTCCCGCCGATGGTGCACTCCTGCCACGAGCTTTCCGGCGGGTGTGAGGAGGATTCAGCGGGAAATCCCATTGAAAATCCTGCCACTCGCCAATGGCGGGTGGCCTCCCGCTGCTGAGAATCATGCCACGGGGAGGCCAGACAATCTCACCTATAGAGTTTTACAGCACAGAACGAGGCCCTTTGATCCATCGTGTCTGTGCTGGCCATCAAGCACCTATCTATTCTAATCCCGTTTTCCAGCATTTGGCCCTTGGCCTTCTATGCTATGCCATTTTAAGTGCTATCTATATGCCTTTTAAGGGGGCTAGTTTAGCTCAGTTGGCTGGACAGTTGGTTTGTGATGCAGAACGAGGCGAACAGTGCGGGTTCAATCCATATACCGGCTGAGGTTATTCATGAGGGCCACGTCTTCTCAACCTTGCCCCTCACCTGAAGTGTGTTGATCCGCAGGTCAAATCACCACCAGTCACCTTTCCCCCCCACCCCACCCTCCGCCCCTCAAAGGGGAAAGCAGCCTATGGTCATCTGTGACTATGGCGACTTTACTATGTGCTTCTTAAATGTTGTGGGGGTTTGTGCCTCTCAGATAGTGAGCTCCAGATTCCCACCACATTTTGGATGAAAAAGCTTTTCCTCATGTCCGCTCTAAAACCCCGTCCCTTAATCTTAGATCTCTGCTTCCCTGATTAGTGACCCATCTTCCAAAGCGAAAAGTTTCTTCCCATCTACTATAACTGTGTCCCTCATAATTTTGTACACCTCAGTCAGGTAACCCCTCAGCCTTCTGTGCCCTAAGGAAAACAACCCCAGCCTAACCTCTCTTCTTAGCTGAAACCCTCCAGCCGAGGCAACATTCTGGTGACTCTCCTCTGCACCCTTTCTAGTGAAATCATATCCTTCCCATAGTGTTGTGACCAGAACTGGCAAAACAGTACTGTAGCTGTGGCCTAACGGGTGTTTTATACAGCTCCATCTTAACCTCCTTTTTATGTTCTATTCCTCGGCTAATAAAGGCAAGTATCCCATATGTTGCCTTAACCATTTTATCTTCCTGTCCTACTGCCTTCAGGGATCTTTGGACATGCACCCGAAGGTTCCTCTGGCTCTCTTGTACTTACTAGCAACTTACCTATTTTGCCTGTTTTCATTCTACCCTCTTCTATAATTCTGTAATTAGTAATGCATGAACATATCAAATCAATGACTAATGCAATACTGAAGCTGATGATATGAAGCACTCTACAACAATGAAAAATGGACTTTAAAGGCAGCTAAGTTATATGCTCTCAAATCAAAATAAACATTTTTTTGCTTCAGGTTCTGAAATATCTGGATTACGTGTTCACTGGCGTCTTTACGTTTGAAATGGTGATAAAGGTAAACATTCCAACTGGATTATCCATAATTTAAATGTGTGAAGTGTACTATTGGGAAAGAATAATCTGCATTTAATTATTTAATTGAGCCACTTGCTGGGAATAAAAAAATTGAATTTGTTTTGTGATTAATGAGGGTAGCGGTTCGTTGGATTGACCTTAGAAGGTTTGGTTGTTGGCTTTTAAATGAGTTGAGCGCTGTGTTAAATTTGTGCATCAGACAAAAGTAACTTAAATTTCTATATTTATATTAGGAATTTAGAATTTTAGAGATTGATTCGTAAGTTGATGCTGTGACTTACTTAACACAGCATGTTTTATTTCCTTTGATTTTTGAACAGGCCGTCAAAACGTCCTGGGCGGAAATATCTGTCCCGCCGCACCCATTTTCTGGCATGGCGTGTCCCTGCCGGCAGCGGAATCCTCCGTCCCAGCAGCCGGTCAATGGGGTTTCCCATTGTGGCCACCCTCACACCGTCAGGAATCCGCGGGCGAGAGTGCGCTGCCGGCGAAGCAGGTGAAACCGCCAACAGAGAATCCCGCCCCCGTTTATGTTCCAGTTTTAATATTTATGTGAATTTAAAACTGCTGTGCAGCTGGGAGAATCTGACATTCTTACTGAATGGATAGAATGGCACCTTCTTAGTCTTGTGGTACAGCTTCAGAATCTTCCTGCCATGATTCTACAGTATTGCAGAATGAATTTGTTGGCCTAGAAATTTGTTGGTGCTACGGCTGCTTTGCTGGTGTAAAATGGGCGCCTGAGTAATCAAGTGTGAATGATTAGGGACCCGAATATGGTACAGGAATAGGCCACTCAGTCCCTCCAGCCTGTTGTGCCATTCAGTAAGATCACTGAAAGTAAGTTATTGGCTATCCCCGATAACTTTCCACCCCCTTCCTTATCGGGATCTATCTACCTCTGCCTTAAAAGAGATATTCAAAGACTCTGCTTCCATTGATTTTTGAGCACAGTAAGAAGTCTTACAACACCAGGCTAAAGTCCATCAGGTTTGTTTCAAACACTGGCTTTCGGAGCACTGCTCCTTCCTCAGGGTTCACCTGAGGAAGGAGCAGTGCTCCGAAAGCTAATGTTTGAAACAAACCTGTTGGACTTTAACCTGGGGTTGTAAGACTTCTTACCGTGCTCACCCCAGTCCAATGCCGGCATCTCCACATCATTGATTTTTGAGGAAGAGAGTTCCAAAACTCATGAGCATCTGAGAGCAAGATTATTTTAAAGTTGTAAGTGCCCCTTTTCGGACGCTTGTTTCCAATCTTGCTGTCCGCAGTCAAGAGCGCACCTTGCCTTTAAGAGATTGTCTTTAAATGGCATCAAAGGTGCACCAATTCTTGCTCCCTACAAAGTAAAGCAGCTAACAAACTTCTGTCCTTCCATCAATTTAACGCAGTTCCCGAGACCACGTGAGCAGGCATGTATGACAAGACCGTGGGCAGAATATGCTGGCCCTTCCCACCGATGAGATCTTCCAATCCTGCCAATGGCGACCCCAGATGGCGTAGCTGGTGAGCATCGCAAATGGCCATTGACTGCGGTGAGACTGGTCGATCCCACCGGTGGGCAGTGGTGAGCCACCTCCACCGGCAGCGTAAAATCTATCACCCGTGCTTCCAAAATCAAATTTCTAGACCATAGCCTTAATGATCCTGAAAAGCAAGATAATCCGAAATAATTGCAACAAAGAAATAATTGTTTTGCATATTTACATGTGACTTTCACGTTATCTCGTTTCCTTCCATAAGATGATTAATTTAGGCCTGTTACTGCATCCTGGCTCTTATTTCCGAGACCTTTGGAACATTCTGGATTTCATTGTCGTCAGTGGCGCTCTTGTGGCGTTTGCTTTTACGTGAGTAACTACTTTACCATTCCGGACTCACTTTTCCTCTGCCCAGAATTCTCTGTTCGTTGACGGGATTCTCTGGTCCCGCTTCAGTAGATGAAGTTTGGGCTGAGCGCCAAATTTCCTGTTCTCGCTGGCAGCGGGTGGACGGGCAAACACAGAAACCCAGCTTGTGTGTCTTAACCCTTGTAAACTACAGGTTAATTAAAAATATAATTTGCAGCTCACATATTGTTCAGTTGAGTTATCCAACTGCACTCTATTTTTGTTAAGCTTGGAAAATACTTTGCACTCTTTTATTTTTTTGGCTCTTAAAATATTAATTTCTGCCCTGTTTTGTTCATGGAATCAAAGAACTCATGTTTCATGAGCTTGAAGGTGATCTTCAGCCACAGGAGTGGCTGGGTGATTGGCTGGCAGAACACAGAGGGCTGCAGACCGAGAGCTTTCACAAGAAGCCAGGCCTCGTGAACGTAGCTGCACAGAGGCGGCTCCTTGGGTGGTGGCCAAATTGCCCCATGGCAGTATTTTTCCTTTCAAACTTTTATCCAATTTCTGACTGAAGGATTGGGCTGAAGTTTCATGGGGAACAGTCCTAGATCCTGAAGCTGCATGGCATGTTCCAGACACGACCACTGTTATTTGGAAGGGATAATCCATTAAACACCAGAGAGGGGGGCTTACCATCCAATTAGAATCCCTCCTGCCCCTGATACCAAACTGAGCCTACCACATTGGCCTGAACATGTCCCAACCCAATATGGGCTGCCTAAATGCTGTGTGGAAATGCCAGTTGTCATCAATAGGCTCCAAAAATTAGATTAACTTGATCCAAAACAGCCACCCACCATTTTCAGCCAGGTTTCCAATTGTGACGCCACGCGGCCTCTCTAAAAATGACTGAGAAGTGGGTTATGGCACCATGCTGACAAGGTGGCTGGCAGAGGAAAATTAAGGGCCCACTAGCTTCCAATCCCGACACCTCCTTTGAAAATTCAGCTCATTCTTTGTGAATCTGTCTCACCACCCTTTAAGGCAGTCCATTCGCGATCATTACAATTCTTTACATTTAAAAAATGCCCTCAACTTCCCTCAGATTATTTAGCTTAAAACTGCTGTGGTGATATGCATCACTGTAACTACACAAGGGGTTCATGTAAATACACATAGACTAGCTAGACACTAGAGGGAGCACCAGAAACATGACACAGACAGCCAACCAATAGGTCAGTAAGATCGGACACGACCAATGGGCAGTCACGACACACACAGTGGTGACACTATCACAGGAGGGCATTAAACCAACCCATATAAAAGGACACAGCACACATGATCTTCCTCTTTCCAGTGGAGACACTTAGTGAGTAGACAGGGTTGATTTGAAACACATCACACCCACCACGTGGATTGTAGCAGACTGGTTAGTCAGCCTGAGTAGCTATAGCAGAATTAACAGGAGAGTCGAATCCAAGTAGGAGAATCGTTACCAGTTTAATAAATGTGTTAAATCTATCTCCAGTCTGAACCTTCCTTTGTCAGAGTGCACATCAAGGAAGCAGTTTATGCTACGTCAAGAGCATAACAAAACACCCGCGTCCTCCAGTTACTAAAACTCCTGGCAATGGAAACTGGGTAGGATTTTCTGGCCACTCCCACCAGTGGGATCTTCCAGTCAATGGACCTTTGGCTTGCTCGCTGCATCAGCTGGGAAAAAGTTCAAAATTGAATTCAAATTCAAAGCCCGGAATTAAAAGAGAAATGTACCCAACGAGTGTGTTACCCAATCAGCAAGCATTAACTCCTTAACTAGCTAATTAACAATTATAGAAAATATAAGTTCTTCTCTTGTTGTTGTCTTGCAACTGACCTGTTTTCTTTCTTCCCTGGTTGCGGGATCTGAACAGGAGTTTCCTCGGGTAAGGATTTCATTGCAATCTTCAAACAGAATTTGTATCGTTGCTTTTGTGACTATGTCAGTGTGGGTGTGTGTTATACGCATTATGATGTACTACGATTGAGTGCACATATGTTTTTAATGCTTAAAAAAATCATGTGCCACGTTCTTGCAATTGAACGAGAAAGTCTACATATGCTAACAAGTTCCTGAGTGAATTTGAGATGATGTACGGCAAACTCAGTGATTTTGTTGTACAGCAGTTCTTGTGCAGTCGCTGTAACTTTAAATTGGTCTTCGGTTTTCTAAAACCGTTTGGTCACGTCCTATCTTTAATGACATTATTTGACCTCAAAAGTCACTCGATCCTAGCGGTTTTTGAGAAAATTATGGCAATTTTTCTCATGAACTTTCTTGAAACTAAGCTTTTAGATTGATGGAGAAAAGCCATTTGAGGAAGTGCATAATTGCTAGTATTTTTTTTCTTGGATTTTAGTTTCAAATAAAACAGACATTGTGTATTAAACTTATTAACCACTATTAATATTTAAAACCATCCTCACTTCTTAATAACCGCAACAGGCATTTCAATAAGGTTGAATAGCAAATCTTGCCTGGAATAATTAATTAATTCTGGAGCCAATTCAGTTCAATTTTGAAAATGCAATATATTATCCTGCATAAAGGATATTTTTGCCTGATATATTTTTGCAGAACCTATGTGTTATTGTCACGACCAGTCAGTTTAAAAGAAAGAATTAGCCGTTGTTTCTTTTATGTTTGATCTGATTCTACCCACGCAGCGTTAGTGACAATGCTGATTGTGATAGAAGTCAGAACTTGAGTCATTGAGGCACCATTTGTATATGTTAAGATCCCAGACCAGACTCCAACATTTGTTAGGATGCCAGACAAGAACCTCAAACACGTCAAAAAAAATAAAATTTAAACTGTCAGGAAAGGATACTTTGCTCCAGGAGTGATTTCACTGACATATCACTATCTTTTATATTAAAACAAACATTTTTCTTAACACTGGATTAAACAAATTATCATCACAGAAAATAGCTTACAGTTGAATATTTCATAACAATGAAAGGGAACACTTTTACTTCTAACTGACGCTTTCTCCAATTAGGCAAAGCCCATCTCAGGTCAAAAGAAACCTATAAATAAAGTTAGTAAACACGAGGATTCTTACGGTCTTTTCTTGGAAAAGACTGCTTGAAGAGAAAGAGAGATACCCTTTCAGACACCAGGGGCGGGATTCTCAGACTCCCCGGCCGGGTCAGCGAATCGCCGGGGAGGGGGGGGGCGGAATGAATCCCGCCCCACCAGCTGCCGAATTCTCCAGCGCTGGGAATTTGGCGGGGGCGGGAATTGTGGAGCGACAGTTGGTGGCCACTGGCAGCGGCCCCCCTGGCGATTCTCCAGCCCACGGTGGGCGGAGTGGCCACCCATTTTCGGCCAGTCCTGCTGGCGTAAATTACAACAGGTACTTACCAGCGGGACCTGGCTGCGCGGGCGGCCTCCGGGGTACTTGGGGGGGGCAGGGGCGGGGGGATCTGGCCCCCGGGGTTGTCCCCATGGTGGCTTGGCCCGCGATCGGAGCCCACCGATCCGCGGGCAGACCTGTGCCGTGGGGGCATTCTATTCCTCCATGTTGGCCGCTGTAACTGTCCGCGATGGCCGGCGTGGAGATGAACCCCCCCCTGCGCATGCACTGGATGATGCCAGGACACGCTGGTGCTCCTGTGCATGCGCCAAATTGCGCCGGCCGGCGGAGGCCTTTCGGCGCCAGTTGCCGAGGCGCCAAGCCCCTTCCACGCGACCAGCGCAGCGCAAACCACTCCGGCACCAGCCTAGCCCCTGAAGGTGCGGAGGATTCTGCACCTTCAGGGTGGCCCGATGCCGGAGTGGTTCACGCCACTCCTTCGCACCGGAGTCGCCCACCCCACCGATTTTCGTAGAATCCCGCCCCAGATCAATGTCTTGCTGCCTTTTAGAGACTACTGCTTAACCTGACAGCCTTTGACAAAATGCTCCTGCTCAGCGTCAAGCTTCTAGCAAAAACTAAAAAGCTAAATTGCCTACTGCAGACCTGGCTCCTCCCATTAATTACATCATTGTCTCTATCCCACTAACTGGGTTATGACCATCTTACTATGGCTAATCGCCACCCCTCAATTATCTAAACCCCAGGAATTTTTTTTTAGCCCAATATAGGTAAACAATATACATCATTGGAATGAATGATGCTGTCAACATCCTGCAGACAGAAAGGGCAGCATCCAACAGCCATGCTTTGCCTGAAAAGCAGCTTACCACGGTGCAGCGTGACTGATAGAAGCTGGGAGACCCTGCTCCCGAGGTTTACCCGGGTCACAACACATCACAAGATCTATTGCAATCTCATGAGACTTTGCGATGTAAATCCCGCCCTTTGTGGGTGAGATCACTTTTTAGCGCATCTGTATATTAAAGCAAGACAGTTAGTCTCACTTTAATGTGCAATTTCCCAAGACACCCGAGGTGTGGATCTATCCCCTTCACTTCGGAGACATCAGTGAGCGCCGTTCAGTACTGGTCTCCACAAATGGGGACTAGACGGGAAGTCACTCGTGGGGGTGTCCCTGTGGATTGGAGGTCCCCAGTTGTATGCCCTTTGGGCAGAGGCACCCTGGCCCCGCTAGTACCACCTGGGCACCCTAGCAGTGGCAGTAGTGCCACCTGGGGGCTGGCCTGGCACTGCCATGGTGCTCATGTGGCACATCCAGCTGGCCGGGGCACTGCTAGGGTGCCACGTTGGCATTGCCAAAGTGCCAAGCTGGCATTTTCTGCGCGGGCTTTGGGGTGGGTGCATTGGCAGGTGGGGGTGAGAGTGGGAGTGGGGGGCGGCAGGACGTTCCCATAGTACTTTGGGGTTGGGGGGGGGGTACGGGGTCACCTTGGTGGCCTCAGAGATGGCAACCTGATCTCTCGCTATGCTGAGGAGTTTCAGCGAGTGGAGCTCCTTGGTGTAGAAAATGTGGCTATTTGCGGCCTTGGACGCTCGTTCCCTGCTGAGGCCCTTTATTAAACGCGAGTGGTGTTGTATAACCATGGCAGCGAGCACCTGGAAACAAGTGGTTAAACATTCTCGCTGTGGGACTTTGTTCCCATTTACTTGAATTGCACCCAAAGTCTGCCTGTACGTGAAACCAGAATTTTTAAAAATATTACTGCAACAGATATGTATATACCCGAACACAGGCTTTTAATAACATTACTGCAACAGGTATATGTAATATGAACTGTATAAAAATTGCCAACATTCATCACAGTTACTATTGATTGGTATTGGTAATGGCAATCAGGATTTATTGCATTCCCCTAATTATATTAGTCAGGATTTATTACACTCTCGTAATATGGATCATATTAGCAATAGTCTCTTAGTCAAGGCGACAAAGGTCTGAAACCTAAAATAAAAGTCGAAAGTGTGATTAATGCATCATAGATCAGGCAGTACTAAAATAGGAAGGAGGAGTTCAGAACGGATCCTTCAGTAGATCTATTATGAAGGAGCCCACCTAAAATTTGAGCCTATCTTTTGAGATGCTGACTGAGCTACTACATATTCCCAGCTTGTGTATTGAGTCATTGTTGTGACTGAAGTGTATCCATGTTGAAAATGTAACCGATTTTCTGAGTAAGATGTGAACATTCATTGCGATTTATACATGACAGGAACACAGATGAAAAACAAGTATAGCGATGTGGGAAGGAGTCATTTATTTTGGGAAACCACTGTGTGCGTGTGGAGTAAAGCACGGTGTAAATATGCAATCCTCCCCCTCCAGCCCTCCCCCAGCCCCCACTATGAATGTTTGGTGGGGAGGGGCCACATAAAATATGTTGGGTATATAGACCGCCATCTTCCCTCTCACCCCTAACCCAGTCCCCATGTTAAGGTGACTGCTAGGCTACCCAGCCCATAGGTTTGCTGAGACTCTTAAATGGTCAATTATTGGGTAATTAAGAGCCTCTGCTGCCATAATACATTGGAAGGCAGACCAAAGTGGGGGCTGCGTTTTTCATCAAACGGCGAAAAGACTGAAAGGGAAGGTCTTACCTCCTATTTGAGGCATCAGGAGGGTAGCCCCCCCTCCAAGATGGTATCTCTCCTTTGTGCCTCCCAGCGTAGCTCCCAAAACCCACCCGCCAAGCACCCCTCTCCACCCTCCCGAATCTCCCCGATCTCTCCTCGTCCAAACTCCCTGGACTTTCTTTTCTCTGGAGGCCATGTCCTCTTCATCGCAGGGCCGCCTTGCAGTCTCAGCAGTGCCCATTGCGCAGTTCTGCCGCTGCTCGGACTGCAAAATCAGATTTGCCAGCAGCTCTCAAGGGAGTGTGTTCCTTAATTTGATGGAGGGGTGGAAGGCTGCCCTCAACAGAGATGTCTCTGCAGGGTCCAACGACATTGCCCCTGGGGGATGAGCAGTACAGACTGCGTCTCCCCTCTCCCAGTGTAATATTTACCCCTAAGATGGCCTTCTTCCAATTTCCTGTGAGACTTCGAGCAAAGAGGCATTCTGTGTGCTTCAGCACCAACCATCGGATTTACATATCTCTACTTGGTTAAATAGGAATTGCATTAAATAAAAACCTGGCCTGTAGTAGCGACTCAACTGTAGCAATGTTAATTATGGCTTTGGTGCTTCTGAATTATAGGAAAACAGCTCAAGTAATTTAGCACAAATGTATAGAAACAGATGAAAATCTAAGCAAATAATCTGAAATTCTATCTGTGAAAATAGAGGAACATAATTTCTTAACTCTGCATTCCAGAAGTTAATGGCAAGTTAATTTGATTCATTTACATAGATAATTAATGGATTAGAAGTTATAAAGTGGGAAGGATGGGTTTTCTCCATTCGTTTGAAATGTTTTTTCCCCTGGAACTGACTTACTATAATAAAATATTTATATAAGATCAAATCACTTCTGCTTTGGTTCCTGCACAAGAGCTTTCATTGAAAGGCAGACGATGACAAGTGTAAAAAGACATTCAGATGCACCCAATCTGTACAGTAGTGTAAGGATAACAAGGCAAAAAGGCCCATTTGGTCCATTCAGCTGTTCAGTGTTTAGTGTTCAACTGTTTAGTGGTGCTGTACAAAAAGAATCAAAAGCAATTAGCTTTTATTTTGCAAAGGGCGATTTATCATAGATAAAACAAAATGACAGTCCAATATGTGTGAGAAAGAAAATCCAGTGCCAACATTAGGGGGAGAGAAAGGTCTTATGCAGGGAAGAAGAAACGAGTTCAGGGGAACAGCAATATCAACCAGGAGGAATTAACAAACTGGTGAGATGTGCAAGGGACAAACATGAGGGATCGATAGAGAAAAAAAATTAAAGAGCAATAACAGAACCGTTTTAAAAGGATATCAGGAGCAAAGAAAAGTGGGATATTGGCTTATTTGACAGTGTCTGTGGGGGGGGGGGGGGGAACTGAGAACAATACTGTGGAATTACTAGCTTACTATTTTATTTCTATTTTTACCATTGAATGAGGGAGATGTGGGTGAGTTAAGAGAAAGAAGAGAAAGAGCGAACTACGGACAAGGGAAGGGGACATAGAAATTAGGAACTGAAGGTGAATAAGGTCCCGGATTTGGGCAATCTCGGCCTATGGGTACAGATAGGGATAGTTGAAATGATTTCAGTTATCTGCAACAATAATTGCCTCACTGTAATGGTTTGGGAAGTAGCAAATGAGACCTCAACTTTGTTTGGTAAATGTCCCTTTAAGGGCAACACAGCAGAGTAAGGGTCACCTGGCCTTGGTGACCAATTGGGACTCAGAGAGTGGAATCACCCTGCGTTGAGAGAGGCTCTTGGGCAGATACATTTTGGAAGCAAGCTACAGGCATGTGGCTGCTGTACAATTTTTAGAAATAAATACCTTTTCTGTTCACTACTGAAGTCTGTGAAAGTTCATCTTTGCATTTCGAAAGGGATAAAAGTAGACTACATGAGTTACAGACTCACCTTTATTGTAGGGAATTCATTTCAGATTTGGAAGAATAGCACAAGGAATCATTTATAAAAATACAGTCTATGTGGACATGACCAGTATCGATTTTGACGCATAGATCATATCTGATCTTTTTATTGGGATTCTTTGAGGAGGTTACACATCTGATGAGTATGAGGCAGAGGATGTTAGCTCCCCAGATTTCAATTTGACACTGTCCAACATGCTGACTTAATCACAGGATATACACCCCTGAAATGTCTGGGAAGCTATTAAGTTGGTTTGATGCATGGCTCGCGGATGACAAACAAAGGCTGTCATTGCATAGGGAGGTGTCTTATGTTACCATTGGGGTCTTATAGCTTTTGAAGTTGGTTGTAACTTAAAGAATGGAATATTGTCCAAAGAGTCAACATTTGCAAATGGCATCACATTGGGTGCAGTGGTCAATACTGCTCACTGTTGAGTGATAAAGTCATAGAATTTGGCGAGACAAGTGAAAAGGCAGACAGGGGTGAAGTCACAAAATGATGTAAAATAATTGCAAATGGAAATGACATATAAAATGGTCACATGCTGGTG
The DNA here is from genome assembly GCF_902713615.1 of Scyliorhinus canicula. Classification (NCBI taxonomy): domain Eukaryota; kingdom Metazoa; phylum Chordata; class Chondrichthyes; order Carcharhiniformes; family Scyliorhinidae; genus Scyliorhinus; species Scyliorhinus canicula. The sequence goes on along the minus strand of NC_052166.1, from coordinate 35,893,450 downwards.
AATATAGAGAAAAATGGTATCGGGGTGGCAGGTAATGAACAAAGCATGTTTTATGCTGGACAGTGTGGTGATCAGAGTGTCATGACGTCAAAGGAGTGGTCTGGAGGTTGCTATATGGCCTTGATGAGGCTATTCTGAGCCTTGTCTTCAAATGCTGAAGGGTCCAGAGGAGGCTGCTGAACATAGAAACCCGAGCTTTGAGGATCCTGGAAATCTACTGTTTGAAGAGGAAGAGGATAGAAGGATCTTGACAAAAGTATTTTGACGTTTTTGTGTGTATGTAGAAATTAGATAAAGTAAAGCTATTTCCTGAGCACAGAGTTGAAAATGAACTGCGCATGGTTTAACAGTGTCAACAAAGGGAAATCTGGGCCATTTATTTTTGCATGAATGTTCTAGAATTAAGGACTGGCTTACCAGGTTCCTGTTTGAGTAGGGGTTGTAAAATAGAATTTGAGGCCTGGAGAAAAACATTATTTTCAACATGATAAGAGAGGATAGCTAGTTCCCAAATCACAGCCGGGAAATGGCTAGGAAGGGAGACTAGATACATCACTTGTCTTCTCTTTCCAAAATATTATCATAACCAAGCGTGTTACTATCACTTGCTACATATTTGGTCAATTGCGAGCTCTTTTGAGTAATTACATTCTTAAAGCAAATTGTAAGACAGAGGTCCAATTATTTAGCCTGGAAAAGAAACAGTTATTCCCCAGCTCCAGAAATACTCGTTTATAATTGCCATCATGCATTGGGTAAGCAATTTGTGGATCATTTTGATAATTACTGCTAATGTTTATGAGCTAGAAAAATATGTAAAAGAATTTAACACACAGGCATTTCTATTTCAATTTTAATTACTGGACTTACAAGTGTTTGGTTCTGCTGTTTATAATATGTCAAAAGTGTGTGTAGTTGAGCCGGGAATGAATATGAGACCATAAAATGACTAGTTTATCAACAGTAGGTATTAGTATGCGTTGTAAAATGTTGGTTGTCCTGTCAGTTGAAAAAGATGGACATTAATGAATGCTTGGCACAAGCTCACATTCCCAGCATGACCTCACCTCTTCAGTATTTACATTGTTATTTATCTTCTGATAGTCTCAATAATTGCTCAGCACGTTTTGTTCTGGAATACAGGATTGAGAGCTTATTGGCAAAGCTCCCGACTTTAGCTCCTGTCTATCCTGGCGTAACACAAGCTGAAGTATTTATTCCGACTTCTTGCTATTCTTTGGGACTCCTTCTGTAATTCTCCACCCCTGCCCCTATTTCATCCCCTTTGAGCAACCTCCTCCAAATTCCTCTACTTGGTCTGAACTTTGGTGATCTCTCCTAATCTCATCCTTCCTGGCTCCTTGTATGTTTTTGTTGCACTGATTTGTGAAGCAACCGGGGCCACATTTTTAATGCTGAAGGTGCCATATCAAAGCAAATTGTTATAGTATTATACTCCACCCATTTGTTTTCATCCCATTTCATATTAGCTGTCTTTTAACATTTCTTTCTTTCTTAATATATTAAAGCCTCCCCATCTTATCCACCTTTCCTTAACCTTTCTCCTCTTTGCTTCCCCCTTCCCCTATCCCCACATCTACAGTTCATACTCTGATGTTAGTTTCTCTGCTGTTTGGCCTTTCACATCTTTTGTTCTCTCTGGGAACTGCCATTAGCACCCGGTTTCCCTGGGTTTCTGTGGCTATGACTCGTCTTTCATTCTCACTCCACAGTATAAATATTTCCCACTTTCTCTGTCTGTTAGTTTTGACAAAGAGTCATCGGACTCGAAAAGTTAGCTCTTTTCTCTCCTGACAGATGCTGCCAGACCTGCTGAGATTTTCCAGCATTTTCTCTTTCGTTTTTGTAGTATTATCACGGCTTTGATGGTGCATCTGCTGTGGTTAAAGCAAACGAGCAACCTTCACTTGCCTCCACTGTTTTGCTGAAGAAATCGATCTTGGCTAGGGCAGCATTAAGGGCTGTATTAAAAGAGGAGCAAATTTAAAGTCAAACAAGGGGTTATTCTAATCTAATCTAAGATGACAATGCAGTGCAGTACTGAGGGAACACTGCACTGTTGGAAGTGTAATCCTTTGAATGAGGTGCTAATCTAGGCCCAGCACTTCTATTGGCTTCAAAGACTTGGGCGACCCAAAGCAGCGCTAAAGAAGTACCACCAGGGGTGCCTTCGCAAGATATTCCAATCCCGATGACAAAAAAGTGACTCAACAGCACTGTTCTCTCTCAAGCCAATTTATCAGGAATGTGGAGAAATTAAGTTGAGGTATCGGGGGGCGTGCACAAATCTCCAAACAACTCTTTAAGCTCCACAGGCCCCACATGTGGCACAGTCTGCAGATCATGCATTGGACTTCTCAGCCATCTTAGAACCCATCGAACCAGAGTAGAAGCAAATAATCCCCAACGCTGAAAATCATCTGACTCAAATGGACGTAAAAGACCCCTTAACATTACTTGAAGAAGAGTATGGGAGTTCTGTTGGTGCCTTGGCCAATATTCATCCCTTACCTAAAACAGATAGCCTGGTGATTGATTTAATTGCTATTTGTGGTAACTTGCTATGCATGAATTGGCTACTTTGTTTCCTACTTTGCAACAGTGTCCACAGTTCACTGAGCACATGAAATGCTTTATGTAAATCCCAAGTGTTTCTTTCCTTATTCTTAAATGTTACATTGGTAAACATGACAGCCATTTTGAATGTAACCCAAACATTGACCATATTCCATGACATTATTTCAAGAAAAGCTGGGATCTTCACCCACCTATACCACTGGAACAGACAAACAGTCTCGGATTAATGTTATGATTGAAGAATGCTTTGGGAAGCATAGTTGGGCATCTTTTTAACATGGTGCCTTCAATGGCAAATATTTAAAGAACGCCCAGTTTAGTACTCAGTTTTATTTCTCCAAACCAGCCTGGGAATATCAAAATGACAATATGAATCATAAATCACATGCTTAATATAAGTCAATATACTATTGCACTCATTATCAATTAAAAGTATGTTGACATTATTTTTAAAAATTATGAAATGAGTTTGTATTCTAAAATGGGTTAGATTGTTGGAACATTTCTAAGTAATTATTTGCCACGCACGTAAGGCTCATTCTTGAAAAGGCGTAATCCAGGTGCATATATGAATATATGGTGATCCAGAAATCTATTGCAGTTCTTCGCTGAACATGATGCCCTAATTAATAATGCATCATCCTCATTAAAAGCACAACAGTTTTTATTACAGTAGTTCTAATGGTATTTGTTCTTTGATAACCATGCAATCTTTTTATTGGACCATAAATGTCAAAAAGTTTCTTTAATTTGCACAAGTATCAGCCAAATTGAGGTGATGATTGTTTTGCATGTTGTATTAAAAGAAGTTTTGACCGTAAACATAAATCTTTTCCTTAATTTTCTGATTTTACCTGTTTTCTCATTTTAAATTTGCTTATCCATTCGCAAATATAGAATCACAGAGCGCAATTGAATGGAAATGAAACAGAGTCCGGTGTCAAGAGCGTTTCCGATGCCCGAAGCGCCGAGAAAGATCCCACTATCTAACGGGACTCTGTTTCATTTCGGGACCTCAGTGGGGAACACCCCGCCCAGGCTGTACAGGCAGCACTAGTGGCTAACACTGTGGCTTCACAGCACCAGGGTCCCAGGTTCGATTCCCCGCTGGGTTGCTGTGTGTGCGGAGTCTGCACGTTCTCCCCGTGTCTGTGTGGGTTTCCTCCGGGTTCTCCGATTTCCTCCTACAGTCCAAAGACGTGCAGGTTAGGTGGATTGGCCATGATAAATGGCCCTTAGTGTCCAAAAAGATTAGGAAGTGTTATTGGGTTATGGGGATAGGGTGGAAGTGAGGGCTTAAGTGGGTTGGTGCAGACTCATGCACTGTATGTTCTATGTATCTATGTACTTCCTCACTAATGAGCTCCACTTTGAAATGGCGCCCTGACCTCTAGATGTCCCGATGCGACCCCCGGACCCTCCCAATGCCACAATTCACCTATAAGGGGGTTATCGAGCCCCCACATCCCAGATAGGGCATCCCTGGATCCGATCTCTGGTATGAGCAAAATGGCAGCTGGGCACCTTGGCACTGCCAGCCTTGCACCCTGACTATGTCAGGGTGCCAAGGTGGCACTGATCCCACAAAGGGCAGGATCCAGATCACAACATCTCACGAGATCCCGTTAGATCTCGTGGGGCATGGCGAGCTGGGTAAATCACGCGAGAGGCCTCTCATGAGATTTACCGGCCACGTCGTACCTTGAGTCGGGTGCGGTGCAGCAGTTAGGTCAGGCATATAGATTCATAGAATTACAACAATGTAGAAGGACACCATTCAGCCCATCGAGTCTGCACCTACCCTCTGAAAGAGCACCAATCTTGGAGCCCCCCCAATTACCCCCCCCCCCCCCCCCCCCACGCCCTATCCCTGTAACATCACCTAACCTGCACATCTTTAACACCAAAGGGCAATTTAGCGTGACTGATCCACCTAACCTTTGGACTGTGGGGGGAAACCAGAGCACCCGAAGGAAACCCTCACAGACGCAGGGAGAAAGTGCAAACTCCACACAGTCACCCAAAGTCAGAATTGAACCCGGGCTCCTGGCACTGTGAGGCAGCAGTGCTAACCATTGTGCTAACCAGTGACACTGCGTGAACTGATTACAGCCTCCTTTACAGCTTGGAGCTGGAGAAAGATTATTGGGCAGTCAAAGCAGCCAAACATATTAAACGATTTTCACAAATGCCCAATCAGGAAAGAGGAAGCAGTAAAATTGAACACTTCTAAAGATTGTGGCACACATGGGGTGAAGGAAGATGCTAAATTATACTGAAAAAATGCATTTTAAAATTGTAATTTGGTTTTAAAAATCTGTTGGTTAATCATTTAGCAGCATTCCAAAACAAAATTATTTTCCCGGTGGCAGGGGGCGGCAAGGCGGCGCAGTGGTTAGCACTGCTGCCTCACGGCACCGAGGACCTGGGTTCGATCCCGGCCCCGCGTCACTATCCGTGTGGAGTTTGCACATTCCCCCGTGTATGCGTGGGTTTCACCCCCACAACCTGAAGAAGTGCAAGCGAAGGTGCATTGGCCATGCTAAATTGCCCCTTAATTGGGGGAAACAGAGGGAATTTCGTACTTTAATTTTATATTTAAAAATATTTAATCGGGCACAGTTCTGATGTTCATTAACTTTTATTAATCACATTATTGTTCAAAATCCAGCTACGCCTTGTTAACAAAGTGGGCTTTCTCACCGTAATGCGAGAGCAGGCAAGTTGAAATTCCTGCTGATTTCAGATTGGTAATCGTGAGGGTGGGGAGTGTGGTATGGGGGGGGGGGGGGGGGGGGGGGGGGGGGAGCGGCTGCAGACGGGTTGTGGAGGGGGTGGTGATGGTTGCAGGATATTGAGTGACAGGAACACAAATTCAGAATATCTGTGTTAATCTGGTCAGATTCGGAGGGACAGGGAAAGCAATGCTGAGAGGTCACCATCAAAGCTCTCCTCCCCAAAGGCAGCAAAATCCGTCCCGTTGTGCTTCCAGTTTTCCATTGATATACCATTACTTTACAGTCAGCTACAAGTTCACCTGCAGTTATTCTTCAAGCTGAACTGAACAATGGTGTTTTTCAACAATATTGGAGAAAGGCAAAGCAAATGAAAGAATTGCAACCAATAGACTGGAGTATAGTGTAAAATTATATTTACGAAGGTAGACGTGCTAGATGTCTGTTTCTGGAAGTTATACTTCCCATGCTATTGTAAACTTATTTCCATAAATCCACACAGCTTCTTTGACTTTTCTGTGAAGTTCTACGAAGAGTCTCTTTAAACCTTTCTCTCCCAACCCCTCTCCATTGTTACTCTCAGTAGCAAGTGCAAGGAGCTCACAGACTTTTCAATCAGATTGAGGCTATGGGTGGAGTTTAGTGGCCCTATCGTGCCCAAAATGATGTCAGGATGAGGTTGTTAAGTCTCATGAGAGGTCTCTCGCGTGATTTGCGCAGTTCAAAATGCTTCGAGATTTAACAAAATTTCGGGAGATGCCACGACCTGGACCTCGTCTTCACTGAGACCTCACAGCCATGCCTGGGAGATCTCACCAGGTCGCCGTGAAGCACTGGTTTCCACAGATGTGGACCAGTTGTATTGGCAGCTGGGAGGGGTCTCCCAGGCCATTAGAGACCCCGGGTGGTCAGGGACAGGGCAGGGCACTTTGGCACTGCCAGCCTAGCACCATGGCAGTACCACTTGCACACTCTGGCAGTGCCAGGATGGTACTGCCAGGCTAACAGGAGAACTGCCCAGGTGCCAGGCTAGCAGTGCCAGGGTGCCACCATCAGGAATTGGGCCCAGAGGGCCTTATCAGGGAGTGTTCTCTGGGGTCTTCCCGAGGTTGGGAGAGGGAAGGGGGGCTCAAAACGGGGTTGCGGGGGGGGGGGGGGGCTGAAAGGGGTGAGGAGATCGTGACAACCAGACAAAATGTTGCCTTGATGTATAAGGAGCCGTTCCTGCGAGGCTTGCCAGCAGGAAATAACTCCAGGGCGGCCTTGACAGAGTAAACTCCTCGAGGCCAAAAAATAGTAAAGTGCCATTGAATCGCAGCTTGTTTCTGGCCACTGAAGCCGCCGAAAAATACCCGCTAAATGCGCCCAAAGCTGGATATAGATTTTTTTTCCATTGAATCAGGCCCTATCTGTTCAGCTGTGTCCACTCTTCCCCCTTCTCCACAAAATCAAACTTTTCCCCTGGGTTCCTCACATCCACCAAACCAAACGTCTAACTACATTGCCATTGCCCATCTCTTTACATGCCTTTAGAGATCATTTCATCCATGAGGCCCACCTACTGCTCTCTTAACTCCATTGCCACTAAACTGCTGTCTCCCCACGTTCACTTCTGAGCCTTTATTCTAGCTGACATTCCAAGTGCCTCCCTCCCCCCCCAACCCTCCCGACTTTCATAACTTCATTAACCTGTGCTCAGAAAATCTACCTTTGACCCCTTGACCTTGCAAACTACTGCCCTGTTTCCAACATCCAGGATGGCAACATCAGCTAATGTGCGTCGATGGCATTCAGGTCAACCTCTCCACTGCCTCTGTGTTGTCAACCTTTTAAAAAAAATTATTTATGGGATGTGGGTGTCCCTGGTTAGGCCAGCATTTTTTGCCCATCCCGAGTTGCCCCTCAGAAGGGGGTGGTGAGTTGCCATCGTGAACAGCTGCAGTCCTTGAGGTACACCCACTATGCTGTTAGGGAGGGCGTTGCAGGGTGTTGCCCCAGCGACAATGAAGGAACAGTGATATATTTCCAAGTCAGGGTGGAAAGTGGTTTGGTGGGGTTCCCAAGTATCTGCTGCATTTGTCCTTCTGGATGGCAGTGGTCATGGGTTTGGAAGGTGCTGTCTAAGGAACCTTGGTGAGTTATTACAGTGCATCCTGTAGATGGTACACACGGCTGCCACTGTTAATCAATGGCAGAGGGTTTGAATGTTTGTGGAAGGAGGAGCAATCAAGCAGTTGCTTTGTCCTGGATGGTGTCGAGCTTCTTGTGTTGTTGGAGCTGCACTCATCCAGGTAGGTGGAGAATATTCAAATACATTCCTGACTTGTGCCTTGTAGATGGTGGACAGGTTTTGGTGGTGGGGGGGGAGGGGGGGGGGGGGGGGGGGGGGGGGGGGGGGGAGTTGCTAAATCTGTTCAAAATCTGTCTCATTTAGCATGCTTGTAGTGCACACAACACGGTGGATGGTATCCTCAAAGTGAAGATGGGACTGTGTCTCCAAAAAGACTGTGAGTACACACTTCTATCGATACTGTCATGGACAGATGCATCTGCAGCAGGCAGATTGGCGAGGATGAGGTCAAGTATGTTTTTCCCTCTTGTTGATTCCCTCACCACCTGATCCAGTCCCAGTCTAGCAGCTATGTCCTTTGGGATCCGGCCAGCTCTGTCTATGGTTGTACTCCCAAGCTACTCTTGGTGGTGGACATTGAAGTAACCCATATTCTGCGCCCTTGCCACCCTCAGTGCTTCCTCCAAATGGTTTTCAACATGGAGGAGTACTGACTCTTCAGCTGATTATGGCCGGCAATCAACAGGAGGTTTCCTTGCCGATGTTTAACCTGCAGCCATGAGACTTCATGGGCTCCAGAGTCGATGTTGAGAATTTCCAGGGCAATTCCCTCCCGACTGTATACCATTGTACTGCTGGGTCTGTCCAGCCAGAATGTCAGGACGTACCCATGAATGGTGATAGTGCTGTCTGGGACATTGTCTGTAAGGTATGACTGTGAGTATGACTAAGTAAGGCTGCTGCTTAACTAATCTGTGAGACAGCTCTCCCAACTTTGACACAAGCCCCCAGATGGTAATAAGGAGGACTTAGCAGGGCTGGGTTTGCCGTTGTCGTTGCTGGTGCCTGGTTCGATGACGGGTGGTCCATCTGGCTTCATTACTTTTTTGTGTTTTCGTAGCGCTTGAATACAACTGAGTGGCTCGCTAGGCCATTTCAGAGGACATTTAAGAATCAACCACATTGCTATAGGTCTAGAGTCATTGGGCGGGATCCTCCCATTCAATGGCAGAGTGTCCACGTCGTTGGAAATGCCGTCAAGTTTCACGATGGCTGGAACGGGCCGCTGGGAGTACCGATTCTGGCCCCTATAGGGGGCCAGCACGGCGGCGCAAACCCGTGCATGCGCAGTGGCCTCCCTCAACGCGCTGGCCCCGACGCAACATGGCACGTGCGTTCAGGGGCCGGCGTGGAAGAAAATAGGCCCGGCGTGGAAGAAAATAGGCCCGGGGAGCGAGAGGCCGGCCCGCTGATCAGTGCCCCCCCCCCCCCCCCCCCCCCCCCCCACAAGCTACCCCCTCACCCTGGGCGCAGAGGTTCCGCCAGCTGCGGACGGCACCTGCGAGACTCTGCCTTTTTATAGCAGCAGCTCGGCCCGAACTGGGCCGAGAATCAGGAGCCTGCGACAGGCGCCGCGCCAAACGCGCTGGCGCCAATGAGCGCCGATTCTCCACTCTGCGGAGAATCGCATGCCAGCGTCGAGCGCCGTTCCCGATTGCGGGGATTCTCCGGCCCGGCCCTGGGCTGGGAGAATCCCGCCCATTGTCTTTGGTCCATCACAATCTCTACTGCATTAGCACAGAAAAGAATCTATATTTGGAATCTTACTAAGCTATACAGCTCTGAGTACCCATTCAAACCCTGAACCACCAAGAGAAGGTGAAATGGAAGCTTATTAATGCTCAGTTAAGGCTTGGTGGTTTAAAATGTATTTTATTCAATAATAATAATAATAATCACTTATTGTCACAAGTAGGCTTCAATTAAGTTACTGTGAAAAGCCCCTAATTGCCACATTCCGGCGCCTGTTCGGGGAGGCTGGAATGGGAATTGAAACCGCACTACTGGTCTTGTTCTGCATTACAAGCCAGTCTTAGCCACTGTGCTAAACCAGCCCCTTCAGCAATAGTACTTCAATAAAGTGCATTTATTATTTTGTTATGGCATTCTAGATTGTTTTCAGTCACTGAGACTGAATCAACAAAATATAACTTTACATCTTGAAATCAGGCTTTACACACTGTTAGATTTCCTGAGACATCGAGATCTGAATCCCATCCACAATGGGCAGGATCCAGATTTTCAAATTGAAGTGTGTAGTCAGACTCACTTGAATATGTTTGCGCCAGAGTTACCCAAGGTGCGGGATCTGACGCCCATGCTACGGCAAGCGTAGTTTAGCACTGGTTCCCACAAATGTGGACCAGGCACACCAGCACTTGTGGGGGTCTCCCAGGTGATCAGATGCCCCTTGGTGGTCAGGTTCTGGGTAGGGTGATACCCTGGCACATGGGAACCATGGTATTGCCAGCCTCGCACCATGACAGTGCCTGGGTATCACTGCAAGCCAATTTGCACAGGTGGAATATTTCCCACACTGGGGGATTGGGCCAGGAGGTGCATTTCCGTTATGGGAAGGGGTATGGGGGGCCCAAGGATTCCTTCATTGGTAAGCTAGAGCATTGAGGGCTACACTTGCTGTGGTGGGGGTAAATGCTGCCCGGATCTCTTCCTGCACTGGTGAACAGTGCTCATTATTGCAGGAAATGGGACTAGGTACAGCCTAAGCAGGGTGTTCCTCATCGAGGCTCAAAAATGAAGAAGAGTCCTATTTAATAGTGGGGTTGTTCTCGGTGCTGCCAGCAACAGGAAGCACCCAGCTAAATGTGCCTGACATGGACTCTGTTTCATTTCCGTTAAATCATGGCCATTAGACTTGGGTAAGCAGTTCGGGGATCAGAATAGGATAAAGATGATCTAATGAACGAGAGGAGCCAGGTCTGCAGCAGGCAGTATACTATTTAGTTGCGGTAGGAGCTTTAAGCTGCGCAGCAGCTTTTGCCAAAGGCTGTAAAGTTAAGCAGCGGTCTGACACAGACAGTAGGATCTCTCTCTCTTTCTTCAAACATTATTTCCAAGAAAGGTCTGTTGAAGTGTACAGCAAGTGACCCTGTGTTTGCTAACTTTATTTGCAAGTGGTTTTTGACCTGTGATGGGCTTGCTTAATTAGAGACAGAAAATGTATAAGTTAGCAGTAAAAAGTATTTCCTTTTATTTTAAGAATTGTTTAATTATTAATTGAAAAGCTGTTTTCTGTGACGTTATTGTATTTCATCCTGTGTTAAGAATAACGTTTGTTTTAATATGAAAGATACCTATTGGTCAGTGGAACCACTCCTGGAACAAAGTATCCCTCCCTCACAGTTTTAACAATTAAAAGAAGTCTTTGGGGTTCTGGTCTGGTGTCCAAAATGGGTACTGGGGTCTGGTCTGGAATGTTAACAAATCCTTGGTTCACCTTTTGTGATGGGCTTCAAATTTATGCACAACCATATCCAATTTCTGTAGCAATCACCTCAAACAGGAAGAGGTCTCAATAAGTACTTCCTGGATGATAAGCAAGAAGAAAAAGGGAACACAAAGTTAAATTGAGAGTCGAAGACGATGGTTGAGAGAAGGGTTCTTTGGGTTTTTGAAAGTAGGGAGTCAGATGGCAAGGCAGAATGGAGGAAGCTCAGAATAAAAGGAGCGTTGCTGAACAAGTGGCTGCTCAGAGGAGAAGAAGATGTCGAATCCAATGGTGTCAGGGTATGCATGTGCTGGCCACTTGGCACTCAGCCTCAGATGGTTTGAAAATTATAGTCAGAGTTGTGGTCCGTCAGGGCACAGAAGGTATTTTGTAAAATGAGATGTTACTGCCTTAGCATTAATATCCCAAGGATAGGTAGCTTAAGAACACACGTGCGGTATCCATCGTGGGAATTGCAAAGCTCGCAATGACCTTAAAAAAACAATGTAATGGGTGTTACCATTTGTCAGTGTTGTGGTGAAACACTGCAGAAAGCATTGTGTGTGTGTGGAATCTCTCAGAGTTGTTCCTTTTGAATTTAGTACTAGACTTATCAATCGCCTGATTGTCTGACTTCAGCTATTGGAACGTACCTGCCAGATGAGAGTAAGTTAGGGTTCAGCTGTGGAAGAACGGAAATTCAGATCGCCCCTAATCTGAATAATGACGTTGCGGTCGGCAAATGAGTGAAGCTAATTATGGTTGTGGATCAGTTTCACATTCACTGTTGAAGATGGGTAATTGTCACCATCATTTTGACTTTTATCTCCCGAATTCAACAAACACATCACAACAAAGAAGCCAACTAATCCCCTCATACTACGATGCAAGGTACCAGAATTGAATTAGTAATGAAGGAAAATTAACTTGATCTGTCATTTACCATTGCCTGGCAAAATTAATTTTTAACAGAGTTATGTCTTTTTTGCTATGCCTACAATTCACAACTGGTCACTTGGTTCAATGGCATGAAAACTTGCATTGAAATGCACATTTTAGTATCCCTCCATCCATAGCCTCTTCCATTACACCTTTTTTTTTAAGGAATATTTGACAAGTGTATGTATTTGGAGAATGAATCCTAAGTGGTCCACTTTCAGTTTAGATTTAGTTCATTCTCAGCCCTGCTACCTCCCAACAAATAATATTGGATACAATGCTTCCTGGCTGGGGTGGTTGACTAGATGGTTAGCATGTCGATCCAAATAACGGCAGTAGCACGGGGTTTAAATGCTATGCTGGCTGAGGTAGACTTGGGACCGGCCTCCTCACTCTGTCCCTGAGAGTGGAAAGCTACGGCAAGCCACGACTGACAAAACAAATACAAGCTGCCCAGAAAATGGCCCAGGTTGAAGCACCAGCGGACAGTGAGCCGAGGATCTGCCTTCAGGCCGCACGCACGTCTTTCCAGGTAATTGTGGTGTCACTTTCCTTTCATCAGCAGGATTTTAAGGCCATGCTCGTAATGCCTATAAATGGAACCTCCATTTTCTGTCACAACAGAGTGGATTCTTCCTTCCTTTCATCCATCAGTGTCTGATAAAGTTTGATGGGTGATTTGGCTTCTCCGTGCATGGCACGTGATAACCACGGGAACAAAAAGAATTTCCGTACAAATGAAAGAGCTAATTCTGTGCAAATGTGTTTGGATAGTAAGAGAGATTATAATGAGGGTTTCATATAGAATTTATCAGGATCTTTCCGCAAGCAATTTAATTTTTGGAATTCACTGGATTTGAAGTAATATGTAATTTTCTTCCAGAAAAGAAATATATATTTTAAATGAATAAGTATCATTATATAGTTCTCAATAAGAAAAATGTTTGGCACATTTGTTATATTTAACAAATTGATTTGCTTGCTAAAATATAATAATTTAAAATGTAATATTTTAAATGTACACATGCAAAACAACATTGGACCAGAACTTTAATGCTGATGTCTCATACAATTAACTATACCCTAAACTGAAAGTAAATTGCTTCCTCCATGTAAGGAATTGGTTAGATATAAGTAGATATTTCTCCACTTCAAAAGCATGTTTTTTCCCGTCCTTCTTGCTTGTTTTGTCATTTGTCGCAGAAGTGTGACTTTTCATCCATTTATAATCTTGCCAGTTCCATCTCCAATTATAAACATGTTTTCCAGGCATGTCTGTGCATTGAAACGTGCTCTGCACTTTGTGCCTAGTTAGTGTGACACAGACTGGATAAAGTTAGATTTTACTCAATCGTGTATAATTCTTGATCTTTGCATGCACAGCGGAAACAAAGGAAAGGATCTCAACACCATCAAATCCCTGCGAGTTCTCCGTGTTTTACGGCCATTGAAAACTATCAAACGTTTGCCAAAACTAAAGGTACTTGAGCGTTGTTTGCATTATTGCACTTCTGCAGTGAAAATTTTCTATCTGTAAAAATCAAGAAGGTAATTAACTGCATTTTCACTCCAACTCCTGCCAAAACTTGAAAAGCGTCAGGAACAGTTGTGCACCTACACTGCAGCTGCCGGTGAATGCGGAGATTCTCTCACCAAGACGATGGGCCCGTGCCATTTTGTGCCCAGGCCAATATAACAGGCCAGTTTAACACCAACTTTAACCACTCAATGCATATTTTCCTTTTGATTTATCGCAACAGGTTGAACAAGTGCTTTGTGCAGGCAATTCTTCCGCACCCCTGGCAGTGCAGCGGGTACTCCTAATCCCAGGATTGTGGTTTTGGGCCCTACATTGGGTCATGATTTTCTTTCCTTAAATATTTTTTTCAAAATGCCTTTTTTTCGTGCTTTTTTTAAAAACCAATGGTGAAATTCCAAGATCGACTTTTACCCAACTTGAATGGTTGCTGGGGATGTTTAAAAAAGGTACACATGTCACTCCCAGACATCTTGTATGACCATTTGAATTGTCATTTGAAAAACAGTGAGGCTTTGTTTCCTAATTAGGTGAAACAATGTTGAAACAAACCCAAAAAAACGTTGTCATTATTTTGTGCCATTCCAAGAATCTGACCGTTAAAATGGTCGCTTTGATTGTTGCAAATTTTACCATTAACCGATTTTTTTTCTCTGAAGGGAAGAGTTAAAAAACTGTTAGAGAAGTTGTTGTTGTTTGTTCAACAACAAATTTGTTGTTAAAAAAAAAATTCTAATTTAGTGACAGGAAGCAGAGCTACACTGAAAACATCTTTCACTTTAAACAGTCACATGGTCTGAAACTGACACTGCAGCCTCAATTTAGGCTCCCCTGTCGGGAGCGCAGATTTGGGAGAATGACTGGATCCGTGAACCTGACTCCTGCAAAACCTTCCCAAATGATCAGAGTTTAATTTCATTGGGGCTGGAGTTTGATGGGAGTTTTGCCTGCCGGCTCCAGAAACAGTTCAGAGGCAACACATGCTAAGTGCGGAGGTGAGCAGGGCAAAAGACCAACCTCTGTGATCCCAGCGGCCAACAAAAACAAAAAAAGAGCCCTGTCGCTCTCATCCTCTCAACCCCCTCTACACACCCCCACCTCTTTTGCACTCCCCATTCCTCCCTCCGTGCTAATGTTTTGCACCTCATGCTCCAACCCACACCATCCATTGCCCAGCGTATCCTGCATGCCAACCTAGGCCACCTAACAACCCCCATGGCATCTCATACAAACTATGCCAACCTATGCCTCTCTACCCACCCCATGGCCCATTATAGCCCCTATGTCAACTCAATGTCAACCCATGCACCCTCACCCTCCACGCCAATCACCATTTACCATCCTCAAGACCCATGCTGAGAGCAAATTAAATAATGTTTTCGGTGTCTTTAGATGAATAACACTCCCAATGTTTTTTAAGAATCCATTTGCTGCATTTAACTTATTTTGACTACTCAATCCTTTATAACAAGCATTTATATTATATAGTCTCACTTCAAAGGCTTTAAAAGAATTTGGAGCTGTCGTTCAAACTGAATTGACAGGCACCATTCTGTGATATTGATAGTTTGTGAAATCAGTCTAATCAGCACTAATCCTACAATGATAACCCCCAGACCTATGTCAATAGCAAGCACTGATTTTAACATTATTTTCCCCAAATATGTAAAGGGAGGAGATTTAAATGTGTTGACAGTTCAAATGAGCTTGACAGTTCGAATGAGTTTATCTGATTTTTAAATACACATTCATGTCTACTTTTAACAATCGCAATGCACACATGAACTTTCCCAAAGGGCACATGGGCCGGATTTTCCGCTGGCGGGATGCTCCATTTTGCCAGCAGCCTGGGGGTTTCCTGATGGTGTGGAGCTACCCCACAATGGGAAACCCCATTGACCAGCCGGCATAACGGAGCATCCCGCCGGCGGGGTGAAACAGTAATGTGATGCGGCAAGGCGGAGAACCCAGCCTATTATCTCTCCCAAAGGGCGTGCCACTTTTCCCACAGGTGTCCGGGGACCATATCTAAAAGGGTACCCTGATCTCTCTAAAAAGGTACTCTACCTTTCCAAAAGGGTGCCCTACCTCTCCAAAGAACTCTTCTAACTTCAGACCTTTTCCTGATAGGTATAAAGTGCAGAACTCATGTTCTAACATTCGACTAACAAAAATTGGATCTGACTAAGAGCAGCTGCAGTTCAACATGCGTACTTGCCCCCATAAACTGCCAATGTGTAAAGTACAACTGGTTCCCATTTCCTTCCCCCTGCAGAAATGGTGGATCGTCTTTTCAGGGGCGGAATTTCTGGAATTCGGATAGGCCGGGGACGCTCCTTGTCTGTATGAAAATTCGGGCCAGCATCGCACATCTGCAAGAAGTGCTTCCCCTAGTTTTGCGCCACAAATGAGCAGAGCCTTGTATATTATCTGACTTATGCAGCCCATAGTTTTGAGGAGCGAACAGTTTTTTGAGCACTGCATTCTGTGCAAGAATAGAGTACTTTACACAAAAATACATTTTGCAGGTTTTCTTTCAAAACTTCAAGTTATGATCCATATACTTGCGATATGGTTTAGATTTCACATTAAAGCACCCATCTAGTTTTATCGATAGTCACACTATGGGCGGAATCTACTGGCTGTTCATAGCAATGGGAAAGTCCGGTCCCCCGCTGGGGCACGGGTTTCCTGGCAGTAAGAGGTGCTGTGACCTGGGAAATCCTGTTGACATCAGCGGGGTTGGTAGATTCTGCTGGCGGGCTGCTTCTGCCGCCAAAAAACACGCACAGGGCGGTCGATGTATCCCGCCCTACATATTTTGCATTTAGTGGAAATTTTCCACAGAAGCTGAGAGTGATAAATCTGCTGAACTGCATTCGGTTAACTTAAGAAGATCCTTTCACACCAGTTCAACTTAGCACCGGTGGCATTTTAATCGGTTTAAAATTAAATTTGACAAAGCTCTCAGTAGACATACCTGCTGGCAATTTTTCGAAATGTAGACTTTTTAAAGTGTTAATAATCCTGTCAGCTAGTCTTTAACACAAAAATGGAACTATCATTTTGACTGCTTTCTCTGGTTAGAGAGATGTTGAATTGTCTGTACACCTTGAGTGTTTTTTTTTCTCACCAATGCTTGAAACTGGTATTAGTTTTAAATTTCTTTGCAACATGCTCGATAGTCTGATCAGATGTCCTGACTAAATGGTCTTTAAATGCAGACTCTGTGAGCCTAGTCTTGTTTGTCACTTCTTGTTAGTATCTGACTGGAAACTTGTTTCCTTTAGGCTGTCTTTGACTGCGTAGTGAACTCCCTGAAGAATGTTCTGAATATACTCATCGTCTACATGCTCTTCATGTTTATCTTTGCTGTCATTGCTGTGCAACTTTTCAAGGGTAAATTCTTCTACTGCACTGATGAGTCAAAGGATTTGGAAAAAGACTGCAGGTAAACCCTCACAAAGAGAGTCAGTGGCTGTATTAACTGGAAGGGTCAATATAAATTTGAAGAAATAATGGGCTGGATTCTCTGAGCAACCAGCCACGTTTTCTCAGTGTGCCGGACGTTGGCAGAGGGATTTATCTTTCCGCCGCTTTTCAGTGGGATTTCCCATTGAAGCCAACCCACGCTGCCGGGAAACCTGGAGGTGGGGCGGTGGTTGGAGGGGGGGGGGGGGGGGGGGTTACGGCAGGAAAAGAGAATCCCAACGGCTTGAAAATTCTGGCCAATAACTTCCAATTTGGTTTTGGTCTAAATAGCTGCCAGAGCTCTTTTTATGTAATTGAACGTAAACAAAATGTGACATCACGTTAGTAAAAACTGAGTTCCACTTCGTGTGCTAGCCAACAGTTATTCCTCAACCAACATCACTGAAGCAGATTATCTGGGAATTATCACATTGTTGTTTGTAGGAACTGGGTGTACAAATTGACTGCCACATTTCTGACATTACAACAATGACTACGAATATAATTGATAATAAAGTGCTTTGGGATGTCCTAGGATTGTGAAATGCACAGTATACAAGTTTTTCATTTTTTTCTTATAAATTTAGAGTACCCAATTCATTCTTTCCAATTAAGGGGCAATATAGCGTGGCCAATCCACCTACCCTGTACATTTTGTTTGTGGGGGCGAAACCCACGCAAACACGGGGAAGAATGTGCAAACTCCACAAGGACAGTGACCCAGAACTGGGATCGAATCTGGGACACCGGTGCCGTGAGGCAGCAGTGCTAACTACTGTGTCACCGCACGCAAGCCTTTCTTTAAGGAAGCATAACCATTTTTTTTTTGCCAAGAGAGTTTGCCCCACAAAGCTGAAGATGGCACTTGATCACAACAGTGTTCATAGAGCCATTTTCAGTACCAAAGGAGGCCATTTGGCCCATCAAGTTCATGCTGGGTCCCTGAAGAACCAGCCAGTCAGTTCCACTCCCCAGTTCGATCCCCGTGCCCTGCAAGTGTGTTGCTTTCAAATGCCCCCCCAGCCCCCGAGAGAGTAAGTACCTGCTTAGTTTTAACTCATTTTGCCAGTTGGTAGAGTCAAATCAGGTGGGGTTTACACAGGGCAAGCAATCTTTCATTCTCTAACTTCCCAGGGAATTAATGTCTCTCGCTGCCAATGACCTGCATGTGTCAATTGGCCAAAATACATCCTATCCAAAGGTGTATCACCAGTGCATATTTATTTTTGGCTTCAGCTGCACTATCAGATACACACTGTCTAAAATTGATCTACATACAATATGCAGGTTAGGTGGATTAGCCATGCTTCATGCCCCTTAGTGCCCAAAGATGTGAAGGTTAGGTGGATTGGTCATGATCAATGCAGACTCCATGGGCCAAAAGACCTGCTTTTGCACTGTAAGAATTCTATGCATTCAACGGACATACCACCCAAGTGATTTAACACTCTACATTGGCATAGCTTTCTTTGTACTTTTTTGTTGATTGAGATCTCAAGGGTAACATTTAATGATACCTCTCCTGACATTTCAGCAAAGCGTGATTTTGTGAGTTTGATTTTACCAGTGTGTCCTAGTCTAACTGTGTTTGATATCTCAGGTAAGAGTTTGAGATCAATGGAAATGTTTTATCCTATGTGGAAATGAGCTGGTTTAGCTCAGTGGGCCAGACAGCTGGTTTTTAATGCAGAACAAGGCCAGCAGCGCGGGTTCAATTCCCGTACCAGCTTACCCGAACAGGCGCCGGAATGTGGCGACTAGGGGATTTTCACAGTAACCTCATACTTGTGACAATAAAAGATTATTAAATCAAACGAAAAGCTGCATATTAAGAGGAACTAGGGCCACAACTTTCCAGTCCCGCCCATGGCGGCAATCGTCAGAGTGGGACAGAAACTTTGACGGACCAGCCAGCCAACAGTCCAGTCCAGTGACTTCAGATGGAAATTTTAATCCTACCCTACATGTTAATTTTCTGTTTTGAAGAGTTATGTTGGACTCTTTGGGTGAGATTTACTGACCACCCCGCCGTGTGTTTTTCGGTGGCGGATGGGATCTGGAAGTGGGATCTACCGGTCCCGCTGTTGTCAACGGGATTTCCCATTGACAGCACTCCTTGTTGCCGGGAAACCCGTGTACCGGCATGGGACCGGAATCTCCCTCCAGCGTGAACACCCGGTAAATCCCCCCCCGTTTCGCCTCCCCACAGATTCTGCTGGACCTCTATTCCAGTATTCTTTCTTTTTCCTTCTGGCTTTGTAATGCCCCACAATATTCAACCCCTCAAATACTTTCCCAAGACTGTCTCTCGGATCGCAAAAACTTGACAATAAAAGCATGATTACTTTGATGAGGAACTTTGACGACACAAAATATTATTTCTGCTGATCCAGTGGCTGTTTATTTTGCAGGGGTCAGTATCTAGTTTATGACAACGATGAAATTGAGGCAGAATCCAGGGAATGGAAAAAGTATGATTTCCACTATGATAATGTGCTGTGGGCATTGCTGACATTGTTCACCGTTTCGACCGGTGAAGGCTGGCCAACGTAAGTGCTCATTGGTGCTTATGCCACCGGATTGCTGGGTGTTATTAAAGATATTACTTTTGTCGGAATTAATTGTTGCAAAAGTGCAACATCAGTTGTGAAAATTTAAATGATTAAGTTTTAATGACATGTTGCAGAAAACTGTGATAATTAGTTGTGCAGTAATATGGTATAAGAACTGGATTAAGGGAATTTGACCTGTTCCTTCGGCCAGAAATCGCAATTTGAATCATGTCAACTTAAATTTGACAGAATTAGTTTTCATTTGCTGCATTCAGGTGTGTCACATCTGGTTACATATGGTCACTTCAAGGTAATTCACTGGAAGTAATAATATGGGCGCGATTTAACAGGGAAAAAAAAGAGTCCGATTCTGGGCGGGATTAGTGGAGTTATTCCCAGCTCTTGAAGCAGTGGGAATGACCCTGCTATCAAATAGCACTCTGTTATTTTACCAGGCTTCACCGTGAAACACCCTACCGAAGCCGTACCCAGTCGCATTTCCTGCACTGAGGAGCGCCGCTCACCAGTGCAGGAAGAGATGCCGGCCCCCTGATCTCTCAACCTCCCGAGGAGGGCAAAATGCCACCTGGGCACCTTGGCACTGCCATCCTGGCACCCTTGTAGTTCCCCCATTAGCCTGGCAGTGCCACCTGTGCACCCTGGTAGTGCCAAAGTGACACCAAGTTGGCATTGTCAGGGTGCCAGTGCCACGGTGCCCATGTGGCATCAGCAGTGCTAGGGTGTCACCTGAACAGATTCCAACCACAAATGGGCCTCCGATCACCTGAGAGCCCCTCCCACAATGTGCAATTCTGCCTAGCCCCCGCCTGGACCAGTGCTAAATGGCGCCCAGCTGGGGTCTCCTCAGCCAGGCCGGGAGATCTCGGGGACCGGTTAGATCTGGTGTAAGCACAGTTAAGTAAGCAGTTCAGCGAGACAGCTAGCCTCATGTAAGGCGCAGGTTCCCGAGGCTTTGGGATTCATCCCCTTCCCCTCAGAGACCTTGCGATGAGTGTCATTCAGCCCACAAATGGGGACCAGATGGAGCGTACTGATGGGGTCTCCCAGGGGATTGGAGGCCCTCTGTACATGCCCTTTGGGCAGGGTGGTGCCCTTACACCTTGGCATTGCCACCTGGGCATCCTGGCAGTGCCACCTGGCTGCCAGCCTGGTACTACCAGGATGCCAGATTGGCACTGCCAAGGTGCTAAGGTGCCATTTTTTACACACATGCCATCGAGCCATGGGTGCCCTGCGTGGGTATTGGTGGGGGTGGGGGGGGGGGCTCGCGGGGACTGTCCCATAGTGTCTTTGGGCTGGGGGGATGGTTGGGATCGCTTTGGGAGCCTTGGAGATGGGGATGCCATTTAAAGACAGCATCCCGATTCTCGCTTCATGGGGGAAGTTCCGGCGAACAGAGCTTCCCACTGTCAAAAACAGGACTATGTGCGGACTCGGGCACACGTTCCCCATTCAAGCCCCTTATACAACGTGAGCACCGGGAAACATGCGGCGAAACACTCTCGCTGTAGGACTTTGTTCCCTTTTGGGAGGATCGCGCCCCTAATAATTTATAGCTATAGAAAAGCGATTTTTTAACCAATACAAGTGAGACTTGCATTTAACTTTTGAGTTGAATAATGTCAAAGGGCACAAATTCACTCTAAAAGTACACATTTATTATGACATTGTCACACTTATTTACATAATTAGAATTAAAAAGCCTTTAAATAACTCAAAGTATAATTTTATTCACTGTAGCATGTTAAATTTGGGCTAATCTAAGACTTGCATTGGAAGGTTTATATTCTTTGTGGACATTGTGAACTATTCAAACCTTGCAAGTTTTGAGTTACAGATTTTCTGCTTGCTAAGTGAATGTTAGTTGTCCACACCGGACTGCAAGTTGACCTCATACAGTTTCTGTTTTCTCTTCCTCAGTGTTCTGAAGCACTCTGTGGATGCTACAGAAGAGGATCAGGGACCCAGCCCTCGCTACCGCATGGAAATGTCCATCTTTTATGTTGTGTACTTTGTCGTGTTTCCATTTTTCTTTGTGAATATTTTTGTTGCGCTTATTATCATTACATTCCAGGAGCAAGGTGACAAGGTGATGTCTGAATGCAGCCTCGAGAAAAATGAGGTACGCATCAAAAATCTCCCAATTGCTGACTTATTCATGACTCAATTTCTAAATTTCCTTGGAGCTGCTTTTCACTTCTGGGACTAAAGGTCAGATAAATGGGTAGCGATGACCTTTCCTTGGGTAGCCTGTCCAAAGTGAAATAAAATTAAGATTATCTAATTCCGTCTCCATTGATCGCAATGATCATAATGTTGACATGGGATGCCTCCAAAACTGGCGAGCAGAATATTAGTGCAAGATTACCATGATCTAATTTCTTACTTTTCAATGAAGTGCACCCATTCTTCGGGCGGGATTTTCCAACCCCTCCGCAGTGGTGGCGACTCACTATTAGGTGCCGGTGGGATCCTCCGGTACTGCCGATATCTATGGCATTTTGCATGGCTTGCCTGTCAGCCGCCGGTGAATCTGCTGTGGGGATCACCTTAGGCGGGACTGAAAGATCCTGACAGCGGGAAGGGCCGGAAAATTCCACCCTCAAGCCCCATCACCGTGAAATGATGGTTGAAAATCTTTTCTCCATGCTACTTGTTTTATCTTACCATAATTAAAGAATTAAGAACTGCAGGTCCAGGCCATTTGACCCTTTGAGCATGTTCTGTCATTCAACAAGAATATGGCTGCTCTTCCACCTTATTTCCACATTCCCGCAATATTCCCCAATCAATTACTTTGACGAGTCGTAATATTAAAATTAATTATTCTGAAAGCTCATTGAATGAGAACACTGAAAGGCTGAGCTCGTTCGAGAACGGATAGTGGATGGTTGTGTAACTGATGAAGAGGTGTAAATCATATAAAGATACCATTCAAATGTGCAACTTGGAATAGAAAGAGACTGCTAAATGATAAGTAGAGACACTGAATAGATGATGCAGAGATTGTATGGTGGCAGAAGGCATTAGTATAGGAGAAATAGTACACTCTTCTTACGGAGTGAATACAGGATGGAGGACCTGAATACAGTATGGCTGCTGACTTTGGGATGGAGAAGGAACTGAAAACAAAGGGCAGATACAGTGAATAGGGGGCATCCAGATTACATAGGAACAAAGGTGTAATTACAGTGCAGACTGTGCACTGCGATTAGAGAGTTAACACGGAATACAGGAGGCAGAGAATAAGAATGAGTGATCTTATGAGTGAAATCAGCCAAATTACTCTCAAAGGACGGCTGCCTTTGACTTTTCTTCATTTCTCCTCACATTTGCGATGAATCCCTACGCCCTGGTTCAACACAAATCACTAGATTTGAAGTAGCGTAAGTGGAAAAAATTGAATGTGTGCAACTGCTGCGCAAACTTTCATCGTTTTATTATTTCACTTGCTGAAAGTTATTGCTTGAGGATTTATTTGAGTTGCATATTTGAATATTGTGTAACCTTAGCTTTGCCCTTCAAATGTTGCAAGCCAAAAATGGGCCTCTGGTGATAACCTTCTCCAATTCACATTGGCTTTTCTCTTCCAGAGGGCCTGTATTGATTTTGCTATAAGTGCCAAACCACTAACTCGCTACATGCCACAGAACAAGCAAACTTTTCAGTACAAGATGTGGAGATTTGTGGTCTCCCCTCCCTTTGAATATTTTATAATGGCCATGATCGCAATCAATACTGTAGTATTGATGATGAAGGTAAGGTGCATCAGCCAACATTCTACAAAACTGGAGTAAGTGCTGTACTTTAAATAACATTCGTAATTGTACTTCTGTGATTTTTCTTGACAAAAACAAATTCTGCTTTGAAGAATACCAGATTGTCTGTTATGTGGTATTTCAGCTCAGTGGAGAGGGTGCATGGTGATAATTTCATTGCACAATCAGACATTTACATGGTCCTGATCAAAGATAGCGATCATTTTGACTTTGGGCTACATTGGATCGGCCAATGTTCAATAGAAATAAAAATAGGGAGAGGTATGGAATAGGTGGCTGAATTGATGTCGTCTTTTTTATGCCATCACCCAATGTTCAATTGTAAGAGGCATCACTGAGGGTCCCACAGACAAATGGTAAAGATCACTCTTTTAATCTGAAATTTTAGCATCTAGAAGTCAATTGGCTTGTCCACCAATCTTCTGGTCATGTGGTTATCACACATTTATACGGTTAAAATTGATCACCATGGGACCACAGTTTGGGTCTGATAGTGTGTAATCTAATTCATGAGTACCTATTATGTCATAAAGTGTGATAAAAAAGTGGTTTATAACTGTCATTTGAAACCAGACTAAAAAAAACCTTATATTTTACATAGAGTGCCAAGTTAAATTGGTTGGTAGTTTTATTTAATTTTAAGCTGCTTTGTGAACTGCACGGCTACTGTTGATAGATCGCCTCATATCATTTATGTAATTAAGAATTACTGACTTGATGGCTTTCATCTGCACATTTATTGAGAGGAAGTGTGTTGGTTTATTACAGTGCATTGTATGGAAAGTGTAATAAACGCTCCTATTAGTGTACATAAGAATGTCCTTGAGAAAATTTAAATTGGAAAAAAAATCAGCAGGCCTAATTTTCATGATACTTTCAGTGGAACAATCAGTTTAAAAAAAATGAATTGCAAGATAACTGGTAAATAAATCATTGACAGCCAATCATTGACCAATGATTAAACTTCCCACAAAAATTATAATATCATCAAACAATAATCTTTTTTAAATTGGCATTTTATTATCGAAGCAATATGGCAACTATTGCTTCAGTTTTTCACATCGCGCTAACTGTGTTTCTGCCTGTCTATAATTTCTGCTCAATTGACTGCTTTGTTTAGAGTGATTCGCAATGGCTTCATCTGATACAATAGGTGGACAGTTATATTACAGAAGGGTAGTGAATAATAATGCACATCCATATGGAGCCACATCACACAAGTATGAAACAGCCCAACATTGTTGTGCTTTTGCAATCAAGCAGAAATTGACGGCCATTTAATTGGTCTGTTTCGCGCATTTTTGTGCTGTGTGGGGCATTCGAAGCATAAATGCTGCAGCCACACGTGAAGTTGATAGCATTAGGTTTGTAATGCAATGCAATAAAGAGGCAGCAAAAGACAGCTGCCAGTCATCCAGCTGTTGATTGAAGGATTAGCATTGCCTGTCGAGAAAACCTTGTGGATAAGCTGGATACCAGCAGGGGGAGAATGAGGAGCTATCAGCAGTGCATCACGAGACGGTGCTTGAAATCAGAGAGTAGTCCATGTCATCTCGTACATAATGGGGAATGAATGGAGGAAGTGCTGATGAATGTTTCATGTGGGCACCGATGAATAATGAATGCACTCCTGGATTTGAACACTCAACCTGCAACATAAATCAGTTTTCTAAAGTCTTCAGCTCAGCTGTGTTTTAAGCGAAACAAATAGTCTCCCTTTCCTGGGCCGGAAATTATTTCATTCCCTGTGCAGAAAATTGTAATTGTGTATTTTTTTGTAATTGTCATTCTGCAAAGGACTGCTTCTGATTCTTGTGCTTCTTTTACATTTCTTGTAGTTCTATAATGCTCCTGATTCCTATGACAGAATGCTGCAGTACCTGAACATGTTATTCACTTTCCTGTTCTCCATGGAGTGTGTGCTGAAGCTTATTGCATTTGGTATTCTGGTATGTTATATTTCAATTCAACTGACAAGCAAGTTGTAATGTGATATATTACAAAATAAAATAAAAAAAATCACAGGGTGTCTCACACTGTAAAAATAATTTGTGAATATGTTGATACAAACGTATATGATGCAATCGAATAGAAAAAGGCGATGTTTTCACTTAGCCAGCCAAAAGCCGCAGCTCCACAAAGATTTGCACGTAAATAAATTAATCAGTAATCAGTAGCTGATTTTGTTGGGATGCGACTTTTCCCCTTCAGAATTTGAGCACATCATCTACTCTTGTACGCCCTGAACCTTTTCTCCTTTGATAAACTGCCTGTTTGGATGGAAGAAAATATCTCATTGTCCTATTTTTTTTTTTTATATAATTTTTATTGGAATTTTTTACAGAAAATATAAAACATAACGACAAACAATGAAATGCAACAAAATAACCCATAATAACTGTGACACCCCCAGACCGTATCGGCGCATGTATCACATCCCCCCACCCCCCCAACCCTAATGAACAACAAAAGAACTTTTAAAATATTAAAATTAAATAAACAAACATAGTCATTGTCGGCCCCCCCTTTTCCCTCCCCTTTTCCCTCCCCTTTTCCCTCCCCGGGTTGCTGCTGCTGCTGTCCCCGTACCCTATCGTTGAGCCAGAAAGTCGAGAAAAGGCTGCCACCGCCTAAAGAACCCTTGTACCGACCCTCTCAGGGCGAATTTGACCTTCTCTAGCTTAATGAAACCCGCCATGTCATTGATCCAGGTCTCCACGCTTGGGGGCCTCGCATCCTTCCATTGTAGCAAGATCCTTCGCCGGCCTACTAGGGACGCAAAGGCCAGCACACCGGCCTCTTTCGCCTCCTGCACTCCCGGCTCCACCCCAACCCCAAAAATCGCGAGTCCCCATCCTGGCTTGACCCTGGATCCCACCACCCTCGACACCGTCCTCGCCACCCCCTTCCAGAACTCCTCCAGTGCCGGGCATGCCCAGAACATATGGGCATGGTTCGCTGGACTCCCCGAGCACCTGACACACCTGTCCTCACCCCCAAAGAACCTACTCATCCTCGTCCCAGTCATGTGGGCCCGGTGCAGCACCTTGAATTGGACTCATTGTCCTATTGAACAGAGGGCAGAAAATTCTTCTTGTACATATTCTTTCCTCAACAAACTCCACCAAAATGGTTGTTGCTTCTAGGATCTGCTGTGCACATGTTGACTGTCCCGTTTGTCCACATAACATAGCTCTTGCAGTAAAACGTCATAAATTTTTTTTGAAAAACTCTTTGTAATGTTTCCGGAAGGTGCGATGAAATACGGGATTCTCCAGCCATCCAGCCGCGTCCTTCTCGGAGGTGGGAGCGGCGCACCGATCGTTGGCGGCGGGTTTCTCAGGCGTCAATGGGTATTCCCATTAAAGTCACCCTATGCCAGCAGGAAACCCGCGCGCGGGTGGTGAGGGGTGTGCGGAGTGCGCTCCCGGCGGGACCTAGAGAATCAAACGGCCGGAAAATTCCGGCCTGAGAAACACAAGATGAAACGTTCTGTTGATTACGAGACAATCCTTTCGAACTCTAAGCTGCAAAATTTTTGTTGCTTGTTCCATCGCTATAAATCTTTCCACTGGTACTGAGCACTGTCATACTATTTCTGAATGTTATCTTTCTTTAATGTAATGATTTAAAAAAATTTTAGAGTGCCCAATTCATTTTTTCCAATTAAAGGGCAATTTCGTGTGGCCAATCCACCTAACCTGCACATCTTGGGTTGTGGGGGCGAAACCCACGCAAACATGGGGTGAATATGCAAACTCCACACGGACAGTGACCCAGAGCCGAGATCGAACGTGGGACCTCGGCGCCTTGATGTAATGATTTGTAACTGCTTCCATAAATTGACATTACCATGGAATGTCAAAACGCGAAGAACAATTTCATTTATTTTAAAAATTGTAATCAAAACGGTATTTTTTATCTTTTGTCATCATACTGATTTACCGGTGCACTGTCCGTGTGGAGTTTGTACATTCTCCCCGTGTGTCTCACCCCCACAACCCAAAGATGTGCAGGGTAGGTGTATTGGCCACGCTAAATTGCCCCTCAATTGGAAAAAAATAATTGGGTAATCTAAATTTTAAAAAAATTGAATGTTGACGAATAGCTGCCTGTCCTATAGGTTTATTGCCACAAAATGCTTAAGAGTTGGTCCATTGAACGCTGTGTGAGCTTTTGTCGTGCAGCAACTGTGGCATAAGATTGCCTTCTGCTGGTGTTATTGCACCTTGTCCCAAAGTGCACTTTTGGGTTATTTAACATTGAGAGTACACAAACCTCTGCTTTACGGCAACATGAATTGGTTGGGTCATAGGCACAAGCTGTTAAGCAACTGTTAGTGAGCTGGCACAAAGATCGACATTTACTTGACAGCAATCTAATACTGAGTTTTCCATTCTTTTTTTCAGAATTACTTCCGCGATGCGTGGAATGTGTTTGACTTTGTAACCGTACTGGGAAGTATAACTGATATTTTAGTCACTGAGCTGGCGGTAAGTGTATTTGCGCTAAATCAAGCTGCTGATTGAAAACCTAGTGTCACTCCAATGATAGAGCTGAAATATAATGGTGAATTGAACCTTCGAAGATGCCTGCATTTGATTTTACTCTGTGAACAAGTGATTCAGCACCGCATTCACCACTGGTTCGTTTAAATTTACGTGAAGATCTGGTCAACTCGATGATTTGCACTGCAACAGGTATTCCGTGTATGAGGTGCTGGAAATAATGTGAAACTTGCATCAAATTGGTTGTCGCAGACTCACTTTCAAGGGCCTGCTTGGCCCTTGAATCTACTCAGGATCCAGAAGCAAAGCAGCTGAGAGCTGTGTTTGAGAATTAAATTTGAAAAATTTGATGTGGCTTTCCTCTGCTTCGTTGCATTTCTAACCTCTTCTTCCTTCTCGCAACCTACCCCCAGCCCCCCCCACCCCCCTCCACCACCCCCTCAACTCCCTTTCCTCCTATTTTGTGAGCATGGAGAAGAACTGTACAAATTCATTGTGTTGCTCTCAGCATTTAAGCCTACTCCAGTCTCCGAAGGCAACAGATTGGGAGAAATTGAAATTAATCTAGTAAAACATCCTTTGACTTCTGGGAACTGGGATTGGATTCAACCAGCCAGATGGTGGCAGATGGAAGTTTCATCTATTCCCTCTCTTGAGGATTATGATGCCAAACCGGGCAGTAGTTTTGCCTAGGATCTAATTCAATAGGACAAAATTACATCCCCCCCCCCCCAAATTTGGCTTTAGGTGACACCCACTCGGCAGGCTTCCTTGAAAACTGCGACAGAGAATGGAAATGACATAAAGGAGGGTCTCCAAAGCGGTTGTTTTCAACCTGTTCTTGAGGTGGGACTCGATTCAATTTAAATCTGCACTGAAGCAACCTTAAGTGGACATTATGAAGTCCATGGGCAGCACAG
Source organism: Scyliorhinus canicula (assembly GCF_902713615.1). NCBI lineage: Eukaryota > Metazoa > Chordata > Chondrichthyes > Carcharhiniformes > Scyliorhinidae > Scyliorhinus > Scyliorhinus canicula. The sequence continues at coordinate 35,864,811 of NC_052166.1, read as the reverse complement.
TAGCACAGTGTTTCACACAGTTGCCTCACAGCTCCAGAGTCCGAGGTTCAATTCCCGGGATGGGTCATTGTCTGTGCGGAGTCTGCACATTCTCCCTGTGTCTGCGTGGGTTTCCTCCGAGTGTTCCTGTTTCCTCCCACAGTTAAAGATGTGCAGTTAGGTGGATTGGCCATGCTAAATTGCCCTTCATGTCCAAAAAGGTTAGATGGAGTTCCTGGGTTATGGGGATAGGTTGGAAGTGTGGGCTTAAATGGCGTGCTCTTTCCAAGAGCCAGTGCAGACTCAATGGGACAAATGGCCTCCTTCCGCACTGTAACTTCTATGATTTTGTAAATTATATGATGTTCCAATCCACAGTGTGGCTATCCTTCACCCCTGTGAATAGGTGACACCCAGAAAAGATTTAAAAATATACGCTAAAAATATATTGTTGATGGTATTAGAGATTAGGTCCTTTAACCGAGGCGTTGACATGCTGATTCTAAAATAATGTGAAGAATTGATTAGTATTACATTTGATATTTCTCCATTAATATTTTCAACACTAATTCCTGTCTTCACATTTTTCACGGTTTCAATATCAGCTCTTGTTTTGAGAGACAGGTCAGTTTTTACAGCATACAGTAAATTACAATTGCTCAATTTTAACAACAAACCCAGTATGTTGTTGCAATTGTTAAATAATTAATGTGATAAATGATAAAGCACCACGCACACTATTTTGATCCATTTATATTTGTAAGGAAGAGGATTTGTCGAATTCCATGATTTGTGCAGCAACAGATTTTCCTTCTACAGAAATATGTTTTTTTTTAAATAACTTTCCACAACTACAAATGCTTTGAAAGATGAATTATATCTGTGGCACTTCCAGCATCATTTTCTTGCCACATATAAATCGTCAATCTTATTGGAGGAAATCTTAACTTCCATGTTACTGCAGCTTTTTAATGAGCGGTTCCCAGGTATAGAATCACCAGAGAGCTATTTAGCTGGTATCAGCCACAAAGTTTTGTCAGTATGTTTCTACAAATAGGTCGATATTCATCAGCATCATTGCTTTTGGCCCTGGATGTTATCTGGGAGCTGTCCAGAAACACCAGCCAAGTTCTGATGTGCACTTGACTTAGAGTCTCAAATGCCGCGCATTTGAGCTGATCTGCCTATGACAGTGTACCACCGATTTTTCCTTTTTTGTAGTGGCGCCCAGAGCCACATATTTTTTTCTATTCAGCAAAAAAAAAAAAATGTTGGCCTTTTCAATCTTTTTATCATCAATCAGATCCTATAAAAACATGTAAGGCTTATTTTGCACACGTTAACTTTTCAACAAATTTGATTCTATCATAGTCTATCATAGAGTTTACAGTGCAGAAGGAGGCAATTCGGCCCATCGAGTCTGCACCGGCTCTTGGAAAGATCACCCTACCCAAGGTCAACACCTCCACCCTCTCCCCATAACCCCACCCAACACTAAGGGCAATTTTGGACACTAAGGACAATTTATCATGGCCAATCTACCTAACCTGCACATCTTTGGACTGTGGGAGGAAACCGGAGCACCCGGAGGAAACCCACGCACACGGGGAGGATGTGCAGACTCCGCACAGACAGTGACCCAAGCCGGAATCGAACCTGGGACCCTGGAGCTGTGAAGCAATTGTGCTATCCACAATGCTACCGTGCTGCCCTATGCATGTTGGGCTTAAGAGGTTGAGGAAGGTTCCAAATGTGGGAGGTCAGGGCTACGTTGAGAGCATTAGCTAGGTTTCTCCTACAAGGTGACACTTTCGAAGGTTATATTTCCACCCCAGTGACCTGTTAGAGTAGTTCACTTGGCAAGTATTCTCTCTAAAAGGTAGAGAGTCAGTCCCCCTTCCCCCACCATGACCCACATTCATGCATCATTCGGTTAGATGCTGGCCTGAATGTCTGCCTGACTGGCGAGCTGTGAATGATCCAAGAGGTCTGAGAAAAGATGAAGAGAAAAAAATGCAAAGTAAGACTTTTTTTTTGAGAACCGAGAGTGCGTTAAAAATGTAAGTTGAATCATCGCCTGAAAGAGACGGATGCTTTATGTTTCGGTCGGAAGCTGTCACTTTCAAATGTTGAGTTACTTGCCAACTAAATTAACCCTTTCTCCTTTTGGTGCTGATTTCCACTATTGGTGGGTTATTTTAGCTTCAGCAAATCCAATTTTTCAATATGCATATTCAAGCATTTGGATTTTAAATGTAAACATTATGTGGAATTAGATTGAGCTTTCCTGTTTTAAAAAAAAAGTGTTTCTTGGAATTTCTGCAGAATATGCTGTTCTGTGCTGTACTGTTCTATGTTCTATATGTTCTATGTTGGATCTGCATCAGGTGACACATCTGGCTGATGTGTATGTGATTAAACTATTAAGCAGTTCCTCATTAGATGCGTTAAAATGGCACTTCGGCTAGAATAATATCTGATTAATTATTATAATCCTATCTAAATGTAGCTTGTATTGTTTATTCTTTAATTCAGATTAGTAAACAATGCATTTGTATTCATGCAATTGTAACTTTTATTTGTTGCAGTATATTTGTTTAGGAGCAACAATTCTAGATGACTTCGAATTATCATAAATTACTGGCAGTTAGTGGGGACAGGTTAAAATGAGGCTATTTTCTTTCACTCTCCTTTAAATTTACAGCCAATTCAGTTGAGGGATACTTTGAACATTACGAAACTCGCTTGTGGTCGCAAGTAGGCTTCAAATGAAGTTCCTGTGAAAAGCCCCTAGTCTCCACATTCCGCCGCCTGTTTGGGGAGGCTGGTACGGGAAGTCATTATCTCTGAAGTTTTTTAAAAATCCCTTCCTCTTCTGAGGCTACTGGCTAGAGCTGGGGTTCTTTGGCATTGGAAGGCCCACAAGACTATCTCCAACTTGCAATTATTCACGACGCCTGACCCTGGGCGGTGATGACTGGTAGGCTAATTGACTGTGGCAGCATCACCATCCAGGCTTACCTTGTTGTCACCTGATGGCCATTGAAAATTTCTGGATATCACTGCCTCATGGATCTTGTTCTTCAGATGGGTTTCCACCTCACCTCTTTGTTTCAAAATCACTAAAAGTAGAATTGTAATGATGGAGTTTACCGGAGGCCAGATTCTAAGGGGTTTATTTCAGGGGATGGAGGTCTTGTGGCACAGTGGGTAGTATCCCTGCCTCTGAACCAGAAGCTCCGGGCTCAGGTCCCATCCCAGGACTTGATGACCAAGGAAGGTGCGTTCATAACGGGGCAAACAGGTTGAATATAAACATCCTTCCAAGATGCCAATGGCAGGTGGTAGAAGTGGGACAGACTCCTGGTCAGTCATGCTTGATGTGGGGTGGGGCCCCTCAAGCTATAAGCTTCTGGCAACAGACCAGCCACCTGTTCCAGGTAACACCTACGATGGGAACAATTGATAAAACCGACCTATGCACCACTATGTGCGGCAAGAGAAACAAAAATTTCAGGAGTGCCTCACTGGACAGGAAGGCAGATTGATGAACTGAGCTCAAAGCTTAGAGTTCCCAATTTGCCAGTGTTTAATTGATGACAAGCAAAACAAAAAACATGGCGAATTGAACATGGCACCTCAATGCCCAAGCTTGATCCACAGTGCCACTGAATGAGACTTTGCATTAGTATCAGAGCACTGCAAAATGTACTCTTCAATAATTATCTCCTACAAATGATGACCAGGTTGTACTTAAGGTTGTTGACTTAAAATGGCCTCCAATGCAGTAAATTAAAAAGGTGTAGTTATCTGGATGACAAATACGTAATGAGGAATCTAGCAATTCAATCAAAAAAATTAGTGATGTGCTTGTAACTGCTGTAAACTTATAAAAGCTGATGACAACATAAGATATTTAGACCTTTGAATTAGATGTCAATTGATTATTCGACTATAAAATTGCTATTCAACTTCTGAGGTCACCACTAGCTGAATGAAAATTGTTGCTCCTTTTTTTTTGTCTTGATTTTCTTCCTGGTAAATCAGCAATGAACCTGCATTCTGATTTACTACAAGATTGTCCCTTTTGGCATCTCTGTAAAGATCATGAGGTCTAATGCTGATTTGCTGGAGTGTAATAAGATTCAAGTGATTTTTTTTTTAAAGTCAGAGTTTAATTTTGCTCGTCTGATTTCTCATTTCCTCCTGTTTTTGTTCCTTATTTTCTCCAACGGTCTGCTGAATCACGCCATCCAATCAACACACAATATGACAACCCATGTTTCCGTCTGTATGTTGTGCACCTGCTGCTCCTTCCCAAAAAAAACACCTTCCTTTGCATCCTGCCAACATCAATCATCCATGAACAACATCAACATGTAGCAATGGGTTGGTTTCATCAATTTAAGAAATCTTTTGATTGGAATTGGGTTTGCTTTTTAATTAGCGCTCTTTTTTTCTGTTGACTCGGTGCATGCAAAAAAGAGAAAAGCGAAGCTCTTTCATGTCGACCCGCTGCCTTGTGTTCTGACATGCAGGGGTGGGTAGGGTACCCATTTCTGGCAGCGTACCCCTTCCAAACCTGCTTTCCTTTTCCCAAGCTAGCGATGGACTTTGGAGTAAACAACCTTTGTATTCCACATAAAATATAGCAGGAGGTACAAAGAAATGGAATGGATGGAGGAAAGGAATAAGACAAAATAGAATAAATGTATCGTTCTTGTGTTTTATAATTAAATAGATTTTCCCACTAATAATAACAAATAGTTCTCCTGTAGTGCGCTTTATATACTCAGCATTACGATTAACTTTGTGGGTTTTTTTGTGTTAATTTTAAATAAATTGTTTTCTTTAAAGAAATAATTAATTACCATTGGTGGGATTGGGTTGGAGGAGCTATTCAGTGTAGGGTGGGTTAGTGTGGAGCTACTCACTAAACCGAGGACAATTCAATGATTGTTTGGCTTGCTCACTTCAATTCAGCTCTCTTACACAATCATTCTTCCCAGAGAGTTCCCATGTTGGTATTTATCCACACAGGCTGCTGAAAATAAATTGCGGCAAAGAAACATTAGAGAAATGTAGATGGGGGGGGGGGGGGGGGGGGGGGGGGGGGGGGGGGGGGCGGTGGTGGGGGGGGGGGGGGGGGGGGGGGGGGGGGGGGGGCATCCAGATGAGCTAAGTGCTTTACATTTGGCCTAACAATGGCTTTTTAAATTGAGATGATTTGGAGTGCTCATCGTTAGTACTAGCAGGATTGCTCGAGTCAGGGCAAGTCTATCACATCCCACACAAGCATGTCAGAAATATTGATCAAATATGTTGCAATTGCAGAGGAAATCTCTGAGAAACATCCATATTTATCAGGCCGGTTTAGTTTGGAACCTGGTTAAGAGAAAGGATAGCGTAGCTTAAACAGAGAAAATGGGGGCAATGTAAGGTTAGTGAAAAGCAGAAGGAGCAATTTAAGCCCCTCTTCTGAAGCCTTGTAACTTGAAAGCGCAAGTCACTGATGATAACTGTCAGAGGTAACGCCTTACTGAGGCAGAGCTGTCCATGCTAAGATTCGTACAATCAACATGTTTCGGTCAAAGAAAAATCAACAAACTAAACCATGTTTCTGTCAAAGAAAAAATGCCACTCATTTTGGAAGAAAGCCCAGAGTGGAGTCTTCTTCTATGATAAAAGATCAAATCACAAGTCAAAGTAGTATGTGTTCGCCAGAAATTCTAATAACCCATCAGTGGCTCAAATTCATCGGAAGCGATAGGTAATATGTGCAAGGCTGCATTAACGCTGCTTAGTGAAGCACTGGGGGTCATGAGTATTACTCGGTAGTTGGATTGCAGGTTTGCTTGAAGATTAACAAGCTCTTTGAGTGTTTTCTTCCTTGCCTGATAACGAGGTACTCTATTTAATGAGACCATTCCACCCTTGAGCTCCCTTTATTTAAAAATAGCAGTATCCTTGCGGCAAAGAAATCTAAACTTTAGCTGCTTCATGGAATAATGAACGAGTTGCACCAGACAGAAGTTCTGCAGGACCTCAATCCACTAACAAGGTATTCAGTTCTCCAGAGATGCTGGGAGCTTTGCCCTCGGCCCAATGCACAGTAATTACATGGATCCATTCTCCTGCACGAGAACCAGAGATCATAATGAAAGATCTTCAAATCCCTGTTGATTTAAACTGGAAGGACTGACAAGTGTCTCCCCTCAGTTTTGATGAATATAGTAACTGCTCCTCCCCTCCGTGCCCCCCCCCCCCCCCCCCCCCCCCCCCCCCCGCGACCTCTGCACAGTCTAACATGTTCTATGCTAATTAGATTTATCCTCTGGGCCAGTATTTGATAACATAATTTTATTCTAGGAGTGACAGTATTTTCTTGTCTCTAATGGGGTGATTAACACATTTGACATTTAGTGAAATTAGTGTTAAGTCAGCTGTAACCATTAGATACTATTTTTATTCCAGTCACACATTTCTCTGAATGCATAATTATATTTCACATTCCCCAATGAAAATGCAAAGAAATCTATTCCCTCCTCAAGTGTTGAGTTAGGAAATTAATTTGCATGTCCCTGTGCAAAAGGCTGATATCAGGAATACATAACTCTCCATTTGCCAGTTACTCAAGAAAGCACTTAAGCAGTTAACAGTCGCCCATCCTGCTGATGAGAAAACAAAATGTCGCACCCAGCACTTTAGCGTTGCTTCCACCCTTTTTTCCGATTCTTCTGTGCCAGATTCGACGAACTTTTTTCCCATCTGTTCACTGCAGGGTGAGGCCCAACCAATTTTCACAGATGATTTGTTCTCCTTCCCAAAGAAAATTCAAACCGTAGAAAGGGCAGAACAGTGAAAATGAACACTTGATGCATTCAGCTGCTAGGCTTCTGCTTTCTGCTTTCAAATGGCAACCCCAAACATTGATAACCGAGAAACAGGCGGCTCTAGGTGTAGGGACGGAAATGTAGGGAGCCCGCCAGCCCTAACCTGTTTCCAAAGAAGCAAGCTGCGTCTTTGGTAAGATTCAAGCTGTTTGTACGGATCTTCCGATAGAGTCTGATCCTGATATGCCTCAATCTACAGGGGCTGGAGCAGAAGGGAAAAAATGTAAATCAGAACTAAACATTGAAGGTACAATCTCTGCACAGTAAACAATAACATTTCACTTGGTTGAGACTAGGCAATTGGTTTGGATCTGATTAAATTCTCTTTTTTTAGTTTTACCGTAGAATTCTAAATCGATTGCAGTCTATTTTAAGAAATGGTCAGTTATTGTTGTAAACTCATCATTCAGACTTAAAATCACATTTGGAGTTTTGCGGGATCAAAGTGGTTTAGTCAGAATAAAGGAAACATGTTCATAGTCCCAGGAAAAAGAGGAACAGTCTTTAGTTGCAGAATTCTTTGTCCAAGATATGGTCAGGATTTAGTTTATGGGAAGAAAGAAAGCAGTCTTTTACCTCTTTTCATGGCAATGAAGTCCTTTCCTATATTTCAGAAAATATGCATGATTGTGGGTTTACAATTTACTTTCACAGCTTAGTTTTGCAATTTACTTAACCTTTCCAGTCCAGCCGCTCCCAGGTTCTTGTTCTGGGCAGCACGGTAGCACAGTGGTTGGCACTGTTGCTTCACAGCGCCAAGGTCCTAAGTTCGATTGCTGGCTTGGGTCACTGTCTCCAAGTATCTGCATGGGTTTCGTCGGGGTGCTCCGGTTTCCTCCCACAAGTCCCAAAAGACGTGCTTGTTAGGTGAATTGGACATTCTCCTGTGTGCCCGAACAGGCGCCGGAATGTGGCGACTAGGGGCTTTTCACAGTAACTTCATTGCAGTGTTAATGTAAGCCTAACAACCATTGCTATTCGATCCCAAAGTCTTCCCCATGTACCTGTCAAATAATTCCTTTCCATTGACCGCCTTGTCTAATGTAGCTCAAGAATAGCTCAGTTTTTGGAGTATATTGGGATATATTTCTGATTGCTGACAGAGAAATACAAAATGTGTCGGATTCGATGCTCAGGAGGGCAAAAATAATTTTTGAGGCACCTGTTTATTCAGAGGAGCCCAGAAGAGCTGACTGAGGGCATGACTACAATATTTACTCTCGTGCATTAATGATGCTTTTACCTCAGGAATGGTACAATCCCAATTGTTGGTTACAACCCAAGCTTGCCATTGATCCGGCTGGGCAGGAGAGGGTTAATATTGTTTGCATGCTTAAATCCGCCTGCTTCTATGTAACAGATGCTTCATGCATGGAATTATAAACATTATTTGCTTAGGTGCATTTGACCGGCATCATCTTTTTGGATTTTAGTTGTCTGTCTGTGGGCTCAACTGTCATTGTATCTGAAAGCAAAGTGTACAAGTCCAGTTTGTCTTAGCGTGGATTCTGTATATGAAATTATATCTGAGCATGGAACAGCTCAGTTTGTTTTAACCAATTTTACTCATTGTTTATTGTCATTCACTTTTAAATAATGGTGTTCAATTTGTTGCATAAAATGGGTACTCTACTGGAAGGCTCCTGACAGGTTACAATAGAAAGGAACACTCCAGAAAACTCTTTAAAATTTGACATCCCTTTTGCAGTTGACTGGTTGGTTCAATGGTAAAGTATCTAATAGCTACCACTTCTCAGTGAGAATCTTGTCAGCAAAGATTAGTCCCATTTGCTGCCAGGCAGGTTAGCCTCAGGAAATCTGTGGCTTTGTCCTGGCAAATGCTCAGTTTAGACGGGCAGCATGGTCGGCACAGGCTTGGAGGGCCGAAGGGCCTTTTCTTGTGCCGAACTTTTTTTTGTTCTTTGTACATCAGTTGATTAATAAAGGAACCAAAATATGCAACAACGCAAGTCTATTAGCATATCCAACAAACACCATTAATATTTTCTACAAATTCATTAACTCAAAGCTAATCAGAAAATAGCTTGCACATTTAATTAGGGGGATAGTTCTTTTGATTAAAAAAACTACCACAGCTACAATGGACCAAATGGCCTCCCTCTCCGTTGATTGCAAATTCTGAATACATTTTTCAGTGCCTGCAAAAAAAAACAAAATGATAAAGTAGAAGACACGTTGAAATGTTTCATGAAGATGATTAAAAACCGTGCCAATTCCGTGACAACTAACCAGTGGAGGGATGGGAACTGGAGGCTCTGGGGAGCTGATGCTCACATTGGATGGACTTTTTAATTATTCCGTGTTTAAAAAAGTGATTTTCTACTTGAATCAGGCTTTTGCAAAGGAAGGCGATACTTCTCCTTCAGGCCATTAGAATGCGCCCGTGGTCGGAATGGCCACGTGTGCTACTATCAACTGAGGTGTCCTTGCCAGTGAGGAAGCACAACATCAACTCAGTAATTCTCCTAAAATTGAGCTTTTATAGATAATTTAGGGCATCGTGTCACTGGGGTCTGTTGAACTTTCTGGATCTGGAATACTATTGTAAGCCAAGCGACTCCTGTTGGTATGTGCAGCATCTCTGGATTTCATGATATGTTTTTCTAGCAGTAATTCTAAACTTTTTAAATTGGTGGCTTTGTCATCTTGTATCTAAATTTTCCATCATAATATTCTGCATCCTCCCTAGCACCAGAATAGTAACAAATGTTTAAAGACATGAGTAGATACTTGTTTTACCCTTGTGCCATTCATTAACCACAACTATTTTGGTGTTTAGAATTGATCTGTACTTCAAATTACTAAAACATCTTAATTTTCTAGAGGTACATTATACAAATTATACAGATTATACAAATTATACAAATATCTTCAAACACTCATCTTTCGGGAATCAAACTTTAACTTGGCCCTGTGTCTTAGGGCAAAGTGTGAGTCGCAATGTGGTCTTATGTCACGATGGTTACTAATAAGGGGGAAACAAATGTCTGGTATTCCAAAACTAGAGGGTAAAATTGTCAAGACGGCCTAAGGTTATATTAATTGTATACTTGAAGCTGAACTTGCGTTTGTAAATGGGAGTGGTTACATTTCTCTTCGGACAGGTATATACTCAAAATAGTTTTATCCTTGGCTATTTCTGTCTTGCTGCAGTACAAGGAATGTACTCAGTGTAAATTTTCTAACCCTGAAAAATGCCCGCAACGTTGTCCTTAAATGTAATTCCCAATTTAGCTCAAATTGCAATGCGTCAAGGGGAGGTAGGGTGAACATTTTAATCAAGTTTAACTTGCTTAGGATGAACCTCTGAAAAATTAATATTATTAAATTCACATATTCCAATTCATGAACTAATGTCTCTGATAAAATGCTCCACGATGAATGCTCCTGTAAAAGATTCACTGCAGTGTGAACCCACTCATATATAGTGATAGGTTTCTGGTTGCTGACCCTACCCTGAATTCTTTTGCTTTTCACCAGGGTAACTTTATCAATCTCAGCTTCCTGCGGTTGTTCAGAGCTGCACGTCTCATAAAGCTCCTACGCCAGGGATACACCATTCGTATTTTGCTCTGGACGTTTGTGCAGTCCTTTAAGGTGCGTTCCAGGATGCCACGGTAAACTGAAAGAAACTGACCAGTGCAGCATAGGCCTGGAGAGAACGAATAGTTAGAACAGGAGGTCTTAAAGCCCATGTAAGAGCAGGAATGAGTTAGGATCAATGGGAGAATCGTTCCGTTTCTTAATAATTGTATGTACCAAGGCTAATTACTTGTGGGGTTTTTTCAAACATGCACAGGACATTGGTGTCATGCGTGGTTGACCTGAGTCTTGTGGTGTAATTGCGCCACCTATTGGTTATTATTTGTCATTTTATCTAGTCTAGCCAGAATGGATGATCAACAAAGGTAGTTATTAAGTGAGCTGAAAGTTTGATAAAACGTCCATCCATTTGTTGTCATTGCACGGAAGTTGACCTTGAAGCTCGCACTTCAGTTTAATGAATAAAATAACAGCATTTCATGTAAAGATCGCATTTATTTTTTGGAGCCAATTAAATGGAATGGAGGTTCATTGAAACTATGATAAAAGTTCAGTCGGTAGGGTTTTAGCAGGAATGCAGGTGGCTTCCCAATGCTGCCAGCCCAGTCAGAGAGTTGGCAGCTCCAGAGGCTCAGCAGCCCCACCAGGAGAGATGGGCACTGCTGGGGCAGCTCGGATAGCAAGAGGGCATCTGTGGCCCCTGAATTTGTGGCATGAGGCCTCCAGTTTGAATGAACCCTTGGGCATCTGCAGGGTACAGATTCCATGAAACTGGCATCCTGCCCACACAATGCTGCGCCTGCTCTGCTGCCGACAAAATGCCAGGGAGCCGGGAAAATAGGGGCCTTATTTAACTTTGCTGCTTGCCTCCACATGTCACTGGAGATTTTTCACGGTGGCGGAACTGTGTCCGTTAGCCATCCCAATTCACCTCCCTGATATCCTTGATATTTGGAACCATGTCACCTTCCCTAGCACATTGGAAACTTTCATGAGCTGTAATCACTGTGTACCACTGCCTAGAGCAGATTAAATGTGGCATAAATAGGTCTATAAGAGAGTGGCTGATCCTAATCAGACCAGAATCTAACTAGTATTTTTTCATGTGGTGTCTCAGCAAACCATAGCTCACCATGATGTTAAGTACTGGTGGTATTAAAGTTCTCGTTAATTAACATGAATAATTGTAAATATGGTTGATTTAAGTGCAGAAATAATCAATGTATTGGCATAACACACCACCTTTTGGTCATCCATAGACTTGAATTTAAAACCCATTCAGGTAGAAACATCTTTTTCAATTGAGATACAAGGCAAAATGTCAAGTTCCTTGTGCATTGACATTAACTGCAATGCTAAAGAGAAATGCTGTTTATTTAGTAACCCTGATAATTTTGCAAGTTGTGGCTTTCAGTCACAAAAAACAAAAAAATTCTTTCTTGTGCATTGAGCGGATGAGTATTCCACAAGACAGCGGAAGATAAAAGAACACTATTCTGAGGGAGACCGACTGTGGTAATGCAACTTTCACAAAAAGAGCCCTTATGTTATTCCAAGACTAAATAGACTGTTGATTCATATCTTTAATTGAAGTCCTGGCTGTTTTGACTTGGCCATCAAAAAGCTTGAGAACCTGAGTATAAATGTTAGAGAGCAAAAGTGCAAGGAGTGGTTCAAATAAAACATTCAAGCTCTTCAACTGAGTGCTTAAGCACTGATTTTTTTATTTTGTGAATTGTTGTTTAAGAAAGAGACAGGATGTGAAAGCTTTTCGTCTTGCATTCATCAGGACAGGTAAAAGAGTACCAAATTTCAAAGGGACCAACAATTTATGCTGTATGAGAAAAGCTGCTGTTTGGTTGGCAAGTTGTCTTTGATTGGTCAAGGCATTACCATGGAGAATGCACCAGGGAAAAATTACTCCCCCCCCCCCCCCCCCCCCCCCAAAAAAAAAACTTTTGTTTAAGTTCAAAGAAGGCAAGTTAACTCTGGTTGAGGTATTTCCATGGGGAATGCACCAGGGAACAGTTGTTTCCCCCATGCTTTTGTTTGATTGCAAAAGGTACCATTCTTTCGGCTTGCAGATCACAGGGCTCTGTGCTCGTGGAGTGCCAGAAGAATTTTACTAATGGCCATAAAATATACTGAGAAAATCCCACAAAAGCAGGTGGTGTCAAATTGATGCTTAGTATTTATTGAGACTCTATTAATGTTCCATGGACTCAGATTAATTCAAACATACTATAATATCGAGCCAACAAACTGTTTTGTGAGCATAGAAAGCAAGATATTAAGCTAACGATGCAGAATCCTGTACATTGTATTTAATATTGCAATGGATATCTGAATGTTTCCTATGGTGTTGGTTGACATGTATGTTTTTCAGTGTTGCTTAACTTTAAGTTTCTTTTTCAGGCGTTGCCGTATGTCTGCCTCCTGATTGCCATGTTGTTTTTCATCTATGCCATTATTGGGATGCAGGTCAGTGCAGCTAATATTGCAAAAAGCTCTAATGTAGTTTATGCTGAAGAAAAGTCTATCACTCACTGTCACACCTATGAAAATTGGAAGTTATGTTAAATGTACCTGCTATCCACATTGCACATTAATCAGTTGGCAGGGCACCTTTCCCCCAATTCAGAGGAAATATTTAATAAAATGCCCTTAGACACTTGAAAATAAAATGCAAACCTATTTTAAAACTTAGAAATGTATGTCCAATTCACAGTGGGCAATCAATATTTAAACATTGCGAAGTCGTCAGCAAAGGTTTGTTGCTCTCACTGTCCCTCTGGGTCCCAAGGATGTTGAAATTAATCCCATTCTGAGGTTTGGCTGATTTAGACATATACCGTAATAAAACAAAGCGCAGTGGTGTTGTCCTAATAGAGTTTGCATCATACATGTGTCTCGATTGATGGACTAGATGGGTGTTGATAATCTAATGGTATTGTTTAACGAATAGGAAGAAGCACGGTAGCACAGTGGTAGCACTGTTGCTTCACAGTTCTAGGGTCCCAGATTCGATTCCCGGCTTGGTCACTGTCTGTGTGGAGTCCGCAGGTTCTCTCTGTGTCTGTGTGGGTTTCATCAAGGTGCTCCCGTTTCCTCCAAGAAGCACCGGAAGACAAATGCATTATTTTTAATATTTTGTTATTGCTACTAAATTGAGAGATGAACATGATGGCCAATGTGTGCAAGAGATGGGTCCCCTCAAATATCAATGAGAGAAATTATCTGTTAATCTGTTTCGGTGGTTGAGTCTTGAGAAATGTTGGCTTGACCACTCACTGAAACCATGGAATCTTCTCCAGCCCATCCAAATAGGCCGATGTAGCTCAGTTCAACAATTCAACCGTGCAACATAGAAATCTCTATCCAGATAATTCAGGGAGGGCATAAGTCCCTGATGCTCGATTTAGCTCTGGACGTTCAGTGGCTATTCCAGTTAGGAGTGCATGTACCAAAAACACACAAACCTGATTTCCATTGAGCAAAGTTGCTTGTTTTATCTGCAAAACCTATCCATTGCAAAAAGAGAAGTTTCAAGGTTTATAACACATGTTCCATCCTGAAAGAAGATACCCCTTTCTGAACCACTGTGAAAGCAAGTTTGTTGATTCAGTGCAACATTGATCCTTCCCTACTTGAGATGGAACATCATTCAGATCCCTGATATAACTGTTCCTGATTCATGTATAAGACGCTAGGTCGGGCCAATGAAATGAAAGTACCATTTTGCCATTTAGTTGCATTGGTTGACTTAATAAGATGTTGCACCTTCATGCATTCAATTTTACGTTATACTTAGTTACAATCGTATTTTGCATATTAATTGTTCTGTATTTTAAGGATAACTTTGTAATTCAAATAATAAAGTAAAATCAGTAGATTCAGTTTCATTATTTAAAATTGTTCCCAAATTGATCTAAAATCCAATTGTGTTATACGATATGATGTAGCCCTGTTTCATACTGCATCAGATATTGCCCAAAAAGTTAATGCGACGAAGAACGAAGCTGAACACATTCACATTTCTTTTCTCTTTTTTAAGGTATTTGGCAACATTGCACTCGACGATGATGGTGCAATTAATCACCACAACAATTTTAGGACATTCTTGCAAGCCCTAATGCTCTTGTTCAGGTAAAACAATGGAAAAACCTCAATGAAAATAAAATAGGGTTTATTGTGCTAAGTGACCTGTCTATCAGATAAGCTATGGCCACAATGGCAATTGTTATGATATAATTCTGATTTAAATGAACCATTTCAATAACATACGGCCTGAATTTCCTCGAAGCTTTTGTCAATCTCTTCACTTCAGACCATGGATCTCAACATCTAGAAAGCGTTGAGCAATGTTATGCAAATGCATAGCTATTACATAGAAAGCATTCTCAATTTTTTTAAAATTGGGAGTACAAGGCCCATAGCTGTCACAGAGGTTGGTCAGATTAAAATTTACAAGGAGGGGGGTGGGGGAGGGGGGGGGGCGCGGCACAGTGCTGCAGTGTTTAGCACTGCTGCCTCACGGCACCAAGGACCCGGGTTCGATCCTAGCTCAGGGTCACCGTTCGTGTGGTGTTTGCACATTCTTCCCGTGTTTGCGTGGGTCTCACCCTGACAACCCAAAGATGTGCAGGGTATGTGGATTGCCCATGCTAAATTGCCCCTTTAAAAAAAATTGTTTTAAAAAGTTACAAGAGGAACCAAGATATGGGACTGGATTCTCCACTGTCAGGAATCTCCGTTGCACGGCAGTGCATCCACGCCCGGGAATTTCCTGACAGCGTGGAGCTGTCCACAATGGGAAAACCCATTGGCTGGATGGCAGGACGGAGAATCCTGCCCCCTGGTGTTTCGGTTTTTAAAAACTGAAAAATGTAATAAGAAGGGAACCCCAGGGGAGGCCTGGGTATCTACGGTTTCGAGCTTGTGATAAAGAATGTGTTGGAGCAGAAGAGTGAATCCTGATGGCAACACAGTATGATATAACGAGGGAGGGCACAGGATGCCTCATTTTCTTTTCAGTCAAAGGAGATAGTGAAGTCAGTGATGTCACCCCGGCAAACAAATCAGAATTGGTAGTTGTCACTTTGATTTGAGAGTGTCGTGAAGAAACTATGGGCAGGATTCTCCGGCCGTGTCCGCCCGGCGACTGGAGATTCCCTCCCGAGGTCAATGGACTTTTCCATTGTGCGCATCAAGCCCGTGGCATTCTTGAGGTGGGAGGGGAGGAAGAATCCAGCCCAATGTTTCCTGCATTGTATGGAAAGGACACTGAATTAGAAGAGTTGGGTGGTGTGCAGGAGTCAGTGGTTCAAATAAGTCACAGAGTGGGAGAGAGATCAGAGTTCTGGGACTCCTAAATTAATAGAAGAGCAGTCAGAGGATAAGAAATGTCTTGCTGCATAGAAGAACAATTTGGAAGGAAATTGGAGAACCACATACATAGTTTTAGAGGGAGACCATTTTGAATCATAGAATGGAAAGAACAAAACCACTCTACCCTCTGTCTCCATGCCAGCTCATTTAGTTCCATTCCCCTACTTTTTCCACCAATTGCCCTGCAATTTCTTTCTATTCAGACAATTCCCTCTTCAAAGCCATGATAGAACCTTCTTCTCCTCACCCTCGGGCAGTAAATTCCAGGTTCAAAATATTCACTGCATAAAGAAGCTTTTCCTCGTGTTGCCTTTTGTTCACTGGCCAATGCTTTTCCTCGTGTTGCCTTTTGTTCACTGACCAATCACCTTAAATTGGTGTCCTCTGATTGTCACCCATTATGGCAATGGAAACAGTTTCTCCTCATCAACCTTCTCCAGATCATGATTTTGAACACTTTTATCAAATCTTCTTTTAACCTTCTCTTTAATGAGAGCAGCCCCAGCTCATGCTACCCATATAACTGAAGTCCAGCATCCCTCAAACCACTCTCATAAATTTTTTTTGCGACCTCTCCAATGTCTTCACATCCTTCCTAAAGTGTGGCATCCAGAACTGGATACAAAACTCCAGTTGAGGTTGAACCAGTGTTCTATAATAGTTCATCGTAACTTCATTGCTTTTGTATTCAATGCCACTGCTTATAAAACTTGGTTAAAGTCCAACAAGTTTGTTTCGAATCACTAGCTTTCGGAGCACAGCTCCTTCCTCAGGTGAATGATCCTCTCCACTTTGAGCCGGCAGTTTGCGGCGTTGACGGTAGCCATGATGTGGAGATGCCGGCATTGGACTGGGGTGAGCACAGTAAGAAGTCTTACAACGCCAAGTTAAAGTCCAACAGGTTTGTTTCAAATCACTAGCTTTCGGAGCACAGCTCCTTCCTCACCTCCTTCCTCACTTTAAGCTGGTGTTGTAAGACCTCTTACTGTGCTCACCCCGTCCAACGCTGGCATCTCCACATCATGACTGTTTATAAAGCCCAGGGCCCGTAACGCTTCCCTAACCACTTTCTCAAGCTGCCCCGCCACCTTCATTGATCTATGTGCATGCACTCTCAGGTTCCTTTGGTCCTTCAGCCCCTATTTATTTTATATTGTCTCTCTTTTTTCCGACCAAAATGCATCAATTCCCAGTTATCTGCATTAAGATTTGTCTGCCCATTTCACTAGCCTGTCTATGTCTTCTTGCAATTTATCACTATCCTTCTTCCATTCCACAATGCCTCCAAGTTCTGTATCATCTGCAAAGTTTGAAACTGGCTCCTGCATCATCGGCAGCTGTCCCTTACTTCAAGGATGACGTCTACTCAGAGTCATGGATTTGTGCCATGTGTCATCACGTGAATGAACAGGCCAATTCTTAATCCACAGATTTTTGGGCACAAGGGACGGAGCAATGCTGGGGGGCAACGCCAGGTCGAGGTGCCAGGGGTACCTTCCTTTGAGGAGCTCCATGGTAGGGGGTTTCCCATGTCCATGGGGGGTGGGGTGAAGGGTTCCCTGTGTGCGTATGTGTGGGTGGGTGTTTCCCTGTGTGCACGGGGAGTAGAGTCCCCCTTGTCCGTGGGGGGTTCTGTTTGTTCATTTTTAGTGTTGGCTATCAGGATCAACTTGAGGCCCACCACCTAAGTATCATGTCGGCATAGGCACAGCTACAGTGACAGGACGGCTTGTGGGGGCATTCCACACCCCTCAACCTTCTCCCAGGGAAGAGCTGCAGCTCTCTTTTTTTTAAATGTTTACAATAGATACTGAGAGTGTGCCTGCATCTTGAGGTGCCCATTTTCTGCCCGAGCTTCATCGGCAAGCCACTCCTTCAGGAAGGCTCACTGGCTGAGAGTACCATGCCACTGCCCTCAATTGATCGGCAAACGCTCCCACAGCCATTAATTAGCCTTTCATTCAAAAACTACGAAATGCATGTCGCATTGCTGTCATGCGATATCATAGAATCCTTACAGTGCAGGAGGAGACCACACGGCCCGTAAAATCTGAACTGACCCTCTTGAAAGAGCACCCCATCTAGGCCCACACCTCCACCCCATCCCGGCAATCCAGTAACCCCATCTAACCTTTTGGCAATTCAGCAGGGCCAATCCACCTAACCGGCATGCACATGTTTGTGGGACTGTGGGAGGAAACCGGAGCACCGGAGGAAACCCATGCAGACACGGGGAGAACATACAAACTCCACACAGACAGTGACCTAAGGCTGACTTTGAACCCGGGTCACTGGTGCTGTGAGGCAGCAGTGCTGACCACTCTGCCACCATGCTGCCCTAGGAAGACCAGGATCAGGAAATTATCCCAATGTCCCAGTGCAAAAATGAAAATCCGGCTCAATATTTCAGCTTGGTGTACTTTTATCCTCAAAGCAAAGGCAAGTGGGATGAAAAGCAATTGAAGAGAGTGTTAGATGAGGCAAGACAGGAATGCAGATTTTCCACAAGTTGGAAAGAATTACCATCAGATTCAACACACTTCCTGCAGTTCAGACAGTAGAGGCTTAGAAAAATCTATTGCCGATAAAATCTACTGCTAACGCAAAGAGTTAAATAGAAGGAGGGAATTTAAGGTTTTCCGCAAAGATCATTGGGATTCAAAGTAGGGGAACAAAACAAACCTTTGAGAGTGAACAACTGTACTGTTGGAATTGAAGTGTGAGGTGGGGATTCACAAAAATTGAGAGAGACAGCTTTGGCAGGAGACCTGATAGATTGGACAGCAAAACAACCCTTGATGCTTCCTTTCAACAGAGTTGCATTTATCAATTCAAACAGTGGTTTCAGAGAATTTGCAGTGAGAAATAATCTTGGCTCGGGCTGCTCCTGACAGTTCAAAACTCCAAATTGTAGATGGTAGAATATTTATGAGGCTGCAGAAAGACAGGCATAATTTAACTGAGACTTGGTGCCAGATCTGACAGAAGGCGAGCAGGGAGGAATGATAGTCCGAAATATTATTTAGATCCTTTTTCTTCTGTAAAAGAAGCTGTTCTGCTACATCTGAAATGCATTTCGTTACTAGATCATAATCCTCTGAGATGTCCCCATATGAAAAGTGGTAGGAATAGTAGTCTTTCTAACTGTTGCTCCCAGGCTCTATTAGCATTTTCTTTTAAAATGAAAAATAGAATCAGGCTCCAAATTTCAGTTATTGTCTCCAATAATCTTGGGCTAGATTCTCCAAAAATAGGGCTATGTCCCCACGCTGGTGTAAATACGCTGGTGTCAAGTCATTCCTGAAAAAAATGTAGTGCAATTCACTTATCTGCAGGGGGCTAGCACGGACATGGGGAGCTTCATGTAGCTTCGGCTGCGGATATGGGCCCCCGCAATTCCTGTTCCAGGTCCGCGCATGCACATGGCGGTGGCCTCCAGCGGCCGCGCCTAGCGCCATGGCAGACTCGGACCGCGGATCAGCACTCAAAAAGAAGGTTCCCCCTGATCTGACCCACCCGATTGCTGCTCCGGCCACCCATAAGGCCCCCTCTTGTGATGGATCCCCCCCGCCCCCCACCAGGGCGGCCGTGGACTGAGTCCGCGGCCAACACGCGTGAGTCCCAACTGGCCAGATGTGGTTAGAACCACGCCGTCGAGAAATCGGCCGTTCGGGATCGGAGTATCACTGGGAGGGCCTCTGGCAATGGCCTTCCAGCCGTGCGGGAGAATGGCGCAGGGGCCCGATTCTTCACCCCGCGCCAAACACAATTTTGATGTGGGGCTGCGGAATATCCAACCTCTTGTGTTTGGAGTTGGATATTTTACCGGTGGAGCTACAGACAGGTTGCTGCCTTTCACTGCCGGTGAGTCTGAAGCACCACCATCCCAAACCCAATGGTTTGGTGTCATAATGACTTTACATAGCATTTTACAGAGGTTTTCTTGCTAGTTTTTATCCTCGTCTTCTAAAGGTTCAAACTCATGTTCATCTACGATTCTGTGGCCAGGGACAACCATTGGAACAGCTCACTCGACATGTGATTCTGTGGGCTTTTGACCATCTGTTTTGCTGTGGAAGCCAAGATAGCCCTAGCTCAGAACCTACCTCCCAGCCAATAGCAAGGAGGAGTATTGAACTTGGCTAACATTTACTTCTACCCCAGGGACATTGAAGTCAATTGTTGCACCTTAACTACTGCTCAGCTAAAATCTGTGAATTAGCACTGCTACCTCAACGCCAGGGACCCACCCGGGTTCAATTCCTATCTTGGGTCTCTGTCTGTGCGAGTCTACACGTTCTCCCCGCATCCGCGTGGGTTTGCTCTGGTTTCCTCCCACAGTCCAACGATGTGCCCGTTAGGTAGATTCCCCATTCATAATTGTTCCTTTGTGTCCAAGCGTTAGGTAGGTTATGGGGATAAGGTAGGGGAGTGGGCCTAGGTAGGATGCTCTTTCAGAGGGTCAGTGTAGACTCGCTGGCCTATGACAGAACTACTGCTTCAAACGTCGATGAGTCATACATCCACAAATTATTTTAGCGCTTCTTAATAACTTTTGTATCTGATAATTCCCAGACAAAGAATCTTGGGCGGAATTCTCCGCAACGGCCGACGCCGTCGTGAAACCCGGAGTGTTTCACGACGGCGTTGGAGGCCGCTCCTCGCCCCCTATTCTCCCCCCCCCCCTCCCCCCCGGGGGGCTAGAAGCGGCGTTTCGTGAAACTCGGCCGCCGGGCCTTGATGCTGGTGGCGGCGCCTTAGTGACGTCAGCCGTGCATGCCCAGGTTGGCCAGCGCCAACCCGCGCATGTGCGGTTGCCGTCTTCCCCTCCGCTGCCCCGCAAGACATGGCGGCTTGATCTTGCGGGGCAGCGGAGGGGAAAGAGTGCATCTCTTAGAGACGCCGGCCTGACGATCAGTGGGCACCCATTGCGGGCCAGTCCCCTCCCGAACACGGCCGTGGTGCTCGATCCCCTCTCTGCCCCTCACAGGCCCCAAACTTACCTTTCGCGCTATTTTCACGCCGGCAGCGACCAGGTGTGGTTGCTGCCGGCGTGAACAGGTCGGGAACGGCAGGCCGCTCGGCCCATCCAGGCTGGAGTATCGCAGGTCGCCGTGAAAAACGGCGGCCCGCGATTCTTCGAGCGGCATGTCTCAAAACGCGACACGCCATTTTGGGGGGGGGGGTGGGAGAATCGCGGGGGGTGCCAGAGCGGCCCTCCCGCAATTCTCCCACCCGGCCTGGGGAGCAGAGAATCGCTCCCCTTATAACACAGATAGCGATCTTTGAGCACATTATGCCTATTCCGGATCTTTGAATGTGTTGCCCAGTTTAGTTCTGCACCACTCTTTTTCACCTGTGACGTGCAAATTATTTGCCTTTAAGTCTCATTGCCCGTTGAAAATGCTGAATGAATCCATTCCACCATTCTTTCAGTTAATGCATTCCAGATCTGTGCAACCTTCTGCCTGAAAATAATTCTCCTTGATCCTCATCTAATTCTTTTCTATTTTTACATTTAAAAAAAAAACATTTATGGGATGTGGGCATCACTGGACAAACCAACATTTATTGCTTATCCCTAACTTCCCTTGAGAAGGTGGTGGTGAGCTGCCTTCTTGAACCACTGCAGTTCCTGTGGTGTAGTTACACCCATAATGCAATTGGGGAGGGGGGGGGTTCCAGGATTTTGACCCAGTGACAGTGAAGGAACGGTGATATATTTCCAAGTCAGGATAGTGAGTGACTTGGAGGGGAACTTCCAACTGTTGGTGTTCCCATGTGTCTGCTGTCCTTGTCATTCTAGATGGTAATAGTCGTGGGTTTGGAACGTGCTGTCTAAGGATCCTTGGTGAGTTCCTGCAGTGCATCTTGTATATGGTACACATGGCTGCCACTGTTCATTGGTGGTGGAGGAAGTGAAAGTTTTTGGAAGGGATGCCAATCAAGCAGACAACCTTGTCCTGGGTGGTGTTGAACTTATCAGTGTTGTTGGAGCTGCACTCATCCAGGCAAGTGAGGAGTATTCTATCACGCTCTTGACTTGTCGCTTGTAGGTGCTGGATAGGATTTGGGGAGTCAGAAGGTGAGTTACTCACCGCAGAATTCCTAGCCTTTGACCTGCTCTTGTAGCCAGAGTATTTATGTGGCTAGTCCAGTTCCATTCGTGGTCAATAGTAACCCTCAAGATATTGTTAGTAGGAGATTCAGCGATAGTCATGCCATTGAATGTCAAGTGCGATGGTTACATTGACTCTTGTTGGAGCTGGTTATTGCCTGGCACTTGTATGTCACAAATGTTACTTGCTATGACTGTTTGCCTGAGGAAACTATTTATCCCAACTTGCTCTATCAAAAGCACCCATAATTTTCAATAGCCCTTAACTTCTCTGCTACATAGAGCCAAAAGACATAGGAGCAGAATTAGGCCATTCGGCCCATCAAGTTTGCTCAGCCTTTCATGGCTGCTATGTTTCTCATCTCCATTCTCCTGCCTTCTCCCCATAACCCTTGGTCTCCAAAGAGGACAATCCCAGCTTCTCCAATACCCCACATAACTGACACCTCTCATTTATGGCATCATTCCGGTGAACCTCTTTGTTACGTTCTCCAAGACCTTGATATCCTAAAATGTGATATGAATGTCCACAGTTGCATTTAATTTTATTTTGTGAAGGTGGGTCAGAATTGATTGCTATCTTGTTGCTCATTTGATTGAAAACAATGTGCTTAACTTTGTCTACCTAGTGAAACTCAAAGTTTATAAGGCGCTAGAAAGTGTTGAATTGTATTAATGAAACTTTAATCATATATTTTGTTTGCAGGAGTGCCACCGGAGAAGCCTGGCATGAAATTATGTTGGCATGTCTGAGCAGAAGCCCATGCGATCCTCACTCAGGCATAGAAAGAAATGGATGTGGAAATGATTTTGCCTATTTCTACTTTGTGTCTTTCATCTTCCTTTGTTCATTTCTGGTAGGTTTGAATTTTCATAACACCTTGCCAAACCGTCAAGCACAAACAGTACCTGACTTTATTTCAAGCTTTTTTCCTATGCAATACGGTATTTGATCCTTTGAGCTGGTCAGTGAAATTCTTCTACATAATGCACGTCACCTCCATCAACCACAGCACAACATATGTAGGGCTATTTAAATGCAAATGAGGAATTTGCTTGGGAGATGCTCATTTCAAATTAAGGGAGAATTTAGAGTACTTTCTGCAGTTCAAGCCTGGATGTGGGCCCGTCATCGTTTTTGACACAGTCCTTGGCTAACTGCCTGCACTACAAAAGGATATACACATTTAAACTCAGCACATTTTACAAAACCCCATTATTCTTCCCTTTTGCTTTGAACTTCATACAAAAGGTCGGTTGTTCAGCAAACCATCTTGCAGCTTAGTATAGTGACTGTATCTCTGATCGTGTTCTCCAGGAAAACCTTCAGCACCCTCCGGGTCTCCTCTTGGACCAAACCCAAAGTATACTCAACACCAACATGGTGACCCAGGTGATGGATCGCTAGTATGGTGATGCCATGCATGTTACCGCAAAACACTATATGATGCCAATTGGCTCTGCCTTTTTCTAGTTCTTCCTCTTTGCCTGTGTCTCAGACATGATGATTCTTCAGTCAAAGCACTGCTGAATGAGCTGCGCTTTGTGCTTGCTTTGACCATGTTCAGTCAGAGTGCTTTAGACCTTAACACAAGGCATAAACTATAAAGAGATGACAAATTTCTCCCATCACCTAGCAAGCATTACCCAGTGGTTAGCACTGTTGCCACACAGCACCCGGGACCCAGGTTCAAATCCGGCCTCGGGTGACTGTCTATGTGGAGTTTGCACGTGCTCCCCATATCTACATGGGTTTCTTCCGGGTGATCCGATTTCATCCCAGTGCAAAGATGTGCAGATTAGGTGGAATGGCCATGCTAAATTGTCCCTTAATGTCCAAAGGTTAGGTGGGGTTATGGGGTTACTGGGATAGGGTGGGGAGTGTGCCTAGCTAGGGTGCTCTTTCAGAGGGTCGGTGCAGACTCAATGGACGGAATGGCCTCCTTCTCCACTGTAGGGACTC
Source organism: Scyliorhinus canicula (assembly GCF_902713615.1). NCBI lineage: Eukaryota > Metazoa > Chordata > Chondrichthyes > Carcharhiniformes > Scyliorhinidae > Scyliorhinus > Scyliorhinus canicula. The sequence continues at coordinate 35,840,906 of NC_052166.1, read as the reverse complement.
TATGATTCTATGAAGATGAATGGGTCTCCAAAGCAGACAATTATTACCTATGCAGAATTAGTGAGTGTTTTGAACTGCTTAATTATCAGTGGAAGACACACTGGAGGGCTCCAAAAGTGGAATAATCAAAGAACTGTACAGTACAGAACAGCTCCTTCGGCCCTCGATGTTGTGCCGAGCTTTGTCCAAAACCAAGATCAATCTACCCCACTCCCTGTCATTGTAGTGTGCTCCATGTGCCTATCCAATAACCGCTTGAAAGTTCTTAAAGTGTCCGATTCCACTATCACAGCCGGCAGTCCATTCCACACCCGAACCACTCTCAGAGTAAAGAACCTACCTCGGACATCCCTGGTTTAGCTCACTCAGCTAAATCGCTGGCTTTTAAAGCAGACCAAGCAGGCCAGCAGCACGGTTCGATTCCCGTACCAGCCTCCCCGGACAGGCGCCGGAATGTGACGACTAGGGGCTTTTCACAGTAACTTCATTGAAGCCTACTTGTGACAATAAGCAATTTTCATTTCATTTTCATTTCCTATATCTCCCACCCTGAACCTTTTAGTTATGCCCCCTTGTAACAGCTACATCCACCCGAGGAAATAGTCTCTGAACGTCCACTCTATCTATCCCCCTCATCATCTTATAAACCTCTATTAAGTCACCTCTCATCCTCCTCCGCTCCAAAGAGAAAAGCCCTAGCTCCCTCAACCTTTCCTCATAAGACCTACCCTCCAAACCAGGCAGCACCCTGGTAAATCTCCTTTGCACCCTTTCCAATGCTTCCACATCTTTCCTATAGTGAGGTAACCAGAAATGCACACAATATTCCAAATGTGGTCTCACCAGGGTCATGTACAGTTGCAGCTTAACCCCGCGGCTCTTAAACTCAAGCCCCCTGTTCATAAACGCTGACACACTATAGGCCTTCTTCATGGCTCTATCCACTTGAGTGGCAACCTTCAGAGATCTGTGGACATGAACCCCAAGATCTCTCTGTTCCTCCACATTCCTCAGAACCCTGCCGTTGACCCTGTAATCCGCATTCAAATTTTTTCTACCAAAATGAATCACCTCGCACTTATCAGGGCTAAACTCCATCTGCCATTTTTCGGCCCAGCTCTGCATCCTATCAATGTCTCTTTGCAGCCTACAGCAGCCTTCCACCTCATCCACTACTCCACCAATCTTGGTGGCATCAGCAAATTTACTGACCCACCCTTCAACCCCCTCCTCCAAGTCATTGATAAAAATCACAAATAGCAGAGGACCCAGCACTGATTCCTGTGGTACACTGCTGGTAACTGGTCTCCAGTCTGAAAATTTTCCATCCACCACCACCCTCTGTTTTCTATGTAATCGCCAGTTGCTTATCCAATTGGCCAAATTTCCCTCTATCCCACACCACCTTACTTTCTTCATGAGATGACTATGGGGAACCTTATCAAATGCCTGACTAAAATCCATGTATATAACATCAACTGCTCTACCTTCATCTACACATTTAGTTACCTCCTCAAAGAATTCAATCAAATTTTTGAGGCAAGACTTACCCTTCACAAATCCGTGTTGACTATCCGGGATTAAGCTGCATCTTTCCAAATGGTTATAAATCCTATCCTTCAGGACCTATTCCATTAACTTACCGACCACCGAAGTAAGACTTACCGGCCTATAATTACCAGGGTCATTCCTATTCCCTTTCTTGAACAGAGGAACAACATTTTCTACTCTCCAGTCCTTTGGCACTATCCCCGTAGACAGTGAGGACCCAAAGATCAAAGCCAAAGGCTCTGCAATCTCATCCCTTGCCTCCTAAAGAATACTAGGAGATAGTACCAGGGGACTTGTTGACCCTAAGGTTTTTCAAAATTGCTAATACACCCTCCCTCAGAACATCTACCTCCACCAGCCACCCCCCTGTATCATACTCTCATCCTCAAAAACATGTCCCCTCTCCTTGGTGAACACTGAAGAAAAGTATTCATTCAACGCCTCTCCTATCTCTTCTGACTCCATGCACAAGTTCCCACTAATGTCCTTGACCAGCCCTAACCTCACTCTGGTCATTCTTTTATTTCTCACATAAGAGTAAAAAGCTTTGGGGTTTCTCTTCATCCAACCCACCAAGGACTTCTCATGCCCCCTCCTAGCTCTCCTAAGTCCTTTTTTTTTAGCTCATTCCTTGCTACCTTGTAACCCTCGTGACCCAACTGAACCTTGTTTTCTCATCCATACATATGTTTCCTTTTTCCTCTTGACAAGACATTCAACCTCTTTTGTGAACCATGGTTCCCTCACACGGCCATTTTATCCCTGCCTGACAAGGACATGCAGTATTTGTTCCTTGAACAAGCTCCACTTTTTATTTGTTCCTTTCCCTGACAGTTTCTGTTCCCATCTTATGCTCCCTAATTCTTGCCTAATCGCATCATAATTCCCCCTCCCCCAATTATAAACCTTGTCCTGCCGTACGGCTCTATCCCTCTCCATTGCAATAGTGAAAGACACTGAATTGTGGTCACTATCTCCAAAGTGCTCTCCCACAAACAAATCTAACACTTGGCCCGGTTCATTACCCAGTACCAAATCCAATGTGGCCCCACCTCTTGTCAGCCTATCCACATATTGGGCGGGATTCTCCGACCCCACGCAGGGTTGGAGAATTGGCGGGAAGCGGCGTGATTTCCGCTCCCGCAGGTCTCCTAATTCTCCCGCCGGTAAAAAACCGGCGTTGTGCAAATCCCGCCGGCAGCCTGTGAAAACAGCTGGCGCCGGCGGGATTTCTTTTTTTAACAACTAACCTTAAATCTCCGGCCCAGATGGGCCGAAGTCCCGCCGCTGGGAGGCCTTCTCCCGCCGCCGAGGTGTACACCACCTCGGAAACGGCGGACTCAGCGGCGCGAGCGGGCCCCCGGGGTCCTGGGGGGGCGGGGGGCGATCGGACCCGGGGGGGTGCCCCCACGGAGGCCTGGCCCGCGATTGGGGCCCCCCGCTCACTCCGCGGGGCAGTGCCGTGGGGGCACTCTTTCTCCTTCCGCGCCGCCACGGCCTCCGCCATGGCGGACGCGGAGCAGAACCACCCATCGCGCATGCGCCGGCAGTGAGGTCAGCGGCCAGCTGCCGCTGACGTCATTGCCGGCGCATGCGCCGACCGCCGAAAGCCTTTCGGCCAGCCCCGCTTCCGACTGCGCCGGGTGTTTGCGCCAGTCTACCGGTGCAAACTGCTCCGGCGCGGGGCTGGCCCCCAAAGGTGGGGAGAATTCCCCACCTTTGGAGGAGGCGCGACCCCTGAGTGGTTGGCACCACTCCCCTACGCCGGCACCCTCCGTCACGCCGGGTAGGGGAGAATCCCGCCCATTGTGTCAGGAAACCCCCCTGCACACACTGTACAAAAACTGGCCCATCCGAACTGTTCAACCTATAGAGGTTCCAATCAATATTTGGAAAGTTAAAGTCACCTATGACAACTACCCTGAGACCTCCCACACCTATCCATAATCTGTTTTGCAATTTCTTCCTCCACATCTCTATTACTATTTGGTGGCCTATAGAAAACTCCTAACAACGTGACCACTCCTTTCCTATTTCTAACTTCAGCACATATTACCTCGTAGGCAGATCCGCCTTGAACTGCCTTCCTGCAGCCGTTAAACTATCCTTGATTAACAATGATACTCCTCCACTTCTTTTACCACCTTCCCTACTCTTACTGAAACAGCTATACCCCGGAACTTCCAACAACCATTCCTGCCCCTGTTCTAACCATGTCTCCGTAATGCCCACAACATCGTAGTCCCAAGTGTGGTGAATGTATAGTACTAGTAATTCACCAGTGTATTAGTATCATGTTCTGCCATTGTGTTACGGCTATGTTATGTTGTTGACCTTGTGGGCTCCACCTATGGGCCGTTGTGTGGCTTCAACCACAGGGGGATATGTTGGGGAATGTACGGGCTCCGCCCATGGCTCAGCCCCTTGAAAGGAAGTATAAAGAGCAGTTGACCTGTAGGAGGTTCACAGTATTGGTCGCAGGCAGGCACTGTTCTAAGCTGATTAAAACCTCAGTTTGCTTCTACTCGTGTCTTTGAGTGAATTGATGATCGCATCACCAAGTACCAATCCACGCTCCAAGTTCACCTACCTTACTCTGGATGTTCCTTGCATTGAAGTAGACACACTTCAACCCATCTTTCTGTCTGCCGTTACACTCTTGCAACTTTGATACCTTCCTCAGTACCTCTCTACTCTCAACACTGACTTCTAGACTACACCTTGTTTTCCCATCCCCATGACAAATTAGTTTAAACCCCACCGAAGAGCTGCAGCAAATTTCCCTCCCAGGATATTGGTGCCCCTCTGGTTCAGGTGCAAACTGTCCTGTCTGTACAGATCCCACCTTCCCCAGAATGTGCTACAATTATCCATGTAACTGAAACCCTTCCTCCTACACCATCCCTGCAGCCACGTGTTTATCTGCACTCTCTCCCTGTTCCTTTGTTTATCTTTTGTTTTTCGTGTACACATCTTATAGCAAAATTAATATAGAACATAGAACAGTACAGCACAGAACAGGCCCTTCGGCCCTCGATGTTGTGCCGAGCAATGATCACCCTACTCAAGTCAACGTATCCACCCTATACCAGTAACCCAACAACCCCCCCCCCCCCCATTAACCTTATTCTTTAGGACACTAAGGGCAATTTAGCATAGCCAATCCACCTAACCTGCACATCTTTGGACTGTTGTGAGCATTTCAGTCATCTTCATTAGGGCAGTAATAGAGAAAAAGAAGGTAAGATGAAAACATATCTTTGAGTGCATGCAAACTGGAAATTCAACGCTCGCAAACATAATTGATTGGTATGTTAATCAGATGTGCTTTATGCGAGAATGCAGATCATGCATACACTCACCTACTGCTTATATTTTATTTAATCTTACTCATTTCAGACCAAACTATGAAAAGAAATTCCTTTGAACCTGAATTTGCATTGCTGTTTGCAGATGATCTAATGGAAAAGTTTCTAAGGGCGGGATTTAACTAAATGGGCACAAAGTCCCATAGAGAGCGTGTTTAGCCATGTGTTTCCCGGCATTCACAGCGCCGAGAAACACAACTCTATAAAGCAGTGATGTACGATCAATAACTCTTGAAGCGAGATTGGAGATTGAAGGCTTTATTGGACGAGTTGCTTCCCCCAGCAGCGCAGTTACAGAATGCAGCAGCTGGGGAGATACAGACTCTTATACTCCGCCTTACTGGGCGGATCCAGCAGGCAGACTTCACCAATGATCTTGCTGTCTCAGGTATCTCCCACACCAATGGTTTTACAGCCTCAACCTGGGTACCGTAATACCCCTAATACCGACTACCACATTCACCCCCTGTTTCAAAAAGAGTCCGGCGAGGGTGGTGGTCTTGCGTTATACAGTGGTAGAGGTTGAGATTATGGTGGTACCCGTCGGTGGTACAGTGTTTTGCCTTGTTACATGTCACAACTATTTACAGTATTTTTCACATGTGCATGTCAAAATGAAGCAATTAGTCGATCAGGGGCTCTGGTCGTCCTCTGTGAATGTCGCAGTTTCGGCGGTGATGCAGGCGCTGGCTCGGGCATCCATGACTCCGGGAGCGTGACTTTGGCTTCTTCGGTAGCTCCATCACCCCTAGATGGGACCAGTGGGAAAACTGATCCACCTGGGAAGGGGGCGGCCGTAGGGTGCGCCGGTGGGAGGGAGGGTGGCGTAGGTGGGGATCCAGTGGGCGCCAGGTCCCGTAGGGAGGCCGTATCCTGTCGGCCATCGGGGTACGCCACGTAGGCGTACTGAGGGTTAGCGTGAAGGAGGTGGACCCTTTCGACCAATGGATCCGACTTGTGCGCCCGCACGTGTTTGTGGAGCAGGATGGGTCCAGGAGCTGCCAGCCAGGTTGGGAGCGAGGTCCCGGAAGAGGACTTCCTAAGAAAGACAAGGAGATGTTCATGAGGTGTTTCGTTTGTCGTGGTACACAGCAGTGATCGGATGGAGTGGAGTGCACAGGGGAGGACCTCCTGCCAGCGGGAGACTGGGAGATTTCCTGACCACAGGGTCAGTAGGATGGTCTTCCAGACCGTTCCGTTCTCCCTCTCTACCTGCCCGTTTCCCCAGGGGTTATAACTGGTCGTCCTGCTTGAGGCAATGCCCTTGCTCAGCAGGAATTGACGCAGTTCGTCGCCCAGGAAGGAGGACCCCCTATCGCTGTGTATGTAGGCGGGGAAACCGAACAGCATAGAGATACTGTGAAGGGCTTTTGTGACGGTGGCTGCGGTCATGTCGGGGCAGGGTATGGCGAATGGGAAGCGGGAGTACTCGTCAATCACGTTCAGGAAGTACGTGTTGCGGTCGGTGGATGGGAGGGGCCCCTTGAAGTCCATACTGAGGCGTTCAAAGGGACGCCTTTACCAGGAACTACTAAATCTGCGCGGAGTGCAAGCCGCACTTCTACAGGCCAGAGAAAGCGCACCTGGTAAAGGCGTCTTGATAAAATGGTAGAATCGAGTGACCCCCGGGTGGCAGAGGTCCTCATGGAAGGTCCGGAGTCGGTCCACTTGTGCGTTGGCACATGTGCCGTGGGATAGGGCATCAGGAGGCTCGTTTAGTTTCCCGGGAAGTTACAAGATCTCATAGTTGTAGGTGGAGAGCTTGATCCTCCATCAAAAGATCTTATCATTCTTTATCTTGCCCCGCTGTGCATTATCGAACATGAAAGCAACCAACCGTTGGTCAGTGAGGAGCGTGAATCTCCTGCCGGCCAGGTAATGCCGCCAGTGCCGCACAGCTTCTACTATGGCCTGGGCCTCCTTTTCAATGGAGGAATGAAAGATTTCTTAAACATGGAGGGTGCGCGAGAAGAAGGCCATGGGCCTGACTGCTTGGTTGAGGGTGGCTGCCAGAGCTACGTCGGACGCGTCGCTCTTGACTTGGAATGGAAGGGATTCGTCGATTGCGTGCATTATGGCCTTTGCGATGTCCGCTTTTATGTGGCTGAAGGCCTGGCGGGCCTCTGCCGTTAGGGGAAACCCCGTGGATTGGATTATTGGGCGGGCCTTGTCCGCATAATTGGGGACCCACTGAGCGTAATATGAAAAAAATTCCAGGCAGCGTTTCAGGGCCTTGGAGCAGTGGGGGAGGGGAAACTCCATGAGGGAGCGCATGCGTTCGGGATTGGGCCTATGACTCCATCATGCACTACGTAGCCGAGGATGGCTAGACGGTTGGTGCTGAATACGCATTTGTCTTATTTGTAGGTGAGATTAAGGATTTTTGCAGTGTGGAGGAATTTTCGGAGGTTAGTGTCGTGGTCCTCCTGGTCGCGGCCGCAGATGGTGACATTGTCGAGGTACGGAAACGTGGCCCGCAAACCATACCGGTCAACCATTCGGTCCATCTCCCGTTGGAAGACCGAGACTCCATTTGTGACACCGAAGGGAACCCTCAGGAAGTGGTAGAACCGCCCATCTGCGTCGAATGCAGTGTATTTGCGGTCATCCGGGGGGATGGGGAGCTGGTGGTAGGCGGATTTGAGGTCCACCGTGGAAAAGACCTTGTATTGTGCAATCTGATTGACCAAATCAGATATGCGGGGGAGAGGGCACGCGTCGAGCTGCGTATACCTGTTGATGGTCTGACTATAATCGATGACCATCCTGTGCTTCTCCCCGGTCTTTACAAACACTACTTGAGCTCTCCAAGGGCTGTTGCTAGCCTCGATAATACCTTCTTTCAGTAGCCGCTGGACTTCCGACCTAGTGAAGGTCTGGTCCTGGGCACTTTACCGTCTGCTTCTGGTGACGATGGGTTTGCAATCTGGGGTGAAGTTCGCAAAAAGGGAAGGCGGGTCGACCTTGAGGGTCGCGAAGCTGCAGACAGTGAGGGGGGTATAGGGCCGCCGAATTTAAAGGTTAAGCTCTGGAGGTTGCATTGGAAGTCTAACCCTAGGAGCGTGGCAGCGCAGAGGTGAGGAAGGACCTAGAGACGGAAATGTTTTAATTTCCTTCCCTGGACCTTGAGGTTAGCTACGCAGAACCTCTTGATCTCTACAGATCACCCGGAGGTCAGGGAGATTCTTTGGTTAACTGGCGTATGGGAAGAGAACAGCGCCTTACTGTGTTGGGGTGTATGAAGCTCTCTGTGCTCCCAGAGTCGATCAGACAGGATGTTTTGTGTCCGTTGATGAGCACGGTCGTCATCGTGGTCGAGAGTGTTCGGGGCCGAGACTGGCCCAGGGTCACCGAGGCAAGTCGTGGTCAAAGTTGAAGATTTTCCTCGCGCGGTGTGTGGTCATCCGAATCGGGGTCCTGAGACTCCAGCCAAGATGGCGGCGCCCACGGGTCGCACATGGCTGTGGGTTTGCAAGGTGACGGCGCCCACGCATCGCACATGGTCCCTGGGGAACAAGATGGTGGGACGCTGGGCCCGCACGTGGCTCGGGAAAACGAAGATGGCGACGCCCCCTGCCCGCACGTAGCCCGTGAAGAGAGTTGTGGTGGCCGCCCCGGTTTTCCCCCAGAGAAGCCGGCGACTGCCCGGGCCTGGCATACCGCCACGAAACGGCCCTTTTTGCCGTACCTTTTGCAGGTGGAGCGGGCCAGGCAGCGCTGCCGGGGGTGCTTGGTAACAGCGGTGCCTCCCGGGGTTGCCTGGTAGCCACGCGGCACAAGCTTGTGGGGGGATGGGTGATGCATCAGGGTCGGCCGCGGGCAGGTTCCACGCTGCCCAAGGGGCTGCCACGCGGTCGGGAATGTACGCGCGGGCGTTTCGGGAGGCCACATCCAGGGAGCTAGCAAGGGCCCGTGCCTCCTTGACGCCTAGTGTCTCTTTCTCTAGCAGCCGCCGACGGATTTGGGAGGACAGCATACCTGCAACGAATGCGTCCCGGATTAAAAGTTCTGTGTGGTCGCTGGCTGAAACTTGCGATAAATCACAGTTCCTACCTAGTACCAGAAGCGCACGGTAGAATTCATCCAGCGATTCCCCCGGGATTTGTCGCCTTGTCGCTAGCAGTTGTCGGGCGTAGACCTGGTTTACTGGGCGAATGTAACGTCCTTTCAACAGGGCCATCGCGGCCTCGAAATTGTCCGCATCCTCGATGAGGGTGTAGATCTCTGGGCTCACCCTCGAGTGGAGAACTTGCATCTTCTGGTCCTCCGTGGGTGTAGTGGTGGCCGTCCTGAGGTACCCGTTGAAGCACGCCAGCCAGTGTTTGAAAGTTGCCGCTGAGTTTGTGGCGTGGGGGGGTGAGTTGCAGACACTCCGGCTTGATTCGGAGCTCCATTCGTTAAAATCTAGTCCAATAAATTGATGCACGATCAATAACTCTCGACGTGAGATTAGAGTACAATTGGAGGCTGGGGAAACACAGACTCTTATACTCCTTACTGGGCAGAACCAGCAGGCAGGCTTCACCAATGATTTTGCTGTCTCAGGTACCTCCCACACCAATGGTCTTACGGCCTCAACCTGGGTACCGTAATACCCCTAATACAGACTACCACAAACGGCACTTGAGTTGGATAGGGACCTCAGTGGGGACTGCTTGGCCAGGGCAGCACAAAGCCCTAGTTTGGTGCACTGAGGAGCTTGCTCGCCGGAACTCCTAGCATCGCGATCTCTGGAGCCTCCTAAAGTGACCTTCGACCCTGCCCCCCAAGCCAGGGGTGCCTTGCACAGGTGTGGGGAGGGGGTGTATGGGAGCCTGGGCACCCCTCATAGTGAGGTTGGACTGGGGGGGGCAGGGTTCAGGCGTCGCGTCAGGGTTCATTTAAAAATGGCAACCGATCTCTCCCTCAGTGCAGAAAATGGGGTTTCGTCAGGGAGTTCTACTCAGATGAGCGTTAGATAGCGGGGTGTTTCTCGGCACTCCAAGCGCTAGGAAACACCCGGCTAATGTCGCATGTTACGGGATTCTGTCCCAATTTGGGTAGATCGCGCCTGTATTGTCTGGATTCTATTCGGGTCCAACTCCAGCTGAAAATAGGTATGATTCATGTCAAGCTTTGTAAATGAATGATCTCCAGCCAGATTTCCATACAGGTCCTCGATGAGTGGCATCGGACACATATCCAATCACGAGGCCCTATTTACTGTCAATTTGTAGTCATCGCAAAGTAGACCAGTTCAATCCGGTTTAAGGGCGGGGAGCAACAGTGCTGCCCAGTTGGCGAATTTTACTGGCCTGTTGATCCCGAGGCCCTCTAATTAGTTGAGCTCAGTCTCCACCTTTGGCAGTAGCACATAGGAGACCAGGTAGACACGAAAATATCATGGCTGTGCGGCAGGGTCGACATGAATTTTTGCCATGGCTGCCTTGATTTTCTCCAGCCAGGTTTGGAAAATTTTGCCAACAGCTCATAATCACATTTTCACATTTGAAAAGTCTGCCAATCTATGTGAGGCCGCTGTAACCAATCGCGGCCTGACAGACTGGGGCATTGCCCTTTTACCACAATCAATGGCAGTCTTACAGGTTGCTCATAAATCACTGGTGGTATTGTGGTCCCAGCTATGGGAAGCGTGCAGGTTGCCAATCTTACTTCCGTACCATATAAAGTCAACCTTACTGAATTTTTTCAAATGTTTGTTTACCTATTACCTATGCAGCTTCGGTGTCCAACTCCAATACTAAGCATTTACTTGGACGGTTATCTGAATGGGGGCAACTTTGGGAGCCGCGATGTTGTTCAGCTGCATTCATTCGTCGTCAGGCTGTAACAAATGAAAAGTACAGGCTCTGGGTTGACGCCCACCCTGGGTGGGGCAATGGCTTTGCTAGCCTCCGTGTAGCTTTTTCTTCCTACAATCTCTCTGACCACATGCCCCACATCAACTGGGGTCTCCCTCTATGGATTCAGGCAATGTATCTGACCTCGTCAATATGGTCCTAGATCCGCGGCCCTGACCTCAAGGCGGGATCCAGGGGTTCCTATTCTGTGGTGCAGTGAGCACCAGGGGGGTGGGGGGGGCACTCCCATCCCTTGGAGTTCCTGTATTCCCTTTTCTGCACTTTCTTTTGAGAGCAAAATTTCTACGGACTTCTTCAGGTCTAATAATGGCTCACCAGTAACTGTCGTTGGGTCACCATTTTATTCCATGCCACAAACCAAACGGTCACGCAACATCTCGGGAATGGAAGGGCCATAATCACAAAAGTCAGCTAGTTTCCTCAAACGCATTAAGAACTCAGTAACAGTAGCCCCTGGGGTCCTCTCAGGCATGTTAAACCATAATGTTGCACGAAATGAAATGAAATTAAAATTGCTTATTGTCACAAGTAGGCTTCAAATGAAGTTACTGTGAAAAGCCCCTAGTTGCCACATTCCGGCGCCTGCTCGGGGAGGCTGTTATGGGAATTGAACCGCGCTGCTGGCCTACCTTGGTCTGCTTTCAAAGCCAGCGATTAAGCCCTGTGCTAAACAGCCTCTTAATGGCTGACAGATTGGGATCATAATGATATGCCAAAAACGCCTTCACAGCTCGAGGGTCCCAGGTTCGATTTCCGGCTTGGGTCACTGTCTGAACAGAGCCTGCACGTTCTCCCTGTGTCTGCGTGAGTTTCCTCCGGGTGCTCCGGTTTCCTCCCCACAAGTCCCGAAAAAGGTGCTGTTAGGTAATTTGGACATTCTGAATTCTCCCTCTGTGTACCCGAACAGGCGTCGGAATGTGGTGACTAGGGGCTTTTCACAGTAACTTCATTGCAGTGTTAATGTAAGCCTACCTGTGACAGCAATAAAGATTATTATTATTATTATGGGGAGAAAATTTGGATTTTTGATCAAATTATTCACACAGCTTAAAATAAGGCAACTCCGCATGTTGGGTGGGGTGTTTACAGCAGCTTTCCCTCCCTCTACAAGGGAGCCCACCGTCGGGAGTTTCCCGGTCCCTTCGCCGGGAAGCGACGGAAAATCCTGCCCATTTTCTCTTTGGTTACCTTGAGATCTGCGAGTCTGTTTATCAATCAAAATGGATTCTGATCTGACTAACAGCAGGCCTGGTCTGACATTGATTCCACCAAGCTGCGCTACCAAATTACCCCATCATCTAGCAATTTGCTCGCCCCCTACCTGACCAAGAAGAACCTTGCATTTGTATTCTTGATGATTAGCAATAGATGAATGCATTTACAGAAATTCATCTTGCTACACTGCAATTTGAATCATGTGATATACCTGCGAGTGCCTCTGATCCATTTGAAAGGCACATACAGATGCTGAGCACTCAGTTAAATTTACATCAAGCTGCCATTGCTCTTCAGGTTAGAAATACATGCTCAAACGAATAACAGATATTGAAGGGCCACGTTGGAAACTAAAGGGTACATTTTACCTGCCCGGTTGTGATTTGGGCAGGGGGACATGCAAAATAAGGTGCCTAGCCCACCACCTTCTTGCCCACCCGCATAATAGAGGGGAGAAGCCAGCACCAAAATCAGCAGCCCACCCACTATATTCAAATGAGTAATAAAGGGTCAGTTAGGCTTCTTATTAAGCCAATTGAGCCTGATGATATGCTGCCCATGCCATAGAACCTGGGTAACTGGGCAGGAGCAGGCAAACCAATTTATTTTCAGCTTCCTCGAAAAAAGAGGGCTGCATTGCCAAACGCAGGGCAGTCCCCCCAAGATCGAAGGCCCCTTCCTTCCTACCTACCTCAGCCTTAACCCACCTTGTCCCCCCTCCCTGCCTTGTCCAAGGCCCTGAAGATCCGGGCACCCACGGGACTTTTTCCTGCAGTCCCAGCAGTGGCCACTTGGGCATTTGGATTGGCTGGCAGCTCCAGACGGTGGGACGTCCTCTCCAATGGGTGCCACCTGGCCTGCATTTAGCTGCTCCGTGGCGCGTTATGGCTGAGGAGTGGGTCGACGTGAAGCATATTAGCTCCATTCCAACTTTGTTTCCAGGGAGGCGGGCTGTCTGCCCACCCCCTATTATTCAGCCCTGCATAAGTTTATATGTGTAGACTACTGTCATCTGAAACCTTCCCTTTATAGCACAGAAAAGGCCCTTTGGCCCACCGCGCCTGCACCGGTCAAAACAAACGCCTTGCTATTCTAATCCCATTTTCCAGCACTTGACCCCTAGCTAATCGCAAGTGTTACATCTAAATACTTCTTAAATATTACGAGGTCTCTGCCTCCGCCAGCTTTTCAGGCAGTAAGCTCCCGACTCCCACCACCCTCAGGGTGAGAATGTTTTTCCTCACATCTCCTCTAAACCTCCTGTCCATGATCTTAAATCTGTGTCCCCTGGACATTGATCCCTCCACCAAAGATTCTTCCTGCCTCCTCTATCTATGCCCCTCATAATTTGCTCCAAGGACAACAACCCCAGTTGATCCAATCTCTCTCTCTCTTCATAACTAATACTAAAACTCTTGTCTGACACCTCCCCACAACCCACCCTGCCATTCTGGCCCCTTTCATGCCCTGATTTGATTGGTCCGACACTGGCTGCTGTACTTCCAGTTCCCACCCTCTAAACTCTGGATATCCCTCGCTAAACCTCTCTGAGAGTCTTGTTCTCCTTAATACTCCTTAAAACAAATTTCTTTGGTCAAACTTTTGGCCACCTGTTCTAATATTGCTTTCGGTGACTCCATGTTGAATTTTGTCTGATTATGCTCCCTGTATTGCATCGAGTCATAGATGTTCGGCCCAGCTTGTCCATGCCGCCCAGTTTCTATCACTAAACTAGTCCCATATTGGGACATTTTTACTATCTTAAATGTTTTATTTAGCTGTCTATTGGTGTTATCCATTGTCTAACCATTGCTGCTTTGAAGGTTATCTCTGTAGATTTGGATTTGAACGTTGGAGTGTTTTTAGGTTGTTAATGCTGATTGAGAGCAATACACTGAATAAATCACTGCATGACTTGCACACTGCCAAGGAAGCACCTCTCATTATGGGAGCTATCCAAGTGTCTAATGGACAAATGCAATATGCAGATTCTTCCAGAAACCAAGTGAACCTCAGCAAGTCACTGACCACCAGCGATGGCACAATCTACTTTGTGTGGAATGCCAGTGATCAAGGAAGGTTGCACGATTTTAAATCACAGTTTAAAAAGAGAGCATCAGAAGTGGAACCAATTCATAGACTAACTAAGAAGTTAAGATTTTCCAATTTGCTACAGCATCAAAGCTTGCCAGTTTCATGACCCTGGCAGCAGCTAATATTCTTGAGTTCAGACACATTTGCATCACATTGCACTGACTTATGCCATGGTTTGATGCACTACAGATGTACATTCAGTAGGAACAGATGTCGCTGTATTGATTTGGGGGCCCATTCCTCAGAACTGACACCATGATGAATCAAAATAAATCCTGCCCACGGTTTTTAACCACACAGTGAAGATTTACGAATGGGAAAAGACCACTCTATATTACTAGATCAACCTCATCAAGCCTTCGTAGCCATTTCTGAAACATATCTTGAATTATATTTTCTTCCAATAAACTCATGGAATCAGTTAGCAGAATGGACAGGGCTGATAGTTCACAGAGCTAACTTGGAGCTATAGTCCCCTTAGTTCTAAAAGGCTGGAAACAATGTCTACTCCCCCCGCACCCGCCCCGCCGTAAGATATATCCAGGAAAAGAGGTTCCAGGAACATATGGTTTAAAGCTTAACTTTATTGGAAATAAATAGGTGTTCGCAAAAAGGGGTTTGTTTTCTAACAAAGCAGGAATGATCATTTCTTCGTGATTGATACTTTCTGGGGAGATTTAACAGTTCTAAAAAAATAGCTTAAAATAATTTGGCAAAAAAATAAAAGAAACATTGGCTGGAATTTTCCCCCAAAGTATGCAAGAGTGTCGCAGCGGGCAGGAAAAGCGCCATTAAGCTGCCGGCACCAACAGTGACTTTCTCCGTCGTATCATTTGGCTGAGTGAAAAAGGAACTACAAGGGGTTGGTTCTCCGTCGTCTTGCTGATGGGGCGGGCTAAATCAGAGTCAGCCCTGCCAGCAACTTAATTCTTTTAATATTGGGGCGGTACTTATAAAAGCAGCCCTGATATAAAATGGCTAACGCCTCCCCAAGCAACTACCTCTGCCCTACCCTCCCTCCCCCGCCACGCAGCAGCACCACCTGGAACGCACCCCCCCCTGCACAAGCATGCCCCCTCCCCTACCTGAGCTCCTCTGACAGATTCTACTCGCCAGGTGCACCCTGTGAGAGACCTGTTGTGATTCACAACCACGCGCCCTCACACTGACATGAATGGATAATGTAACGGGAAGGGGGCGGGGTGAATTGCCAAGCACAGAGTCCTGAAATGGAAAATCCTCACCCATTGTTTTTTGTTGACCATTTCCGCAGCAAATTAAAAAATCTTACCCCCAGGTCTGATCCAAATGCAGTAAGATCATTTTAAAATATTGCCACAGCAATGACAGCTAGGCGCCTCTCATCCAGCATTGTGGACAATTAGCGGAGGTCACTCTTGTTAATTTGTCTTATAATCTTTGAAAAATTCAATGGATTCACCTTGAAGGCTTTTTGTCCCAAAGAAAGCAAGTCAAACATCTCTAACATTTCATCATGATTTAAGTTCTTGATGGCCAGAATCTTCTTTAATGTTGATTCCGTACCCTCTCACAACCAGTAATTCCATCGGTATGATTAGGTGACCAGAAATGCACACAGTAAGTGATATAGATCTGACCAGTGCCTTCCAATGCTGCAATATCCTTTGGATCTGTACTGTATTCCTCTGTTATTGCAGCTCAGTACTTTATTTGCCTTTCTATTGCAGTTGATCACTAGGCTAATAATTTAATAAACCTAGCAACACGATCCCTTTCCTTGATTAATGCATCGTATTATAGTCCAATTTGTAAAATGCTCCCTCGTTCAGCTCTTTGCTCTGATATTAATAATTTCATCCATATATAGCCTAAAATGTACTGGATGGCATATACTTTTCAGGGGCTTCTTTTGTAAGGATGGGGGGTTATGGGATTGCAGGGAATAGGGCGGGGGAGTGTGTCTGGGTAAGGTACTCATTGCCAAATGGCTTTCTGCACTCTAGGGATTCTATGATTCTCAGTGTTTTTTTATGCAGATAGCATTTTTATATTCATTTAATGGGCATTACGTGCGCTTATTTTGCCCTTTTCTCCCCCAGATGTTAAATCTTTTTGTAGCTGTGATTATGGACAATTTTGAGTATCTAACCCGAGATTCCTCTATCCTGGGACCGCACCACTTGGATGAGTTCATTCGTGTCTGGGCTGACTATGATCCTGGAGCTTGGTATGTAGAATTGACTTTATGTCTGGTGCTTAAAATGATTGTGTAATCTTTGAAAAGTGATGAAGGGCAGTAATGTTGTCAAACATGTGTGATGTCAAATTGTTAATTTATAGAATAAGAAAAAAAAGTGTATTGGTTTGAGAGCAGAACTATGTCAAGCATATCGTTCGTAGAAATCTGCCACACCTGGGTTTACTTATCGGTGGCTTTATAATCAAAAGATGCAATAAAAGTGAGCACCAATTTGAAGAAATAACTGAAAGTATGGCAAGAAGGCAGCAGAGATCACGTAATTCACAGCAATATCTTAGTGTGATCTTGCCAGCTGCATTTTCAAAGAATTGAAAGCTCTGACAAAATTCTCGTAACTTTTCCTTTATATTTCCAACTTCTATCAGGCTGGGGGCCACATTGTGTAATGCAGTATTACCCAGGCATAAAGATTCTCAAATAACCAGATCTTTGCCAATGGCCCTCTTCTATAGTATGCACAACAGCACCTTGTCTTGGTCTGCAGTTTTCTCACTAAGAAGGTTTCTGTCATCCAGCTGATGCTTCCTTAAGTTAACCCAGCTGCCACCAGGAATTTCATCATATGAGGGACGATGGTTCCCTGCTCTTCATGACATAAGCCATTGTTGCATCAATGTCCTGTCTATTTGGGGCTATGTCAGTCAACAGAAAATTTTTAAATTGCCTGTCTGCCTCGACTTTGTTTCTTTTGTATGCCTCCATTTTGATCATACTGCTCATTCTCGTTGAGCTGTTTAGTAGTGCTGGATGTAATGGTTCTTGGTAAGGTGAGGGAGGCAGGTTGGAAAATGAGTGGCCCATCCACTCCTGCCCCCACCCTTCGTGTCTCAGCCCAGCCAATCAAATGTCAGATGGCTAATTAGCAGTTGCCCAGCTGCAAGGCAGCCAATTACGGTGTGAAAGGAGTTCTGTGCCCAATTAAGAGTCTAGCCGGGATGTCATGAGGCACAGAGGAGTTATGCCACGAACAGGAAGCGGTGCCCGATCTGTGGAGTCACATGGTGGATCGCTGTCTCCATCTGCTGGTTGGAGGTCATACATCCAACTATATACATTGCAAGGCAGAAGCATATCAAGTTTAAAGGCCTGCTGCTCTCTGAATCCCTCTCTATTTCATTTGACACACTCAAAAAAGTCAATAACTGAAGGCAATCATCACTCAGCGATGCTGCCACCTTCACCAGTAAAATCTGCCGCTACAATCAGCCAAGGTCCTGGTGGTAGGCGTTTTGTTCCAACTTCGTGCCGCCTCTTCAAAGCTACTGTATAGCACTCCCAAACCTTTTCCTATCGGATGCCCAAAAATTGCAGCAGTAAACAAAAAATTGTGTACCAGCTCAATAGCTGGCAAATTGGCAATTTCAAAATGTTTCTCATTTTGTCGCCCATTTTCAGCGACTGGCATGATGTCATATTGCCGACCCAGTATTTTCCATTTCTGCAGGACCATAGCCTGCGTGATTTGTGGCAATAAAATATGCAGCCCAAGGTAGTGCTTCAGAAACCAGTTATTTCATTGTCTGACCCGAAGGGACTGCATGTTCATCAGTTGAAGGGAAAATCGGATATTCCCTTCTCATCGTCCTTCCCACTCAATTGGCTGGTTGGGAGCTGTCTCAGAGGATACAATTCAGGAATCGCTACATTTATGATCCTATCTTAGCATAGTAACCCTTCAGGGCTGCGGTGATTAATCAGTTAATCCATGAACTCACATTGTAAACTATTTAAATACATCTGACAGAAGCCTTAAGGTAAATGAAGGAAAGTTACCAAAGGAAGATTTAATTTGCCTGAAGTCAACTGATCAGATGAGGGTCAAATAAGAGCATTAAAACAACCTATGGTTTGAAATTGAACACATGTCATTTATCAGCAACCACAAGGCAACAGCTATCGGATCAAAAGTTGTTACGACCGATTCAGAGAATGAATCTGTGTTTGCCCCAGGTTCTGTGTGGTTATCTGGTGATAATTGGGCATGCCTTTGTTTTATTCTGTTCACAAGAACAGCCTGCCTTTGGAGAAACCGTTGCTTCCTCTTGGTTGCTGTGATTGATTGTGAGCTCTGTTTTACTGTCCAGAAGAATGTCATAGTATCCTGACAGTGTAGAAGGAGGCTATTTGGCCCATCGAGTCTGCACCAACCCTTTGAAAAAGCACCCTACCTAGGCGCAATCCTTGCCCATTCCTGCAACCCCATCCTAAGGCGCAATTTAGCATGGCCAATCCACCTAACCTGCGCATCTTTGAACTCTGAGAGGAAACCGGAGCGCCCGGAGGAAACCCACACACACACAGAGAAAGTGCTAAACTCCACACAGAAACAGTCTTACAACACCAGGTTAAAGTCCAACACTGCTTCGGAGCTCCTTCATCAGGTGACTCACCTGATGAAGGAGCTACGCTCCAAAAGCTAGTGATTCCGAACAAACCTGTTAGACTTTAACCGGGTGTTGTAAGACTTCTAACTGTGCGGACCCCAGCCCAATGCCAGCATCTCCACACCACATCCACACAGACAGTCACCTGAGGTCGTAATCGAACCTGGGTCCCTGGCACTGTGAGGCAGCAATGCTAACCACTGTGCCGCCGTTCATCCCGTGACCAAAATCAGTGATCACAAACACAGCAGTCATGGAAGAATAAAGTGAGACTATGGCCATAATCGTGTCAGAAGTTTTAATAAACTTAAGTTACCTGCTGCGTGATGAGCGACCAGTGAGAAAAAGGACCCAAATGCATTAATGGCATCCAAGGGCAGGATTAGTGACAGGAATCAGTTCCACTCATATGATGTTTCAGTTATTTTAACATTGTTATTGGGGGGAAATAAGCAATTTTGAGATGTTTTTCTCCCTCTCGATCACCTGAAACTCTTTCCCATGAGTTTCAAATAAAGATTGCACAGCATTGCAACCCTGGTAAAGATGCTACGACTTCAAACCTTGCATTCATACCCAATGCTGAGGACAAATATTATTGTCGGAGATGAGGGGACCAAACTAACTTGCTCAATATGGCAATCCTTCCTTCCCTTGGTGAATAATACGTTTTCTTTAACATAAAGAATTAAAAGAGATGTATAAAAAGTTTGTCACAACAATTACATCAAAGTCAGAATGAAAATATATAAGAAAACACAAAGTGAAGAAACTGAGGAGAGTGAATCCAAGAATCATAGAATTTACAATGCAGAAGGAGGCTGTTCGGCCCATCAAGTCTGCACCTGCCCTTGGAAAGAGCATCCTACCCAAGCCCACACTATCCCCATAACGCAGTAACCCTACCTAACCTTTTTGGCACTGAGGGCAATTTATCATGGCCACTCCACCTAACCTGCACATCTTTGGACTGTGGGAGGATACCGGAGGAAACCCACACAAACAAGTGGAGAATGTGCAGACTCCGCACAGACAGTGACCCAAGCCAGGAATCGAACCTGGGACCCTGGAGCTGTGAAGCAACTGTGCTAACCACTGTGCTACCGTGCTGCCCACAACAAGAGGACAACAAGAAACATAGAAACATGCATTAGAGGAGGAAATCCAGGAGAGAGGGTGGTGGAAAACAGAGGTCACATGAAACGAAAGCAAGAAAAAAAAGTGACATGAATAGAAGAAAACTGAAAAACTTTCCAATTTCTTTCTTTTTGTGGCGATTTTCTGCTTGTGATTGTTCTAGAGGAATTATTGCATCTGACCTGCCAGATTGTCGGGTGTTTAATAGTTACTGTGATTTTTTTTTAAAATCGCCTTTTGTTTAAAGCTGGTCTGTGCTGAATATTCTCAGCATTATGGAAAGAGTTAGAATCATAGAACCAAAGATTCATAGAATCCCTTCAATGCAGAAGGAGGCCATTCGGCCCATCAAGTCTTCACTGGCCCTTCGAATGAGCACTATACCCATGCCCACTCCCCTGTCCACCCCATCCTATCCCTGTATCTCCATAACCTAACCTGCACATCCCTGAACACTAAGGGGTACTTTATCATGACCAGTACACCTAACCTGCACATCTTTGAACTGTGGGAGGAAACCAGAGGAAACCCACACAGACACAGAGAACATACAAACTCCACACAGACAGTCACCCAAGGTGTGAATTGAACCCGGGTCCCTGGCATTGTGAGGAAGCAGTGCTAACCAATGTGCTACCATGCCACAGAACAAATTTATTATAGTGCTTGGTATAGAATCTCAAATGTCGCTGAAAAAAAGCAGTCAGGTGAGACAAAATAATTTTCATTTTTTCCAACTTATTGTTTGAAGGGGGCCATAGGTTTAGAAAGTGACATGTGAACGCAGTAATAGTGAGCACATTGCCTGATGACATGTCCTATTGTACATTCAAGACTATGTTACCCTTTGACTAATATTAATGAAGTGACGGCTGGCCCCTGATGTCACAAGGAAGGTTACAGTCCTTATGTTAGTGAACAAACTGTTTAAATAACTAGAGTACTGCTAAGTGATGGCAGACCGTAGCAAATATTGGCTGCTGATGTTTTCTGGCTAGAAATGGTAAAATATTGGCTGTCCATGGTTGCGGTGTGGTTGAGATCTCTGTGTTTTAATTAATTCATTTGTGTTCCATCAATATTTAGAAGGGAGTGAGATGGAATTGTCTAGGATAGGGTATTAAAACGTAATTGCCTGAGGCACACTGTATATTAGAGGGTAATGTTCTTAAGTAAAAATATCAACATGCCATGGGATTAATGTTGTCTTTTGGTGACAGTGGCTTAGGCTGTTGCCTCCTGGTTGTATTTGACCATTTTCATCTTCAACATATCAATGTACTCATCTGGAGACCAAGGCTGTAAGCCTCTTGAGTTGGAATAAATCTGGTTTATGCCTGTCCAGTTATGGTTATTAGAATCTGAATGGGCGAGGAGTGGGCTGAAATGCACAATGCATAATTTATGTCCATCTTAATATCTGAGCGGTTAGCAGTACTGCCTCACAATACCAAGGACCCTGGTTCAATTCCAGCCTTGGGTGACCGTCTGTGTGGAGTTTGGACGTTCTCCCCATGTCTGCGCGGGTTTCCTCTGGGTGCTCCGGTTTAAAGCTCTGTGATCCCACAATTGGTTATTTCCACCCGAAACTGAGTGAACAAGGAATGGCCCTCACAGGCGAGAATTACTTTTACACATATTTAACTCAGCACCTCGCTCTCCTGGCCACGCGTCCATCCTTGGCTTGCTGCAATTTTCCAGTGAAGCCTGGAGCAAGTCCAAAGATGTACCGGTTAGTTGGATTGGTTACGATAAATTGTCCCCAAGTGTCTAAAGGTTGGGTGTGGTGACGGGGATAGGGCAGTAGATAGGGGCCTAGGCAGGGTGCTCTTTTGAAGGGTCGGTGCAGACTCAATGGTCTGAATGGCCTCCTTGTACACTGTAGGGACTCTATGATAGCAGCATCTCATCTTCCGGTTGGGCACATTTCAGCCCTCAGGACTCAACGTTCAGTTAGTCAACTTTAAATTTAAACCTTCTCCTCCATCATAAACTCTCTTTTCTTCTCCTTTTAAAAAATATTCCAAACATGAATGGAACCAAATTGCAACAGAGTCCCGCGTCGAGCATGTTCAGCCACGTGTTTCCCATTGCTCGCAGCGCCGAGAAAGACCACGCTATCGAACCTCTGTTGCACTCTGGGTTCTCAGCACCGTCCCATTTCCTGCACCGAGGAGCTCCGCTCGCCAGAGCTCCTCGGTGCCGGAGGAGATTGGGACACCATTTTTAAATGGCGCCTCAGTCTCTCTTGAGCCCCTGCGACATGACCCCCCAGAACCCCAAAGCACCAACTCACCTATCAGGGGTCCTCGCCCCCCCCCCCCCCCCCCCCCCCCCCCCATCCACTTCACACAGACAAGACATCCCCAACTTGATCCCTGGTATGGGCACAATTCCAGCCTGGCATCCTGGCAATGCTCTTGCCAGCCTACCAGTGCCACCTGGGCACCTTGGCAGTGCCAGGCTGGCACCCAGGTGGCACTGGTAGGGTGTCAGTCTGGCAGTGCCTAGGTGCCCAAGTGGCACCAGCTGTGCCAGGGTGCCACCCTGCCAGGACGCCAACCACCCCGGATCGCTCCCTCTGTTTCTCTCCTAATAGATGCTGACAGACCTGCTCTGTTTTTCCAGCGTCCTCTGTTCTTGTTTCAAATTCCAGCATCCGCAGTATCTTATTTTCCACGCATCTTGACCTTGATTGCCAACGGGTTATAGATGGTGAGTTGAGTTCACACCATCTTCCTTCCAGTTGTGATCCCAAGCAAATAGAACAGGAAGAGAGATGACTTTTGCTCTTGTCCTCTTAGCATTTGACTCAGATGTAAACTGTTCCTCTGCACCCATTGGTGAAGCCATCATAATGAAGAGCTATGTGAAAATACTTAGCTCAGTAGCAAATTTGTATTTTGATTTTTATCAAATTTTGACTGCACAAACAAAGTGGCCCCCAATTAACTCATTAAAAAAAATGTATGGGCAGAACAAGAATCAGTTTTTCTGCAGCTTGGTACTTCAAATAAATCAAAGGTAAAATTTGTGTGAGGTCATGCACACATAAAGGAGTAAATACTTACATTGGAGGCAATGATGATCTAAGTATTTTCCTCCTGCAGGTTACTTAGGCAAAGCCAACAAAATGGTGGAACTGCTGCAGATGCAAATTTATAAAAAGCAGATATTAATATTGCGAAGGATTTATTCAATAATAACAATTCCAGTTCATTTAAATTCAAAAATACAGCCAGGAGTGTTGTTTGACACTCAAACGGATATCAAATAGGATTAATTGACTCAAACTGGAAATTTGCGGCAGTTTTATCCTATTTTCTAATTTATTATTACCTAACCATTGATCACTCCATGGAACCCCTCAGGCCAATAATTTAAAGAATGCTATGATGCTCAATTGTATTCATTATGGGCTCATTTTGGTTTAGTTTTGAATATGTTGAGCATTTAAAGTCAAAGCTGTATGTATGGATTGCTTGTTGAATATGTTTGCAATGTCATTGTCAATGCGGTGTTTGTGATAGTCACTCTCATTATTTCCTTGAGGTTCAAATGTAAGTATAGTTTTCCTCATGAACTGTCTGGGGTTTTCAATCAATAATTAGTTCACAAAGTATTTTTTTTTTGCACGTGAAAAATATTCCCATGGAGTGAAGTGTCCAGATAAACACCTCAATTTCTATTCCTTTGATACCCAAGTCAAAATCCTGAAAGCAAGAGATACTTAAGGAGATGGTGTTTTATTCAGCCCATCTGCAAAATAAATTACAGATTATATAGATCTGATGCAGCAACCTATCCAATGGTATAAACGTTCGGTTTTTTGAAGTTAAAACTGTTATTTCCACTGCATATTTGTGCAAACATTTGGGAAAAAAAAACGAATTCAACCATAGAATATGAGGGAGAACACTTGAAGTGCTTAGTTTATAACATCCATAAATTATTTAAAATACATATGCTTACCTTTGCAAGTGCAACCTGACGAGGGAAATAGATTTTCTTAATGATATTGGACGTTTTTCTGCTGTGTCCCATTTAGAAGTATTTTTCTTTATTTCTTTTGCTTAGGAATCAATCGTTTCTGCATGTACTGTGTTGTCCCTTTTGGTTTAAGTGAACCAATCAATTCACTGATATGAAGCCTTGTTTCATAAATTAATTTGTAGCGCTCATCTTCTAACTTGTGAAATTCTTTTTCCAGTTACCGGATTCATTATAAGGAAATGTACAAATTGTTGCGTATTATCTTGCCACCTCTTGGCTTAGGGAAGAACTGCCCACATAGGTTGGCCTATAAGGTTTGAAATTAAACTGATATGTAGAATATCCAAAAAAAAAAGCCTTGACTGTCTGCATCTGAACAGGAATGATTGACTTTGACCATCTTCTTCCATTCAACCCAATGTTTAGCTTTTATGAGTTTGCTAGCTGATTTTTTGGCATGCCGACCCGAAGTCTGTTCGATAAAAGAAAGCTATCATGTTTGCATCCATCTTTTTGCCATTTACTAAACTGTCAATCATTCCATATTGAAACAGGGATTAGAGAGTCTAGATTTCGGTGCAAGACGACACATTCCCCATGCAAAGCTTGTACTGCACTGGAAAATCTTGCACCGCCATTTTGAAATCTAATTAACCTGGATTTCTGTGTTTCTTTTCCTTTGTTGTTGTTCCCCTTTTCTATTTTTTTAAAAAATTGATTTTTGCCTCACTTCTTCTCCAAAGTGGGCGCATCACTTACAATGACATGTATGAGATGCTGAGACACATGTGTCCACCTTTAGGCCTGGGAAAGAAATGTCCTGCAAGAATCGCCTACAAGGTAGCATATAAATCAAGTATACACAAAACTACCTTACGTGTAAAATCCAACTCTGTGTTTTCCTGTGTTTGCTATTATATTTAAGTAACTGTTGTTCACACTGTTCCATTTTGTATTTGGAAGCCACATTCTCAACATATTTTTGTCCCAGTTATGTTTTATGAGAGTTGAAACGTTTGCTTGGAGTTAATTGAGAGTGATTATTAGTACAAGGGGTTCAATTACTTGCTACAGCTACTCCCAAAGGTTTAAAAAAAAACTTCTATTCAGTTTCAAGTCTTAATCTATAAATCCTGGAGTAAAAAATGAATTTTGTTTCTCCTCAGTGCTATTTGTGAGGGCAACACGGTGGCCCGGTGGTTAGCACCACTGCCTCACGGCACCGAGGTCCCAGGTTCGAACCAGGCCCTGGGTTACTGTCCGTGTGCAGTTTGCACATTCTCTCCATGTTTGAGTGGGTCCCCCCCCCAACCCAAAGATGTGCAGGGTGCGTGGATTGGCCACACTAAATTGTCCCTTGATTGAAAAAAAAGAATTGGGTACTCTAAATTATTTTATTTTTTTAGATGTATTGTTTGTGAGCCTCCTTAATCCTTTGAACTTGTGTCTTGTTAATGGAGGCAACCCATTTACACTCTTAAGGTGTAATTGAAGAGCTAATGCTCGATATCTTGCAGCTACAGAAATCAGTTCAACAAATGAAAATATGTTAGCACCGCAAGACTTTCCAACAATGATCCCCATTCTCTACTATAACAGTTCAGATGGTGCATGAGTTCCAGCAGTGGAGTGCAGTGCAGAAATTCTGTGCTCCTTAAAATAAATACTGGAGTCAGAGTTAGTGAGAGACGTACATTCTGCTTAAATGTTCATGTTTTTACAGTATAGGTTAATCTGAACTAATTAAGTGGAGGGGTGTGGAAGACTTATTTGTCTGTTGCCGTTTGTGTCTGGTCAGGTTGTCGTGTCGCAAGCCACTTTTTCTTTCATGTCTCAGTTGCTTTTTCTTTGCATTTTCATTGGCTGTGTGACTCCTCAAAAATCAACCAAATGAATGTGTAATTGTCTGCTTTGTTTATTTACAACCAATCAAGATCCACTCAAACACACATATTTCTGAATTAGGAGTCATCTCAGGAAGTGTAAAAGGGAGGTAAAGCGAATAATTGAAAACATTAGAACGACACTTAGAGAAAGGCTGAAGCAGAAAGAATGGGGCGGAGGCAGCAATCAGCAAGGAAACGATAGAATTCAAGAGATTTGGGATATAATTAGAGACCGGTACAGGTAGAGAGAGAGACATAGAAAGATTGATCTCAATTTTCACATAAGCACAACAACAAAAGATTCAAAAGTTTAAGATAAATCAACCATGAAGATTTTTTACTTGATAATGCATGCAATATCCATTCATTACCATCAGAGTTGAATTATATGTGAATAAATTTAGTTACTTATTTACAGTTACTACAGTTACTAAATATAACAGCACAATATTTAGTTTAGAACTTGTAGATGTGCAGTGGAACATTGTAATTGTATCTAGTTTGTACTATATATAGTGACAGTATTTTAGATTTATTTACAATTTGTATTGAACATTCCATTGTTTTCTTTACTTTACTTCTCTGTCCTCTTCCTGTTCGCAAAAAGATCTTGCTTTAAATCTTATTGTCTGGCACAAATTTGAATCTGCTTTTTTTTTAATTCAAAGAAAATTCAATTGTAGCTCTAAAGTTTGTTCTCTTTTTCTTCTATAATTGTGTATCGATCTGTCAGGTCTTCAACAGTTTCTCTTCAGAACAGCAGGACAAATCCCTGTACAGTTCATGTGCCATTGCTTTCCAGCATGTACTAAATTGCTAGTCTCTTTGAATTGCATGCGAGTCTATGCCTGTTTCTGCTCTATTGGGGAACTCTCCATCTGTCTGCTCATTGCTATGCCGTTCTCTCTTTCTCTGTCACTCACTTCTCTTGCTCTCGAATGGATTCACACTGACTCTATTTCAGTAAGTTGTTTGTTGCATCATGTTGTGTTCAGACTAAAGAATGCTGACTTGTGTTAACTCCTGGTCTGCTGACTGAGGCGCCAGCATCAGAGCACGTACAGCCCCGTGTTTGCAGAATTTGTGAGCCAGCCTTCTGATTGCTGTGTCCTGAATTTCAGGCACCTTATTAAAACACATTTTAAACACAGAAAATGATGGCTATATTATATTGCTGCGTGGTGATTTTGAATAGTATTCCCTTTTGTCCTATTCAGCCACTTGAAAGATTCAAAGCAAGAATTGCAACAAGCGCAATGATTACCAGCAATCAAACTAAGGCCACAAAATCAGTCATATCTGTGGTTGAAATTTCGATTTACTTTTTAAAAATTCTTCCTGAATATAACGTGCAAAGAGAAAAATCCCAGATTAAACCAAAACAATATTTTTTTTAAAATTATTTTTTATGTTTTCTAAGCATCCCCTGTACAAAAGGGGAAATTGGATCTGTATGATTTTCCTAGCTCTCTGACATCTGCATATCTTTATCAGTAAAGATGGTTTCAGATTTGACACCAGTTTGCCTCAGCAGATAAAGAGTTAACAAAGTTAAAAGTGCAGCTTGCCACTTGAGTTGTCTGTCATTTGTGCTCAATGCAGAAATCCCCACTAACCCCGGTGTCCTTGTTGCTATTTGCTCACAGCGGCTTGTAAGAATGAACATGCCGATTGCTGAAGATGGCTCTGTGCATTTCACATCTACTTTGATGGCATTGATTAGAACAGCCCTCGACATCAAAATTGCTGGAGGTGAGTGGACAGGCCATACCAGCCTCTTGCAAGTTACCCGTGTAGTAGAATTGAGGGCATTGAATATCAACTGGGAGAATTACCTCAAAATGTTTTGTTGTTGGTACACCTTTCCAAGTGTTCAAATAGATAACTTTGCTGCTCTGTTACAGTGCATATATTTGCAATGTTAGAATGCATATTATAAATCATTTCCATCATTAATGCCTTCTCATTAAATTTCATTCTCTTTTAAAAATATTATTCAGGATAGTTTTAAGCAGATATATACTTTTAATGGAGGAAGGCAGAAGATGGGGCTGAAATTCCTTCTGAAATGAAAAATGAAATGAAATGAAAATCACTTATTGTCACAAGTAGGCTTCAAATGAAGTTACTTCTGGGTCAGGTTTAAAGACAACAGGGGTCAAGGCACATTTCCAGTCATTTCCACAATCATGTAGCCCAAAGGTTCAGCCCAACAAGTCAGATATTTTTGAAAAGAAATCTCTATTTTTATTAGACTGATATGAACCAATTCATCTGCCATATGGGGTTTCTCCTGGTATTTTTCTTAAGGCCTCACAGAGCCAGGCCTTGGGTGACTGACTGTGGAGTTTTCACATTCTCTCCCTGTCTGCGTGAGTTCCTCTGGGTGCTCCAGTTTCCTCCCGTAGTCCAAAAATGTACAGGTTAGGTGGAATTATGAAAAAAGGGGGAGTGAGGTGGGCCTAGGTAGGGTACTTTCAGAGGGTCAGTGAAGACTCCAAAGCCGAATAGCCTCCTCCTGGGGCAGTATGGTGGCACAGTAATTAGCACTGCTGCCTCACAGTGCCAGGGACCCAGGTTAAATTGTGGCCTTGGATGACTGTCAGGATGGAGTTTACACTTTCTCCGGATGTCTGTGTGGGTTTCCTCCAGATGCTCCAGTTTCCTCCCACAGTCCAAAGATGTGCAGGTTAGGTAGATTGACCATGTTAAATTGCCCCTTCATGTCCAGGGATGTGCAGGCTAGGTGGGGTTACAGCTATTGGGCGGGGGAGTGGGCCTAGGTAGGGTGCTATTTCAGAGGGTCAGTGCAGACTCAATGGGCCAAATGGCCTCATTCTGCACTGTAGGGATTCTGTGGTTCTATGGATAACTTGGCCGGGATTCTCCACTACCCGGCGGGGCAGGGGGTCGGCGTGTTGGAGTGGCATGAACCACTCCGGCGTCGGACCGCCCCAAAGGTGCGAATGTCTCTGCACCTTAAGGGGCCAAGCCCTCACATTGAGGGACTAGGCCCATGCCGGAGTGGTTGGTGCTCCACCGGCTGGCGTGAACGACCTTTGGCGCCACACCAGCTGGGCCGAAAGGAGTTCACCGGCCGGAGTAAGTCCATGCATGCGCAGGAGCGTCAGCGACTGCTGTCGTCATCCCGGCGCATGCGCAGGGGAGGGGGTCTCTTCTGCCTCCGCCATGGTGATGACTTAGTGCAGAAGTTTATGAAAGATTTATACATCAGAGTGGAGGCACTTACCTTGGGAGGCTTTTTGATTTGTTCATGGGACGTGGGCATTGGAGGCTGTGCCAGCATTTATTGTCCTTCCCTAATTGCCCTTAAAGAGGCAATTAAGAGTCAACCACATTGCTGTGGGTCTGAAGTCACATATAGGCCAGACTAGGTAAGGACAGCAGATTTCCTTCCCTAAAGGACATCAGGTTGCAACGGTAATGATCCTAACTCACCCTCGTGTGACACCAGTCAAGCACAGAGGGTACAGTTATTAGTACAACACATGGAGCGAGATTTTTTCTTCTCCCAGTGGACGTGCAAATCGGGTGAAATACTGCTGGACTTAGTTTATTTGTGTGGAAAGCAATTTTCCTGTGCCTTCCTGATGCCACCCCATTTCCATGGGGACTTTTGGAAGATTGGGAAGGCCTTGGGTCAAAAACGCACACTCAACTCTTCCGAGGTTGGGGTCGCCATTGTGAGGACCTCAGGAAAATTGCATTTACTCCTGCACACTATTGTAGTGTGGCATATTGTACATCCTAAAAAATGCAGCTACCTGGAGAGTTTGTGACCACTGAGAGACGTCTGTTTAGAAGCTGGGAATATTCTGTTTTGACAGCTTCAAGTGTCACTATTAGATGCTGCACTGTAATGTAGATGTGGTTTCCATGCAGTGATTCATCATTGAATCCATAGAATTCCTATAGTGCAGAGGGAGGCCATTTGGCCCATCGAGCCGGCATTGACCCTCAGACAGAGCACCCTACCTGGGCCCACCTTCTTGCCTTATCATAGGCATAGAATTTACAGTGCAGAAGGAGGCCATTCGGCCTAATGAGTCTGCACCAGCTCTTGGAAAGAGCACCCTAACTAAGCCCACACCTCCACTCTATCACCCAAACCCAGAAACCCACATAACCTTTGTTTTTGGACATTAAAGGCAATTTAGCATGGCCAACCCACCTAACTTGCACATCTTTGGACTGCGGGAGGAAACCAGAGCACCCAGAGGAAACCCACACAGATACTGGGAGAACATGCAGACTTTACACAGACAGTGACCCAAGCCGGGAATCGAACATAGACCCTGGAGCTATGAAGCAACTGTGCTAACCACTGTGCTACCGTGCCGTCCTCTACCCCGTAACCCCACATAGGTTGCACATCTTGGGACACTAAGGGGAAATCTTAGCATGAACAATCCACCTAACTGCACATCTTTGGACTATGGGAGGAAACCAAAATACTCCTTGCAGACACAGGGAGAAGATGAAAACTCCACACAGACAGTCACCCAAGGCCGGAATTGAACCTGGGTTCCTGGCACTGTGAGGTGGCAGTGCTAACCATTGTGCCACCGTGCCAACCCGGATCTGTCCTGCAAGGGAAAGTTGACCTTAATATTGACCAGCGCCGTCTTATGTTGTGATGCATTACAATACTTTTCCAAATGTCTAAAGTGCAACAATGCATTAAAAATAGGAAAATGTCCTATCTTGTTTTATGCTGTGGTTTAAATTGACTGACAGCTCAGCCATTAAACATACCTTGCTTTTAAAAGTTGAAAAAAATCTCTGGATCTGCTCCCTTCCATTGATTCTCAGGCACTCTGCTTTGAAACCAAAATGGGACACTGTGGTGGCTTGAGACAATACCCTGGAGGCTTCCAGTAGTAAACAAGTGGTTTACTGATGAAAGGCAAAGTACTGTAATAGAACTGGCACAGAACATAATATAACAGGTCTAGTCACTTTGGCTCCGAGATCCACACTGCACCGGTGTCCTGCACCCAGATCCCTGCGCAAACACCCTATTGGACAGTGTTTGCACGCTCCTATGTTGATTGGCCCTGAGTCAGTCATATGGTCTGTCAAGCCCATCTCCTTCAAGGGGACATGCTACCACAGACACCATTCTGTTTTGTAAGTGTCAGGCAATGAGCTTTTGTCAGACATGGCAGAGATTTAACAGGTTTTATGCCTATTGTTCATTCTTCTAATCTCTATTCACATCAATTAAATTATATTCTTATTTTTTCAGGAAAGTTACATGTTTACTCTTGCTGCGGTGGTTATCTGATGCAATAAAGCATTGGGCTTATTGAACTGCATGTCTCATTTGCATTGTGGTATGGGCAATGAGAGACAAAGCAATTAATAAAAGTCATTACAAATGTTGACCTACAAAAGTCAGTGGGCGCGATTCTCCGCGGGAGGGCCTTCCCGACATTTTTCCCGCTCTCCCGCTATTCTCTCCCCCCACGGCCGCCCCACGACACGAATCACTGCTCGCCGTTTTTTACGGCGAACAGCGATTCTCCCCAGGCCGATGGGCCGAGTTCCCAGGCCTTTACGGCCGTTTTCACGAACGCAATCACACCTGCTCTCACCGTTCGTGAAAACGGCCGCAAAGTGCCATCCCGGACAACCATGGCACCGATTGGCACGGCCGCACCACGGCCGTGCCAAGGGTGGCATGGGCCTGCGATCAGTGGGCACCGATCGCGGGCAGCGGGTCCGATACCCGCGCACTATTTGTTCCACCGCCGCCCCGCAGGATCAGTCCGCGGGGCAGCTGAGGGGCATGACGGCCCGCGCATGCGCGGGTTTGATGCATATGCGTGGTGATGTCATCCGCGCATGCGCGGGTTGGAGCCGTCCAACCCGCGCATGCGTGGCTGACGTCATCGTGCGCGTCAGCCGCCGTGCCGCTTGGCACGCGGGCTTGGCGACCGTCGCTAAGCCCGCGATGCCGTGCTTCACGGGGCCGCGCTGCTAGCCCCGCTCGGGGGGAAGAATCGGGTCCCGGGAGGGGGCGCGGAGGCTGCTGTGAAACACGGCCAGTTTTACAGCAGCCTTTACGACTCGCCGCATTTGCGGAGAATCGCGCCCAGTATCTTTATGTAACTTCCACATATCCAAAAGCTTCAACGTCCTATTCGTCAGTCTGCAAAGGATCTTGGTAACGCATAAGAATCTAGTTAAGTTCGAGGAAGCAGATTAGAGACTGGATAGTTTTCAATGACTGAAAATAACTCATGCTCATATGTGTGTGAAGAATTAAGTCACAACGCATTGATTTTTGGGTTTGGCGATAAATAAATTTGTTTGAATGTGAGAAGTAAGAATGTGAGAAGTGTGGGGGCACGGTAGCTCAGCGGGTAGCACTGTTGTTTCACAGCTTCGATTCCCGGCTTGCGTCACTGTCTGTGCGGAGTCTGCAAGTTCTCCCTGTGGTTGGTGCTCCGGTTTCCTCCCACAAGTCCCGAAAGATGTGCTGTTAGGTGAATTGGATGTTCTGAATTCTCCCTCTGTGTATCCGAACAGGTGCCGGAATGTGGTGACTCGGGGCTTTTCACAGTAACTTCATTGCAGTGTTAATGTAAGCCTACTTGTGACAATAAATATTATTATTATTATACTAGTTGGCATGGTAGGGTGTTGGCTTGGCAAGACTAGAAAATAGAGCTAGGAAGAAAAATGTGCAAAGCAAGTGAAGCAACTATTTGAATATGTCTATAAAATTAAGCCTCTGCAGGTGCAACCTGCAATTATTGATGTAGGTCCTATTGCTGAGTTCCTCTATGACCTTTGTACCTTTGTGCACACCACAATGGGCCAGCAGTGCTCACGACGTGAACTCCCTGATATTTATAAATTGCTCCCTTTAACTGACGCAGGGTAAGGCACCAGCTGCATGTTAACTTTGTGAGGATCTGTTGCTGTAATCTGCAGGCTACAACACATCCAGCTTTGATTTGTCTCCCCGGTTATCTGAGGCATACCTTTCTCCAGAAAGGCAGCAAGCTAAAAAAGCTTTGTTTTCTGCTTTTGAGGTCAGAGTTACTCAATTCAAATTTGTTCCCATACTGTTTTATTTATGTCCATTAATTCCAGTTATTAGATGATAATTTTGAGCAAGCAGATAACGCCGCATCGACGTAAGTGGACTGTATTGTATTTTTCACTGACGTCATTGAACGGAGGAAAATAGTTCAAAATTCTGAAGTGATAAACTGCGGTGTGTGTTTTTGACTTGCAATGCGTTTTTGTTCAAATCCATACAATTAAAAAAGAATGATACAAAACACAGAGTTGTAAGATTCACGTAGTGAAACTCTGAAAGTTCCTCAGTTAAGCCACAGGGAAAAATGCCGAGTGCTCTTTGTTTGTGAGAACATTGATTTCAATATATGAATTTATCGTGCAGATTGCCTGCGTCTGTGATAAGCCTATCAAAAATTATATAACATTTAGCAACTATTGATATTTATATGATCGAAATTATTGAAATATCAGAGTACAAAATATCTGAAAACATTACAAATTTATTTGCACTCTTTTCCGGAGTTGTAAGTTTATTGCAGTGTAATTGATCTTACCAGAGAATAAAGGGCTCTGTTTCCTTCTTTTGAATCTATATTGTATTCTACATCTAATTGTGAGGGAAGCTTTTTAATTAGGATTCCTTTGCTTATCTCCCACTGGCACTGATGGCTGGACTATTTTTGAGGTCAGAGGGTGTGGGCTGTTGTCAGAAGTTAAAACACCGGATTTGGAATTTTCTTCATTTTCATGTTGACGCTCTGACGATTGCTCACCAATTGAGAAACCAGAGAAAGAAGACAACCTCCAAAAGCAACACAAGTAGACTTTGTTACGTGGTGACAGTTAACTAAAAGGGCCCAGCGACATGTTTCAAAATTGATAATACATATCAGATAGAGTAAGGCCAAAAGTGGCCATTAACTCCTTTGGCTTTGATGCAGCACTTGAGCAAGCTTTACTTATCATCTATAGATGGAGCAGTCACTGACACCTGCCACAGCAGAGTAAAGATTGAAAAAGCTGATGGCTGCGTGCAGACTCAATATGCCCGTGCCACATTATTATCACACAGAATGATAAAATCACAACTGTGGAGCTTGCTGTTTAAGTGAAAAGGGATTAGCCACAAATCAGAAAAAGCTGTTGACTATCGAACACTAACCTCTGCAGTCTGGTCAATGTAAAGAGTCCTGAAGAAAACAAAAGGCTACATGTATAAAACTAATAGAATATAAAAACAGGCAGACATAAGTCTTACATGGAATATTTTTAAGTTTCAGAACGCAGTTTGAATTATTCTTAAATTACTTTATTTTACTTCATTCCCCTCCCTCTGCAAAAATGACAATGGATTTTTTAAAATATGGGGCAAATATGACATCTTAACCATTTATTTAATTTGTACCTGTGAGTTTATGACTCCAACATTTAGTCACCAGGAGAGCATGAGCAAATAGTGATGGCATTGATATAACATGCGATGGTTTCACCCCCATTTTGATACAAACTTTAAGCAATGTGTTGACACATTTTAAAAAGCACTAGCTGAACATATTATTTCAAAATCTGTCAGAGAAATTAAAAGTTGCTTGCCATTGCTGATGTAAATAATGGTAATCAGTGAACAGAACTGGGTGTGCAACAAGGAAGGATTCCGACTGTACCTGTGGAATTTTCTGAGAATGTTGACAATACTTCTGTCAAGGATTTTGTAAAGTGTAATCTCGTCAAATAGGCGTGAGGTCTGTGCGAAGTGTGTGTTAACACTATCTCACAAAGAAGAAGGGAGAAATTCTCAGGGGGTGGTACTAGTGGGCAATTATAGGTCAGCCATCCATTCTATGCAATGCTTGATATTCGGTTCCAGTGTAGTGAATGTGCAGGGCTATGGGGAGAAGGCGGGCAAGTCGCACTAGGTGGACTGATCCTCCAGATAGCCAGCACAGACTCAAGATGTTGAATGGCTGCCTCTTGCGCTGTAACCATTCTGGGATTCTGAAAGGACTTCTCAAATTACATTTTTTAATCGATTGTTCGATTGTTTTAAAAGTCAGAACGTATTTGCGATAATCTTAATTGGGTTCTTCAGAGTCACACTATACATCTGATTTATTGAGGGCATTGCATTTGAAGCTGGTGTATTAATAATAATACTAATCACTTATTGTCACGAGTAGGCTTCAATGAAGTTACTGTGAAAAGCCACATCCCGGCACCTGTTCGGGGAGGCTGGTACGGGAATTGAGCCAGCGCTGTTGGCTGTGTTCTGCATTACAAGCCAGCGATTTAGCCCATTGTGCTAAACCAGCCCCAGCAAAAATTCCCCCACTTACCCTGGTATCTGACTTGAGTGGCTGTCTCATTTGGGGCCTTCCTGTTCTCCCAGCAGTGGTCATCACTCCTCCATGGCATTGCTGAACATCGGATTGGCTATCAGCTCGCTGAGGCAGGACTTCCTGCCATTGTGAACCATTTGGCAAAGTGCCTGTACTTAGAGAAAATCAAGTTCACCATTGGGGATGCAGAGGAGGGGGATGCAGAGGAGGGGTTCACTGCCCGGTGGAAGCTGTTCATTGACTTCTTTAAGGAGTATTGAACCGTTAGCCGGTGGGTGGGGTGTGGGGGTTTCATTTTCTGTTTGGGTTGGGGATCTGGGTAAAAAGTTTAAAAAAGGAGGGGCAGCGGAGAGATTTTTTTTTTTTTTTTACTTTTTCCCAATTAAGGGGCAATTTAGCATGGCCTATCTACCTACCTGGCACATCTTTGGGTTGTGGGAGTGAGACCCACGCAGACACGGGGAGAAACAGTGACCTGGGGACTGGATCAAACCCGGTTCCTCGGCGCCATGAGGCAGTAGTGCTAACTACTGTGCCACTGTGCTGTCCTCCCTGGGGAGCGGGGGGGGGGGGGGGGGGGGGGGGGGGTGCTATTTCTGGCATGTTGTGCATGTTCACTACTGCCACAGTTATTTTTTGTTTCTTCTTTGTTACGTATTTTGAAAATTCCTCCAATAAAATATTTTTTTAAAAAAAGTAACTTAGCTGTCCAAAGGCAATTAACTTTCTCTCTACTAAGTTTGTCTCACAGTACAATAAGAGTGGGCTATTTTTGAGTCAATCTACATGACAATTTGCATTATCTTAGCTGAAACACATCTCTTTCTGTGCCCTCCCCCACACACACATTTGATCCATCAGGTTAGGTACATGTACACCAATGTCCATTAAAATAACATGTTCATGCTTATAAGTGGACCAGAAGCTTTTCCTTTGGTCTCTCTTTGGGTTTTCTTTACCATTGCGATCTGAAGATGCTCATCATCTTGAGTTGTCCACATTCCGTTGACCAGTTCGTCTGGTCACCCAGCTCTGCTTTGCTTGCGATTTACAGGTGAACACATCATCTTCCTTCAGTGGTGTCTATCGGATTTCCATCCCACAGTTGTTTTTTGTGCTGTCCATGTTGTAGTTTGCAATTTGCATTCGGTTCACATGAATTGAAGGTGACCCAAATCCAAGTCAATGCAATCTAAAAGCCTATTTTCACGAATTGGAATGAATGGCTATTGTAGCTTTTATTGTATGGCTGACCATAATTATGTCAGTGTCCTCACTACATGAGTGTGGCATGCTACCCGGGAGATGTGGGATCCATTTCTTCTTTTAATGATTGTCAGTGACACCAGTAATAATCACACACTGAAACAATAAGTGTGGGCTATTTTTGAGTCTATCTCCTTGACAGTTTGCATTATGTTAACTGAAACACATCTTTTTCTGTGCCCGCTCCCCCCCCCCCCCCCCCCCCCCCCCCCCCCCCCCCCCCCCCCCCCCCCCCCCCCCCGGCCCACACACACAATTGATTCAAAGCCATCTTGTGTTACCAGTACAGCCAGTGCTCGCTCAGTCTGGGCACTGATGTGATCAACCCCACTTGCTGTAACTGTTCAGGAATGTAAGATACTGATGGACATCTCTTTTCTTTGGCTGTTCAACTTGTCAATCAGTCTTTCAATGTTATTTGGACTGGAACAGAACTGTAGTGACAGTATACTTCTGGTAGGTGATGTAATTCACAGTGGATTTCTTTAGATTGAGCCTGGAACCTATTACGTTATAGAAATACTTACTTTGAAATTCAATTTTTCAATATATGTATACATTTCCTTTTTTTTAAATTTAGAGTACCCAATTCATTTTTTCCAATTAAGGGGCAATTTTAATGTGGCAAATCCACCTAGCCTGCACATCTTTTGGGTTGTGGGGGCGAAACCCACGTAAACACGGGGAGAATGTGCAAACTCCACACGGACAGTGACCCAGAGCCGGGATCGAACCTGGGACCTCGGCGCCGTGAGGCTGCAGGGCTAACCCACTGCGCCACTGTGCTGCCCATGTAAGCATTTCCAACAGTCATTCTTGAGTATGCTGCATAAACTACTGAGGCTAAAAGTGGTGACATCACATAACCAAAGTAAGTGATCACAATGCTGATATGTTTGTTAGACATTTACACACATTGACACAATCCCAATGGAAATTTCAAGAAGCTCAGTTCTGACAATTTACTTGGAAAAATCAGCACTATAATTTTAGTGGGTGGCCTTCAGCACTGCTGTAAAAGTGAGGATAATTCACACTCACTGCATTCCCTTGCATTTTTGTGTTCTTCTGTAAGAACTGCTGGTGTTCAATTTGAACATGCGTACATGTGCATCACTCTATCCAGCAAGAGTTTTTTTTTTAATTTGTTCATGGAATGTCATCATTGTAAGCAAGGGCAGCATTTATTACCCATGCCCAAGTGTCCTTGAGAAAGTGGTGGTGAGCCACCATCTTGACCCGTCCATATGGTGATGGTACACCTGCAGAGCTGCTAAGGAGAGAATTCCAGGATTTTGACCCATTCACAATGAAGGCATAATAATAGATTTCAAGTCAGGATGGTGCGTGACTTGGAGGAGAACTTGCAGTATGGTAGGCTTACAATGTATCTGTTGCCCTTGTCCTTCTGGGTGGTAGAGGTCACTGATTTGGAAGGTGCTGTCCAAGGACTCTTGATGAGTTGCTGCGTTGCATCTTGTAGATGGTGTTTACTGCTGCCACTATGTGCCAGTGTGTCTGCGAATGTTTAAAGTGATGATGAGGTGCCAATCAAGTGGCTGCTTTAGCTTGGATGGCATAGAGCTTCTTTTCTTTATTCTTTTATGGGATGTGAGCTTCGCTTGCAGCCCCACCATTTTCTGCCCACCCCTAATTGCCCTTGAATCGAATGGTTGGCTAGTCATCGGAGGGCAGTTAAGAGTCAACCACGTTGCATGTCATGGGCTGGTTTAGCACAGGGCTAAATCGCTGGCTTTGAAAACCGACCAAGGCAGGCCAGCAGCACGGTTCAATTCCCTTACCAGCCACCCTGAACAGGCGCCGGAATGTGGCGACTAGGGGCTTTTCACAGTAACTTCATTTGAAGCCTACTTGTGACATGTAGGCCAGGTGGACAAGGATGGTAGATTCCCTTCCCTAAAGGATATCATTGAACCAGAAGGGTTTTTTTGCGACCATCAATGATAGTTTCATGATCACGTTACTGAGGCTGGCTTTGAATTCCAGATTTTCCTTTTTATTAATTTGAATTTGAACTTGAATTCATCCAGCTGCCATGGTGAGATCGAACTCCCGTTTTCCCAGAACACATTTCTAGGCCTCTGGATTAGTAGACCAGTAACATTGCCAGCAGGAGCAGAGAGCCCTGCTGCCAGCAGAACGGCTGGAGAATTGTGACCATTGTGTATAACAGAATCAGACAGAACAGAAGGAGATCATTCTGCCTATCATGTGTATGTAACTGTTTAAAAGAACTATCCAATGATTCTGCTTCCTGGATCTTACTCTGTAGCGCTGCAATTTTCACCTTTTGAAAGTTACAGTTGAATCTGTCTTCACGACCATTTCATGTAGTGCGTTCTGGTTCATGATTATAGAGGGTAATGCTCTGATTGAGCTATGAGTTGTCTGGAGAATAAATGGAAAAAGTGGTAACTGCAAAATGGATTTAAAGCAAGTTGGCAAAATCCAGTAAATATTTCTTATTCCTTTTCAGTTATTATGTATGTGCTTCTCTGTCTTCTAACAACTTCAGAGCGAAGCCAGCCGCTTCCCGCCAGAGAAATTCATCTTGGGAGAGATCTCCCCCGGGATTCTCAACGGGAATCCGCTC
Source organism: Scyliorhinus canicula (assembly GCF_902713615.1). Taxonomy (NCBI): domain Eukaryota; kingdom Metazoa; phylum Chordata; class Chondrichthyes; order Carcharhiniformes; family Scyliorhinidae; genus Scyliorhinus; species Scyliorhinus canicula. The sequence continues at coordinate 35,801,903 of NC_052166.1, read as the reverse complement.
GTCGGAGCTCCTCAGTCCAATGTAGGCGGTGCAGTGCAGCCTCGGCCCCAGCAGGGGCCGAAAAAGAGTACCGTTAGAGAACCCAGAACGGACTCTGGTTTCTTTTTTAGTTAAATCGCACCCTTTGTTTGAGTAGCTGTGACTCACTTGTCAAACCTTTGGTGTAATAACTATGTCTACCTCATTTGTGTTCTTTTCAGTAACACAAGTTCCTTTTAAGTCCAAAAATTGTATCACTATATGCAAGAGAAATTCTGTAAGATGCATCAAATAATCAAATGCTGCTTTCAGTATTTTGTGAATGCTAGTAGAAGTTATTGTCTTGTAGTAATAACAGACCATAAGACCATAGACATGGAGCAGAATTAGGCCACTCGGCTCATTGAATCTGCTCTGCCATTCAATCATGGCTGATACTTTCTCATCCCCACTCTCCTGCCTTCTCCCCACAACCCCTGATCCCCTTATTAATCAAGAACCTACCCATCTCTGCCTTAAAGACACTCGGTGATTTGGCCTCCACAACCTTCTGCGGCAAAGATTTCCACAGATTCACCACCCTCAGGCTGAGGAAATTCCTCCTCATCTCTGTTTTAAAGGTAGCCATGATGTGGAGAGGCCAGCGATGGACTGGGGTGAGCACAGTAAGAAATCTTACAACACCAGGTTCAAGTCCAACAGGTTTGTTTCAAATCACTAGCTTTCGGAGCACTGCTCCTTCCTCAGGTGAATGAAGAGGTAGACTCCAGAAACATATATATAGACAAAGTCAAAGATGCAAGACAATGCTTTGAATGTGAGCATTTGCAGGTCATTAAGTCTTTACAGATCCAGAGAGAAGGGTAATCCCAGGTTAAAGAGGTGTGAATTGTCTCAAACCAGGAGAGTTGGTAGGATTTCGCAAGGCCAGGCCAGGTGGTGGGGGGTGAATGTAATGTGACATGAATCCAAGGTCCCGGTTCAGGCCGTACTCATGTATGTGGAACTTGGCTATAAGTTTCTGCTCGGTGATTCTGCGTTGTCGCGCGTCCTGAAGGCCGCCTTGAAGAACGCTTACCCGGAGATCAGAGGCTGAATGCCCTTGACTGCTGAACAATTCCCCGACTGGAAGGGAACATTCCTGCCTGGCGATTGTTGCGCGATGTCCGTTCATTCGTTGTCGCAGCATCTGCATGGTCTCACCAATATACCACGCTTCGGGACATCCTGTCCTGCAGTGTATCATACTCTGCGACTCGGCCAACATTGTCTACCTCATACGCTGATATGGGGGTTCTCCGCGCCGGCGATGGCGGAGCCCTACAGAGGCTGGCGTGGAAGGTAGGAGTGCCCTATGATACAGGCCCGCCCGCTGATCGCGGACCAGGCCTCCGTGGTCCCCCCCACCGAGGCCGGATACCCCGCGCCCCCCGCCGAGGACTCCACGAGATGGCCTACCAGCCAGGTCCCGCCGTGTGGGACCATGTCCATTTCACGCCGGCCAGGAACTGACAGCCGCTCGGCCTATCGGGGACTGGAGCATTGCCGGGGGGGGGGGGCCGCCACCAACATGGCGTAAATCCCGCCCCCGCCCGAAAACCGGCGGAGGAGAATACGGCAGCCGGCATCAGAGGGGCAGGGCAGGATTCATGCTCCCCCCGCCCCGGGATTATCCGACCCGGCAGGGGGTCGGAAAATCCCGCCCCTTGTCTCTATACATTATCATATGCACACTTCATTGAGCTTCCCAACCGCCTGAGTAAACTGTTTCTATTCATAATGTATGCTCGACTGATTCTTATCTAAAGTGCCTTTTAATCTCATTACTGGAAGAGACATATCTCATCCAGTCTTTTGAATACTGGGGACTGCTGTCTATAGGCAGATAATTTAGGGCCACCAGAAAGTGGGATGTGATCAATAGATAAGTGTTTCTGGGCAGCTCTCATCATATTATGCTGTGTTAAATTCATTTTACTGCTGTTGCTAGGCAACTTCATGACACGATATATTTTATGTTGATTCCTACAATGACTTTTATAACATTATGGGCAGGATTCTCTCATCCCGGGGCCGGGCCGGAGAATCGCCGGGACTGGTGCGGATCGCGACACAGCACCCTGACGCCGGTCCGCCGATTCTCAGATAGCGGAGAATCGGCGCCATTGGCGCATGTTCGGTTATGGGCCACTCTACGGGGCCCGCTCTATGGGGCCCCCACCGATTGGCAGGCTGGCCTCTCGGGCTGGGGGCCTCTTTTGTTCTGCGCCGACCTCTGTAGCCCTATGCCATGTTGCATCGGGGACGGCGCGGAGAAAGGAGCCACGGCGCATGCGCGGCAATTGCGCCGGTCCCACTGCGCATGCACGCGTTGCCGCTCATCCCACTGCGCATGTACAGATCCGCGGTGCCCATCTGACGCTGGGGATCGGCAGTTGGAGTGGCATGGGTTGCTCCATTGCCAGGCTGGCCCTCTGCAGGGGTCAGAATCTCTGCTCCTGAGGCCATATTGACGCCATCGAGAAACACAACAGCGTTGACGAGAGCGTCAGCACAGCCTCAGGATCAGAGAATCCCGCCCGCCGTCTGAGGAGGAGGATCTTTCCCAGATGACCATTTGTAGGGAGCACAGTTATACTTCCACATTAATGAGGCATGCATGCTCTTTCACTATCATCCATTTCTTTTTGATCATTTGCTTCAATTTGTCCTTCTGTGTTTACTTTTATCATGGACATTCTTGCATTGTGAAGAAGTACTTTTGATTTTCAGGGTATCTATTTACCTCACCTAATTTTGTTTCTAAGCCAAATATGTAGAGTCACAATTTATCTCCTATTGATCTGCTTGTATGAATTATTTTTGCACTGTCGGGATAGATATCTAATGACTGGACAAAAACATTGGCATGGCAAGCTGTTTTGTAGTGTTAACCTCCAGGGGTTCGGCCTTTTCAGTTAGTCTCACAGTCTCCGTACCAGCCTCCTCGGACAGGCGCCGGAATGTGGCGACTAGGGGCTTTTCACAGTAACCTCATTTGAAGCCTACTTGTGACAATAAGCGATTTTCATTTCATTTTCACACACATAGTGAACAAAAGTACAAATGCCGTTTGCCAGGATGTAGATCAGAATGGGTGCAGAACAACAATTTGCAGGCAGACTGGAGCAAGAGCAGAGTCTGACTGTGCTTGCCTTCTCCTGTAGGAGGAGCATACCAACAGCAATCTGATGCGGAGCTTCGGAAGGAAATAACAGCTGTTTGGCCAAATCTGTCTCAGAAGATTTTGGATATACTGGTGCCTCCGCATAGACGTAAGTACTCTTCCTAAATTCAATGTGGTTGGTTTTGCTGAAAGGACATTATATGTCTTCAGTTGAGCTTATTGAGCCAATATTTTAATGACATGATTTTGATTCATGACATGACATGATATTAGTGAAATCCAAACAAATGAGCTAAAGTCCCTGGCTTTCCCTCGATCCGAGATCTGCTCTTTTATTACTGAGAATTTTGGTGAAGAACCTGGGCTCATGTTGCAACGTTTGTGTAAAACAAGAATTTGTACATAATAAGTTTATTTATATTATGGCACAGTAAGAAGTCTTACAACACCAGGTTGTATATTATGGCAGTCCACATATCGAACTTTAAAAGCAGGTTTCAAACATCTGCTGCATTTGAAAGGAAGATGCTAACAAGGGAATCGGTAGTGCAAATTAAATGGAATGGTGCAATACTTGGTCATTGTTTTAATGTTATGCTGCTTGCAGTTAGACCTGATAAAACCGGAACATTTCCCAGCATTTTAGAAAATACTTTTAAATTAGTGACCGATCTATGCCTTCATGAGTCAGTTGCTAAAAGAATGACCCAGTGCTTAACCAAACGATCTAGACCACCGAACCCTTGTTCTGTTCTATGCAAGCTGATTTTGACCAGGGCAGGGACTGAGGTCTTGTAATTGGTTTCATTGCTACTGGGCCAGGGGATCAGGGGTTATGGGGAGAAGGCAGGAGAATGGGGATGAGAAAATATCAGCCATGATTGAATGGCGGAGCAGAATCTATGGACTGAATGGCCTAATTTTGCTCCTATGTCTTGTGGTCTTATATCATTAGTGTGAATGTGGAGAGCAAGGACAGAGTCAGTCTCACATGTGAAGCTCCTATGATTCTTTTTATTTTGAAAATATTTTATGGAGGAATTAATAATTTTAACACTTTTCAACAACAACATCTAACAGAGACAAAACCCACACGGAAATAATCGTCACCCCCCCCCCCCCCCCCCCCCCCCCCCCCTGAAGACGAACCCTAACCAATATGGGGCTTATAAAAATACACCACCAGCCCTTTCCTGGCCCTCGCACCGTTGGTTTTCTACCCTTATTTGTCACTTCCATTCCTCCCCCCCCCACCCAGCAGACAGTTTAATTTTTCTTGAAGAAGTCGATGAACGGCTTCCACCTGTGAGCGAACCCCTGTAACGAGCCAATCAAGGCAAATTTAATTTTCTCAAGCCTGAGAAACCCCGCCATGTCATTAACCCAAACCCCCGACTTCGGGGGATCCGAGTCCCTCCATCCCAGTAAAATCCATCTCCGGGCCACCAGGGAAGCGAAGCCTAGAAGCTCCTATGATTCTTTTTTTTTTTATAAATGTTTTTTATTGTGTTTTCATATTTTATATATGACAAATTACAAATTATTAGAGAGAAAAAAAAAAGAAAACACAAAAATTTAACATGAATATTTACAGGTAAGCATCTTCATAACAACAATTGTGGCCGCCCCCTTTAGCCAGCATACATATTTTACATTCCCCAATATGGCCGAGGCACATGTTTATAGGCATTTATTTATATTTTGGTTTTGGGCCTTGGCTTGCCATCAAACCCCCATAACGAGCCCGTAACCCACCCACCCCCCCCCTTCCCCCCGGCTACCTTCCCCGATTCCCGTCCATTTTCCCCTGATTCTTGGCCACCCGACTATTCTTCCTCTTGTACGTTGGCCACAAACAAGTCCCGGAACAGTTGCATGAATGGCTCCCACGTTCTGTGGAAGCCGTCGTCCGACCCTCGGATGGTGAATTTGATTTTCTCCATTTGGAGAGATTCTGAGAGGTCGGACAGCCAGTCTGCAGCTCTGGGCGGGTGCTGCTGACCGCCAGCCAAACAGGATTCTACGGCGGGCGATCAGGGAGGCAAAGGCAAGGGCGTCCGCCCTCCTCCCCAGGAATAGATCTGGCTGGTCTGAAACCCCGAAGACCGCCACTATTGGGCATGGCTCCACCCTCACCCCCACCACTTTGGACATAGCCTTGAAGAAGGCTGTCCAGTACTCCACAAGTCTGGGGCAAGACCAGAACATGTGGGCGTGGTTGGCCGGGCCTCTTTGGCACCGCTCACATCTGTCCTCCACCTCCGGGAAGAACCTACTCATGCGGTTTCTCGTTAAGTGGGCTCTATGTACCACTTTTAGTTGCGTCAGGCTGAGCCTTGCGCACGTGGAGGTGGAGTTGACCCTATGCAGTGCTTCGCTCCAGAGTCCCCACCCTATCTCCATCCCCAGGTCGTCCTCCCATTTCCTTCTTGTTGCGTCCAGTACGGTGTCGTCCCTATCTACCAGTCGGTCATACATGTCACTACAGTTCCCTTTCTCTAGGATACTTGCGTCCAGTAGGTCTTCCAGTAGTGTCTGTCGTGGCGGTTTTGGGTAGTCCTTGTCTCCTTCCTTAGGAAGTTTTTGAGCTGCAGGTACCGTAGCTTGTTCCCCCCAGCTAGCTGAAATTTCTCTGTCAGTTCGTCCAGTGTTGCGATCCTGTCATCCGTGTATAGGTCCCTGACTGTCAGTGTCCCCCCCCGTCCTGCCCCCACCTTTGAAGGTGGCATCAGTCAGTGCTGGTTTGAACCTATGGTTGTTGCAGATGGGAGCTTTGTCCGACATTTTGTACAGGCCCAAATTGCTGCCACAGTTGGTTCCAGGATTGGAGGGTGGCTGTCACCACTGGGCTGCTGGAGTGTTTTTTGGGTGGGGATGGAGTGCTGCCGTGGCGAGGGCCCGGAGGGAGGTTCCCATGCAGGAGGCCTCCTCCGCACGCACCCACTCGGCTTCTGGCTCCTGGATCCATCCCCTTACTCGCTCGGCTGTTGCCGCCCAGTGGTAGAATTGTAGATTCGGGAGGGCTAGCCCCCCCCCCCTGGATTTTGTTTTTTGTAGGACCTTCTTTGGGATCCTAGCATTTTTACCCCCCCCATACGAACGCCATGATAAGTTTGTCAAGCTGCTATGATTCTTGACAGTTGCTTGCTAAACCTGTAAGTGAAGGGTTCTGGAGCTTATCCAATACCTGCGGAATCGCCCCACAACAAAAGAGACAGTATCTTCCAGAGAGGAAATGGGAAAATTGGAAGAGGGGAATAAAATACTTTGAAAAATAGATGAATTAACGATAATCAGTAACGATATAAGCTCTTACTGGATTATGTCTATCGGAGAGGATCTGTTCCCATTTCCTTTTTTGGATTACTTGTGTTGAAATGGTAATTGGAAGAGATTAGTGGATAAGTACAGCATTTCAATCTCAGACAAAGCGCTATCATGGTTCCTTTCCAGCCAAATGCAGTAGAACAAGAACAAAGAAAAGTACAGCACAGGAACAGGCCCTCCGGCCTTCCAAGCCTGTGCCGACCATGCTGCCCATCTAAACTAAATCTTCTACACTTCCTGGGTCCGTATCCCTCTATTCCCATCCTATTCATGTATTGGTCAAGATGCCCCTTAAATGTCACTATTGTCCCTGCTTCCACCACCTCCTCCGGCAGTGAGTTCCAGGCACCCACTACCCTCTGTGTAAAAAAACTTGCCTCGTACATCTCCTCTAAACCTTGCCCCTCGCACCTTAAACCTATGCCCCCTAGTAATTGGCCTCTACCCTGGGAAAAAGCCTCTGACTATCCACTCTGTCTATACCCCTCATAATTTTGTAGACCTCTATCAGGTCGCCCCCAGCTGCAACATGACTTGCCAATTCTTATACTCAATGCCCTGGCCAATGAAGGCAAGCATTAGTTGCAAAAACATTTGTGAAATTGCAAATTCTGAATGAGCTGGTGAGCACTTGCATCCTGGCCTCCATGAGCTCGCCCATTAAAAATAACATTGACTTGGGGGGTAATGAAAGCTTTGCTTGAAACATTGATCTGAATTCTACTAAGTCACAGGACAAAAGCGATTATGGATGGCATCGGTCAAGTTGGATACTTGGCCATGTTATCATGTGTTGAATTCCAACCGTGATAAAATGAATGAACCTCAACATATGTCAACTAAGCCTTCAAGAGCTGCAGTGCTTCAGTGCTGCATTATTGGAGGTGTCACCTGCAATAATTAACTGAGGTCCCATTTACGTGCTCCAGTGGTTCAGAGGAAGATTTAGTGCTGGTATGTGAAGAAGAGCAGAGAGAGCTCTCTTTGAATCCTGCTAACGTTCTGAACTCACCCAACACCTCCAATAAATCGATGATTTGGTTGTTTATCCCATGCTATCTACCAATTACTGGTGTAGAATGGCCTGCCTCATTTTCTTACATTACTCACAGATTTCCAGAAAAGTGTAAAGTACTCACAGACATTTCAACCTTGTTCATTGTCATATAATGTAAGTACTAGTTTTTAAATATGTAGGTCACAGAATAAACACCAGATATTGCTCAATCTTAGAAATATGCTGCAGTCCCTTGTTCACAGTGGTCGGCTTCTTGGCAAGTGTTGATGCTGTTGTAAATGCCTGCCCGCGTTTCATGACGGCGCCAACATGCCCTCAAGAGCAGCGATTCTGACCCCATTAGGGGCCCAGCATGGCACTGGAGCGACCCACAGCGCTCCAGCTGCCGATGCCGGCATCAGATGGCCGCTGCGGGTCTGCGCATGCGCAGTGGGACCGGCGCCAATGCCGCATGCGCAGTGGCCTTCCTTCTCCGTGCCAGCCCCGACGTAACATGGCATAGGGCTAGAGGGGCCGGCGCGAAGCAAAGAGGCCGCCAGCCCGGGAAGCGGCCCGCTGATTGGTAGGCCCTGATCGCGGGCCAGGCCACAGCAGAGCCCACCCCCCCCCCCCCACCCGGGGTTGGACCCTCCCCCCCCACCCACCAGGCCGCCCACCCGGATGCATGCACGCCGAGGTCCCGCTGGGTAAGAGCACACGTGGACACCCGCCGGCGGGACTCGAATTTTCTGCGCGGCTGCTTGGCCCATCCCGGACGGAGAATGGCCCATCCGCTCTTCGGAGAATCGGCAGACCGGCGTTGGGGCGCGTCGCACGATTCGCAATGCATCAATTTACTGATTTGAGGTCAGCAAAGATTGGCTTGATTTTTGAGTCAGAAGGGGTATTAGAAAGTCAGAGCAAGTATACTGACAAGAAAGCTGTTTTCAAGAAACCCATCCATTAACTGATAGACCACGTGGAATCTTGAGCAATACTTTGGAGGCTATTTTACAGTTAAAGCAACTGTGCACAGTGTTTCATTTCATTTTGTTTTTATGTATACACCTTGTCCAAAATGTTTGCATTGCACAGTAGCTCTCACACTGGATAAAGAAATAGCTGTAAATGAAAAGGCCCCACAAAAGGGGCTGGATTCTCCCCTACCCGGCGTGACGGAGGGTGCCGGGTCGTAGGGGAGTGGCGCCAACCACTCAGGGGTCGCGCCTCCCCAAAGGTGGGGAATTCTCCCCCCTTTGGGGGCCAGCCACGCGCCGGAGCAGTTTGCACCAGAAGACTGGCGCAAACACCCGGCGCAGGTCGGAAGCGGGGCTGGCGAAAGGCTTTCGGCGGTCAGCGCATGCGCCGGCAGTGACTCAGCGGCAGCTGGCCGATGACGTCACTGCCGGCGCATGCGCAGATGCGGGGTTCTCCTCCGCGTCCGCCATGGCGGAGGCCGTGGCGGGCGGAAGGAGAAAGAGTGCCCCCACGGCACTGCCCCGCGGAGTGAGCGGGGGGACCCGATCGCGGGCCCAGGCCTACGTGGGGGCACCCCCCGGTCCGATCGCCCCCCCGCCCCCCCAGGACCCCGGGGGCCTGCTCGGCGCCGCTGAGCCCGCCCGTTCCAGAGGTGGTTTAAACCTCGGCGGCGGGAGAAGGCCTCCCAGTGGCGGGACTTCGGCCCATCCGGGCCGGAGATTTGAGGTAAGTTTTTAAAAAATGAAATCCCGCCGGCGCCAGCTGTTTCACAGGCTGCCGGCGGGATTTGCACAACGCCGGTTTATGACCGGCGGGAGAATTCAAAAACCTGGGAGCGGAAATAACACCGCTTCCCGCCACGGAGAATTTCGCCCAAGGTCTTTCCTTCTATAATCCCCATTGGGATGGACAGCATACTGAAATTTACTGATTGAAAGGGGCGACGCTGAAGAGGCGGGAGAGCCCTCACATTTTTCTTTTTTCTCCCTTTCTGCAGCCACAGAGTGACAGGGGGAAAGTTACGCAGCTCTG